>NC_140082.1:55471940-56071940 GCF_964194135.1 Talpa europaea
CCCTTCTTGCCAGAAGCTGCTCCTGCCACCTCACTTGATCTTGCTTTTTCCCCAGATGACTTGTTTGTTCCCTGTAGGAAATGTGAGTCTGGGGAGACCCTTCGGCTGAGCCCACAAGGCACCATCAGCTTCTCACCTCTGGGGCCTTCTCCTCTCTGCAGCATCCACCTTGAGAGGCTCTACCTGGTCCTCCTTGTCCTAGGTAGTCTCCCACCCCTGAATGCCTCTCGTAGTCCCTGGTCACTGTCCATAAAAACCGTGTCCCACAGCTTCCTAATCAGTGTGGGACACAGGTTGGCCACCATAGTGGTGCATGCTGCCCCCAGGGTGACTGGGAGGGTCTTGGCGGGCACCCCTTTCCCGGAATGTGGTGTTGAGAGCATCTTCCTGTGGAAAAAGTTCTGTTCTGCCTTTGCTTGGTCTTTCCTTCCCTCCACCTGGATGTCTCTGTACCTTCCTACTCTGATCGTCCCTTTTCTTTTCTTCACAGAGGATATTGGATGCCAAGTCAAGGAAGGAGCCCAAAGACTCACAGGGGAGGAAGCCATCTGAGTTTTTCGCTGCAGAACCCATTGGCTCCGGTGGTGAGGAGAGACATAATTTCACCTCCAGCACTGCTCCTGAGTCCAGGAATTGCCACCCCACCTCAAAGATCCTCCTCTGGCCATCGTAAAGGGGTGAATAGTGCCTGGCACCAGTACTTTTCCCTTTCCCCTTACCACCAGGCCCTCAACTGGAAATGACAAATAGGCACCCCATGGGACACCCTAACTTTGTCCCCTGCCAGAGGCCTCAGCTTCCTCCCCTACTTCTGAGCTCACCCTAACAGCCCCTCCTGCTATCCAGCGGGTGAGGTCAGAGGGATGGTTTTTCACCCATATGAACTCAGAAGGGGCACCCAACGTCCTCACTCCCTGGGTCCTAGTTAACTCTCCAACCAGGCCAAGACACTGTCTCCGTTGTCCAGATGTGGGGCCCCTGTGCTCAGCCCAAAACATGCTCAGCTTTCTGAATAAAATAATTTAAAAATGGTGTCTACAAATATTGGAACCCCCCCTTCTCTAAAATTATAGCTACAGGACATGGAAGAAGCTTGGGTTGATCTTGGTGTGCTCAGGAGGAAGTATCAGCAGTGGAGGGGACCGTGGGGTGGCCACACATGTGGTCAGGTTGGGGTTCAGGGACTTCCATTTTCTCCTGTGGAGATGAGCCTGAAATTGATGTCTCATCATTCTGTACTCCTGTATAAGGTTCTAGGGAAAAAGACTTTTAAATTTCCTTTTAGGAAAAACTTCTGTGAACTGGAGGCTACTTCTATAATAACCATTAACTTTATCACGTTGACCTGGAAGCTTACCTATAATATCTCCTATAGTTTCTATTTCATATTTGTTTCCTGAACTGTATTTTTTTCTTACACATTTTTATCTATCTTAGCTATTTTGTTACATATGTTTTTAATTAGGAAAAGTATGCAATAAAGAGCAGAGGTTGGTTGGCCTTGAGTCTCAAGGCTTGGTTTTGGGAACACATGAATTCCTGAGCCTCTGCCTGTCCCTTGAAGGAGGTACTAGAAGGTCCTGTTTCACTTCTCTCTGTAAATGAGAAGTCTTAGCAGAAATCCTTTTAAAAATTACTGTTCATAATATTTCGAAAACATTCATCCAAATAAATTCTAAAAACTAATTCTTAGTTTTGGTTTAGGTGAAAGTGGGTTTTAGAGAACAGGTAATAATGGGCATCATGACTTGGACATGCACAGACATGATCTGAAAAATATGGTATTTATGTAGGTTCAAAAGCTCACCAGCACTCTGACTTTTGGAAAGGCACATGGAAAATACATGTGGATATTGTACAAGTGTTCTGTGGTAAGCACTAAGAGGTCATAACAGCCACTTGATGCTGAGTTGACAGTTTACAAAGAGTTCTCAGAGAGTCACAGAGACACTTATGGGGGCTGTAAATCCCCAGCACAGAGCTTGGCACATGCCCTTGTCCTTACTGGGACCCGTAGCCTGAGGTCTGTCTGTCAGTGTAGACAGTCACTCAGCGTGCCTTTCAATTAATGAATGGCAGTCATGATAAGCCACAATAGTATTAGACTAGTTGAATTTTGTCACTATTAGAAGTAATAGATTTTTTTTATGACTTTAGAGTTACAGATATCTCAAAATATAGTTTATGCTCTCTATGAACTCAAATTATGGTGGTTCTTTTCCATCTGAGACAAAGGTTTTCTTTGGCATCAGGTTTGAGACAAGTGTCAACACTCCTGAGATTTAAGTGTGGGCAGACCATTTAGACCCCAGAAGCAGGCTTCCTCTTGCTACGCTATCACTCCCTTTTGCTCCCCTGATCAATACTCCAGCTACAAAAAGCATAAAACATCTCAAAGACATCCCGAAGGCACAGGCCACCAAAGGGAATACAAAGAAAAGCCGCATATATTCAGGTTCTCCTTTGGCTGAGAGAAGCTCCTTGTAGGCCTGAGGCCTACGACAGACTGGTGGTGATTGGGATGCTTAAAATCAGAGAGCTTGAAAAACATTTATTTATGAAATAGCTTTTTGAGCCTCTAGAGAAAGGAATTCTAGTTCAGAGAGTGACAGTTTCTAGTTTCACAACCTGCATTTTCTCACCAAGTAGGTGAGAAAGGACAAAAATAGAAAAAAAAAAAAAAGAGAGAGAATGATATGTGGGAAACTGAAAAATATATAATAATAATGAAAACATCTTATTAAGGCTGAAAGTAATGCAAATGCCTGGTGTTGACAAGGGTGTGGGGGAGCCAACTCGTACTCAAAGATAGGGCAAATTGGAAAAATCTTTCTTGAGGGCAATTTGAAAATATGCAGCAAAATCCAAAAAGTTGTGCATGCCCTTTCACTTAGCAATTTTACTATCTTAAAAAAATAATCAGATATGTCTAAAGGTATATTTACACAGATTATCATCATATCATTAGTTATAACAGTGAAATAATAGAATAAGCTGAATATATAATAAGACGTTCGATTTAGTAACTTTGATATGAGAAATGCTGATAAGCCATTGAAAATCACGCACATGGATCTATTTCTACGCAAGAAGAGGAAACAGAGTGGAGGGGAACAACACATTCTGTAGAAGTGCAATGTAAGATGTGGCTCATTTGCTTTATTTTCTTGTTTTTGTTTGTTTTGCATGTATACATAATTTAAAAAAGATAAAGACAAAATGAAGCAACTAACGCCAAATCTCTGCTAAGTGTTCAAAATTCTCCAGCTGCCATGCTTTTAATTTGTTACCATTCTAATTAAAATGCAAATTAAATGTATAATTAGCATCAGCACTTTCTAAAGAAACCTTTGTGTGCACTGCACAAAATATGGGCGATGCTGTAGCGTAAAGTTTGTAAAACAGAAGTAACAGCATAAAGTGGGGCATTAGCGGGGGGGATTTTTCCCTTCCCTGGGAAGTAAGTTTTCTGCAGAGGCCAGTTGGCAGAAGGCAACGGCATTTCTCAGAGGCGGGCGGAAGTGGGGTGAATGTCCCGTGGTAACCAAGGATTGCTGAAGATGGCAGATCACCAGCCAGAGTGTGACTCTGTGTCAGATCAGGTGTCAAGGGTTACCCGGCTTGTCATCGGATTGTATAGGAGATGCCAAAAGGCAAAAGGGGTCAGAACTGCTAATCAAAAAGTCTATGGCCAAAATTAATGGCTGCTTGATTCCAGATAATTAATTTAAAAATTGATGTGTTTTCAAAGTAAACTTCCCAACTTCCCCTGCAAAGCTGAGGGTGGGTGGAGAGCTGAATGGCATGTACACCCAAAGGGGGATGTGGTGGCTTCTGGGGCGGGGTGTTCCCAGAGCTCATCACCATCACCCTTTACACAGACATCAGTGGCTCTGGTATGTCTGTTACTTTCCTCGGAATAGGTCTGTGTTTGGTGAGGCTCTTGGGGCAGAAACAGGGAGCTGACAATGGCTGTGGGGGAAGAAAAAATACCCACCATGGTCTCCATGTTTGGGTTCCAGGGAGCCTTTATGAATTTAAAAAATCAGAATTGAAATCTGTGATCCCCATGGTAATTGTCCTTGACTTTCCAGCGAGGAAAGTCTTCTTCTAAGGAAGGGTCCTTAATATTCTAGGGACTCTCCTTTATCTATTAACCAGGCTCTCCATCAGATATTTTAAAATATGAATGTAACAGAAATGAATATTTCGTAGATGTGTGTTAAGCTGTTATTAAACTATAATGTAAAGCAGGATTGTAGGAATATTTTTATATGCCAAAAAGTCAATTAAAATGATAAGCCTGTAATATTACCATTGTGGAGCCCTACAAAACTTCATTTCATATGCAAGGGAGTGCCCCCACGTCCCCCCGCCCCAGCACTGGATGGTAGGCAGGACTGTCACATATTCAGAGGCCTGTGTGCTTCCATTTCATTAGTAACACATAGGTCCATTTTGGGCAGAGATTAAATGGAGAGCAGTGGGGGATAAAGCTTACCAGACTTGATTTTTATTTAGTCTCTCAAAAATCCAGCATCAGGTGTTCTTCAAGGTAGGCACCTTCCTCAAACGCACCACGGAATCATTGGAGATAAATGTCAATCCCCAGGAGAGTGGGGTGTTTGGACTATAACCTCTAGAGTGCAGGTCACCATTGTCTTGAATAAAGGCCACGTGGTGACTTTTGGAGAAAAATCTCCCACAAAACTGAAGTTGGAGAAGAAAGTTAAAAATGCTGTGGGTCATGTAAAAATAGCACTTTCAAAAAGACAGATTCCTACGAGAAGGCTTGAAAATAAAAATAAGCTTTTCAAAAATAAAAAAAAAATAAGCTTTTCGCAGGGGAGGATTTTCAAGCTGGGCTTGTATCCTTTAGAGGGAATATTTACAAATATGACTGGTCGAATGGATCACTTCACCATGCTTTACAAACAGTGAAATGCAGTCCCAAACCTCCTTTGATCATCAATTCTTCCCCGGGAAACAGCCATTGTCAAAGGGGATGCTAAAAGATGATCTGGTGGACAGATCTGACATAACTCAATTAATCAAGACTTCAGTAAAGAAAGAAAAATAATTCTAGTCATGTGGTGCTGAAAAGTGTCTTCTTATACTCACAGAGTAGAAGTTCCTTACATTTTCCTGGTATCTAAGGAGAACGCAGGCCTATTAATTAAGTCTTCTGTGTGAAGGACAAAATGCAAGAACGTTGGCATAAAAGCATTTCTTTGTTGAATTTCTAATTGTTGTCCTTCTCTTATTCAGAAAATGAAGTCAGCTTTGTTGTGTTTTCATGAACTGCTGGGTAATCAAAATTATCATGCTGCCACCTGTTGTGTTAATTATTCAGAGAAGATACTCATAAATCACAATCAAACTGTCAGCTCCCAGGTCAAAGGTGACCCATGAAAAGTGATAGGTCACCCACAGGGTGTGAAAGAGCAGGGCTTGAGAGCATCACTCATTGTCAAGCACCACAGGGAGACGTGCCATCTGGACAAAAGGGAAACTGGAGGAAAGAGAATTCCAGCCAGGGCAACTCAGGCCAGCAGCACAAGTGGCCTCCGTCCATGCGACGAGGAAGGATGGCCAGAGAGTCCAGCCAGGGGCCCGACTGACACTGGCCCCGCCGGCCCTCTGGAGCCTTCCTGCAAACAGCGGTCCTCGGGGAGAGTCTGAGGAGCAGCAGATTTGGGACCTTGTCTTCCCTCTTGAGTGCACTGGGGAATGTGCTGGAGAACCCGGGCCACTGCAGGAGCTCACGAGGAGTGTCCTGACGCGTCCAGCTGCAGTCGACAGGAGGGCGTTTGAGAAAGTCTCACTTCCTAAATGAATCGGGTTTGAAATAAGTCTTCCTCCTGGCAGAAAGTTAAAAATGCAGGACAAGAACCTGAATTGCATTTAACATCTCCATGCATTTCTTTTTGGTCCCCTGCATTTAAAACAATATCATCACTGCAAAGCAGTGTGCACTGGTGGATATCCTTGACTTAAAACCTGACTCGGGGTAAATTCTTTCTTTTTTTTTTAAGACTTGTTTATTTATTTATTTATACAAGCACTGGGGGTACAGTTAGAAGCACGGGAGGGTGAGAGAATTCACCAGAGCCAGAGCGGGGAGCAGAGCAGGCAGAAGGACCGAAGTACACTGCTGAGGGGAGCAGGGCGGCAGGAGAGGTCTGCGTGCCATGTGGGACCCTCCTCTGGTGTCCGGGGAGCAGCTGGGTATGGAACTGGTGCTGCAGAGGCTGCAGGCAGCTTCTCAACCCAGCGCTCAACCGCAGCGTCACGGGGGAGGCCCTAAATTATTTCTGATGGGCTGGAAGCAACTTGAGGACGAGACATAATAGAGACATACTGATGAAGCAGCTGTGAACAGACCTGATGTTTCATTTAGAAGCTACCTTGACTGTCATTTGAAATAAATTGTGTAAAATGGATGCCATCATGAAAAATTTCTCTCTAAAATATTAATTTTTCCCCTTTGTGTTAATGTGTTACTTTCTGCTCCGGTAATTTGGCTTTCCTCATGAGGAACAGGAATGAATGCAGAATGCCAACTTGGGTTTGCATTTTACTTTTGTAATGACACTGTATTTTCATGTTCAAGTCATCGGTCTCAGCTGGCCCTCAGAAGGATTAAACTCCAAGATGCAATCTTCCCAGCTTCTCCCTTTAGTCTCTAAAATCAGTATCACCTTCTAAAAAGAAGGTAAGTGAGACAAGTGAGTCTCAGAACATAAATGGTTTGCCTGGTAGCACTGGAGGTCAACTGGTTGTGTGAGTCGACCTTTGCCCACGGCTGCAGATTTTTATACTTTGGTCAATAGTTTAATTTCAAAACCATGACAAGGTGACTTGCAGGTCGTGAAGCCCTCATGGTGTGAATTCAGCAGCTAGCACACTGGCAACTTGGCATACTGACAATACCGTAAACTATGAAAGTCAGGTTATTTGGCAGTTCTCTCATCACAATGGAGTTGGTTGAAGGTTTTCTGAAAACTTTTAAGATTTCACTGTGTGGACATTTGGATGTGTCCTCCTGGGTTGCTGAACAGAAATTTTGAGCAGTGGCTTTGCAGTTTCCTCTTTGCCCAAAGCTGGGAGCTTTCATTTATTTGACACAGATTCCCCAAGGGTCCTGCTAGAAGCCAGGTGTACATTTGGTACAGTGTTTAGAACACATGCCCTCCTGGCCAAGAGTCAACTAGACATCTCTGTCCAGCAAAGTTCTTTCCTTGGGAAAAGAGTAGTTTGGTTGATTCACCTTGGAAGGGGTTCTCTGGTGCCTACACTGAAAATGGGCATTCTGTGCCTGGTGTGTGCCCTGGTTATCCTGCACATAATGGAGGTGTGTGTAGTCACTGCAAAGGAGCACCCGTTCCTTCCTCCAGATAGTTGGGGTCATGGACCATTAAGTCCCTGTGTGAACTTAATTGAATGCCTTCAAAATTCATGTGAAAGCCCTAACCCCAGGACCTTAGAATGTAACTATGTTTGGAGACATATGTGGTAGTGATAGGTTAAAATGAGTCTGTTAGCATGAGCCCTGATCCAATTGGACTGGCATCCTACTAAAAAGAGCAAATTTAAACACATAGCCATCAGGGCTTCCCACAGGAAGGACATGTGTGGGCACAGTAGGGTGGGGTGCTGCAGCCCATTGTGCTTTGATTTGGTGGTTCTAGGAAACCAGCAAAGTCCCCTTCCTCATGCAAAGGGAAATACCTATATGAGTGAATAGCTAAAGAAGAAGACAATTCTGAGGGTGAGGGGTGAGGGAGTACAGGAACCCTGTACTCTTTGGGGGAACCCTGATGTGATAGACAAAGAGACAACAGGATGGAGAGTGAGGTTGACCTGGCAAACAGCTGCAGCAATTGGAGAGATTTCCCAAGAGCAACTCAGACAGGGGACACCCCAGTTTCCAGGCCTGAGCTTCAATTTACTCACTAATCTTGAGGGTCCCTAATTTTCCCACTGTTCCTAACCTGTCGCCTCTACTCATACTCCTCACACAGCCTGGAAAGGGCTTCTCCGGATGACCTCTTGCTGGCTTGCTAATGTCACCGGGGGCCGTATTTGAAGGAGTACTTCCCCAGCCATCTTCCTCTCCCATCACACACTCTCTCCTTAGAGTTCTTTCTTTTTTTTTTTAAGATTTGTTTGTTTATGCATACAAGAGCTGGGGTGTAGCCAATGGGCAGGGGACAGGGGAGTGAGAGTATTCACCAGCAACAGAGGGGGGAGCAGAACAGGTGGATTGACTGAAATACACTGCTGAGGGGAGCACTGAGAAGTCAGGAGAGGTCTGCTGCATCATGTGGGTCAGTTCCCCGGTGGGGGACCGAACTCATGCTGTAGTGGCTTTGGATAGCTTCATAGCACTGAGACTTAATCCCTTGTACCACCAGGGAGGCCCCCTTAACTTTATTTCTTAATGTCACTTATCAGTATTCAAAATTATAGATGTAGACGTACAAGAATGTAATGCATAAGGATGGAGACCTTGTCAATTTTGTCTAGGATTTAATTAATAATTAATAAATTAATTTCTTAATAAAGTTTAATAACACTTCAGTTTGGTATTTGTTGGACAAAATTTGTCAAGGCAAAGGAACTGACAGCTCCCAACATAATGTCACAAATGCTGTTGCAGAATCTCTTTGCTCTTTGTATTACTCCAAGTGCCACTGAGCCAGCAGTCACCCTGATATGTGCACACTCACACCTCTGGTTGTGCACCACAACCTGGGTGTGCCTGTTGTCAGCACACACATGTTACAACCTGAACAAGAGCACTTGTTCCTTCAGAACTTCCATGGTGCCAATAGTAGATGTTATGAAAGGACAGATGCATTCTATCATTATCAATATTTTCGTGGAGGAAATTGAGTCTGAAGGACTGCTCTGAAATTAATTCTCTTTTTTAAGTATAAGTAAGTTTTTTAATGAGGAGTGGTCATAAGACAACTTGGTGACTAGGTGTTCTTGGACAAGTTATGATGCCTTTAGGCTTCAGCAACGTCCTGTGTTCAATGAAATACATCAAGGATTGGCAGGCAAGGAAAGGAATCATCCCATAAATTGCCCAATTTTAATTTTTGTTAATGAAGTTTTATTGGCTGATAGACATGTCCGTTCATTTTATTTATTTATTATCTGTGGTTACTTCTGTGCTTCTATAGCAGAGTTTCATGATCATGACAGAGTCTGTGAAACCTAAAATATTTATCATTTCACCCTTTGCAGAAACAGTTGGCAGAGTTCTAGACATAACTTCTATGGTCCCTCATAATGTTATATTTTCAGGGAGAAAGATTGATTTGCCTTCAGAATTTAATAAATAGTCATGTGTTATTTTTACTGACCATATTGATAAATGTGATAGTACAGATTTTCAAAAGCTCTGGTGAGTGACAAGGTAGGTGTCTTAGGTGATGAAAGTGTTTACCTCTTAGTATTGCTGTTCTCGGCTGATAGAGAAACAGCTCTATCTAGTCAAGTTAGGATAAAGCACTATGAAGCAATGGTTCCCTCTACTTTTTAAAAGAATATCTTTGGTATGTATTAGTTGTGACTTCTGAAATATTTTAAGCTATTTTTACTTGTGATGTACTAAAGTAGAAACACTGAAAATTTGATCCATTTTGATGTGGTATTTTTCTCAAAGATAATTTTTCACAAAGAATACAATTTTGAAAGCACAATTTGAAACATCTTACTTTAATCTGTTGTTTCATCTGGCAATTTATTTTGCAGTTGTTACATCCAAGAGAGACAATAATCCCTCACATAAAAATCTCAGTGTTGCAGTCACATAGACATGAATGCTTGAAGGCAATTGGCTAAAATTGTCAAAGTTGTCAAGACAATTCTCACTTACAGGTTCCAGTGACTTTTGCTGTCTGTTGCATGGACTCTACAGCAAGCTGACTTGCCAGAGTTGGATGTGGACTGAGGCACGGCTGTGACCTGTAAGGACTCCCCACAAGCCATTTTTACACTAAGTACAGTATATTGCAATCAGCATGACCTGGTAGGAGAAGGAAATGTGAATTTCTTCTTCTCTCATGCTTTCTCAGCTGCGTTGAAATGGCCATTTTCTGTCTCTTAAAGTTCACCAGACAATCCCAGTTTATTTGCTGGTTCCCAGTAAAAGTGTCTAATATATAAGAGAAGTGACAAAAACAAAGCTTTCTATTTGATTCAAATAAGTTGATGATTCTTAAGGTAATACCACTAAGAGAGACACAAAATAATAGACAACTAACATGTAACTAGTAAGCTAAGGGGGGAAAAGAAAGAGGGAATATTGGGCCTCCCTGGTGGTGCAAGGGGTTAAGACACAACCTATGAAGCTATCCTCAGCCTCCACAGCACGAATTTGATCCCCCAGCTGGCCAGGGAGCAACCCACTTGGTGCAGCAGACTCTCCTGACTCACCTGCTGCTCCTCTCAGCAGTGTACTTCCGTCAATCTACCTGTTCTGTTCCCCACTCTGTCTCTGGTTAATCCTCTCACCCCCACACCTCTGGCCTGTGCCCTGGCTCTTGCATGAATAAAATAAAATAAATCTTAAAAAAAAAAAGAAAAACCCAGAAAGAGGGAGTATTAATGGTGATGATAATCATGATGAAAATAATAATAATAAGGAAGAAAGGAAGCAGAGACATGAGCTTATAATGAAGTTGAGGAAAAAAATACTTAAATACACATCTGAATATAATTTCATTATATGTAAATGTACACCATGTAGTGAAATAGTGTCCATAAAGACACAAATTCTATAAGAAATACCATAAATATAAGGACACAAAAATTTTGCAAACAAAAGAATCATAAAAGAAATACCATATGTATGTTAAATGAAAGTTAAATATACATAGACTAATAAAGACCAGACTCTAAGGCAGGAACATTATTAGAAACAAAGAGGACATTTTTATGTGAAAAATAGTGTATAAAATACAATAATTTTAAATGTTTGTATGATAATAACATCAAAATGTATAGAGAAAATTTGACAGAATTATGAGAAATAAGACAATTCCTAACTTGATAAACACTTCGATAATTGATAGAACGGACAGATAAAAATTTAGTGAAGTTATGATATTTCTAAAACATACAGCTAACAACTGTGACCGATTTACATATTATGACATATTTATATAGGATGTGTAGAGTACCTATCATATATTAAAATGCATAGCCACTGCATCATACAGCTATATGGAATATTAAAACCTACACCATGCTAATGATTCCAAATGCATACAGGTTATTATATGACCTCGCACTTCTCTTTGGGGTAACTTGGACCAGCCTCCCTTTTGAGAGCAGATATTTTGCCCTTTGGGAATTCCTTCTTGGCTGTTCCTTCCCTTGGCCTTGTCTTAGGGGTATGGGGATATATGTCCCTTGAGACCAAGAGGGACTTCCTATGTCCAGTTCCCAACTGTTGGATATCAAAGGGCTGGGGATTTGGTCTCAAACAGTCATCTGGTGCTTTGATCTCAGGCTTGTAGATTTTCAAGCAGCCAAACCCTAAAGCTTAGTCTTTGATTACAGACAAAGTTCTCCAGCCTGAAATATTGATTTGCTCTTACCTCTACCTTCATCTTAATGGTATCAGCAATGGAACATGTTTGGTCAATCCCACCAGGGATGAGGATTTTATCACTGACTTGGCATAGAATTAGTGGCACATGAAAATCATAAAACATCAGGCTGACTGTTTTAAAACTCCCTATTGCAGTGTACCCTCTTCCAACTCCATCCATATTGCTGCAAATTGGAAAACTGTCAGGCTTTGGCAGGTTGCTTTATGGGCATAGAGGAGCACAGAGGTCCGGCTTCATGCATTCCTGAGCAGCCGAGTGGGTCAGAACCTGCACTGATTGGGGATCCCCAGGAGACCCATGGATACCATGGAAACTGCCCAACACTGTGAAGTCAATGAAGACAACACACGTAGGTGGCAAGATCTTCTGTGCTCACGGCTGTCAGGATGGGCTGAAGGTGTCCAGTCCACCCAGAAGGAGGAAAGGCCAAGCCACCTGGAGCGAGCACCACCTGCCCATAAGGCCACAGAGCTGCGGGGTAAGGACGTGCAGTGTGGGGAGCAGCCACGCCAGGTAGGGAAGAGAAGGTGTGATGGAGAGAGGGCAAAAAGAGGTGAAGGGATGACAGAAAGGGATGTGTTTGAGCAAAGTGTCCTGGGAAGGCCCCTCTGAGGAGGGGAATAAAGTGAGGGAACAGGCCCTTCAAGCAGACAGAACCTCAGGGGCCAAAGCACTGAGGCTGACAGGCTTTGTCTTCAGCGTACACTGTCAATACAGCCAGTGGAAAACTGACAGACATAAAAGGTAGAAAGAAAAGTAGGCCTAAACGTGAAGACCTCCTGACTGAAAGAGGCCACCCAGAAAAGGCCACCCATGCAGGAGTCGTCCTTGTTCTCATCCCTGTGAAAGTGAGGAAAGGTCTCAGGAGCAGTGACAAAAAAGGATCTGAATGGAATTAATATCTGATCACGCGGGCAGGGAAGGTGACGGGAGCTGAAATGGGCCTGTGGGTTGGATGAGCATGTGAACACCATGACGACCACTCATTGGGTCCTAGGTGTAGGCCCCTGGGATAGTTTGTTGAAAATGCACAATGGTATATATGTACCACATCTTATATACCATGGAATATTACTCAGCATTCAAAAAAGATAAACACATGCAATTTGCAGCAACATGGATGGCGCTGGAAGGGATCATGCTCAGTGAAATAAGTCAGAAAGAAAAAGAAAAATACCGGATGGTCTCACTCCTAGCAGGAATCTAGAAAACTTAAATAAGGGACCAGGAAAATGAATAACTATAAGAAAGTGAAAATCAAAATCAACAAAAAACTATGAACCAGAGACACTCTATGGGGGGTAGGGGGCGGGAGGGGAGGGATTGGAGTCAAAATAAGGGGGTTGCAATTCTATGGCAAATATAAAAATAAAATTTATTATAAAAAAAGGAAAATGCACAATGGAATGGTGTGAAGAAAGCACAATGCAATGTGGGTGAGTTCAAATCTGCGCTGGAGGACGGCTGCTGGGAATCCCTGTGTAGAGATAAAGTGTGCTCTGCTATGAAAGATTTCTGTGCGTGTGAAGGAAAGGACAGTCAATTCCTTGCCAGGGGGCCTCTCCAGAAGAACAGAGAAGACACTGACAAGGGTGGTGGAGGGCCAAGGAGAGGGGCCAGGGCTGCAGATGAGAAAAAAGGCACTGCCCACGGCTTAGGAATGTGCACAGGCACCCCTCCTCTGAAGCGTAACTCGTTTGCTCTGAGTTCAATTCCTACTCCAGGAGGTTCCTGGAAGAGGCATGGAAGGATGCCATTTCTGTCAGAGACTGAGCCATCCCAGAAGGGTGAGGGGAGCTGAATCCAGAGGCCAGGGGAGGGGGAGTTGCCAGGGAGACAGGCCTGAAGGGTCTGCAGTGAAGGCCATTCAGGGATCACTCCTGTCTAGTCTGAACTCCATCAGATGCCTGTGAGAGAGCAGGTGGCCGCGGCTCTCTCTGGAGCATGCTGATCTAATCAAAGCGCATATCAGAGTCAATCCTTGATTGTCTTCACTGGGCAACAGGATGGTGGCAGGAAGAAAGGCAGCCGGCATTTCCCAGGAAGTCACCGCCAGGGCCGAGGTCGCATCCCTCCAGGGCCATGCTGCTGAGGGTTCCGGTCTCAGGAAGAGGCTGTGTGTGGAGATCCCACCAATAGACCTGCTGCCTCGGGTGTGGCAGACGACCCGGGATGTGGTAGAAACAGCAGCAAGCTTTCATTCCAAGTCTCTGTGTCACTGCACAAAAAAAAAAAAAAAAAACTTGGAGAAGATGAAATCAGGAAGGTGGCAGGGCACAAAATCGACAACGAAGCTCAGCTGTGTTTCTCTCCCCTGACAGCGACCAGAGGGAAAGAGTCTTCAGGGAAACGACCCCACTAAGAGCGTCTGGAACTGCGCTGAGGCCAGAGGAGGGTGGCACGATGGCGCCTGGCCCTGGCCCTGCCCAGGAAGCCCGACTCTGCTTCCGAAGCTCCGCCCGCCCAGAGTTGCGGGATGGGGGTGCTGCGCCTCAGGGGCGGGCCAGGGCAGGGCGGGCAGAGGCCCAGGCGGGGCGGGCCGGGCTGTGGCGGAATGGGGGGGGCGGGGGAGCGGGCGGGCGGTGGGCGGGGCCGGGGCGGGGCACGGGGGGCCGGGGCGGGGCCGGGGCGGGCCAGCGGAGTGGAGCTGGGGAGGGGGGCCGGGGTGTGGCCAGGGGTGTGGCGGCCGTGCAGGGGGCGGTTCTGGGGCTGGTCTGGGGCGGGGCACGGGGGGCCGGGGCGGGGCCGGGGCCGCCCCAGGAAGGCGGGGCCCGGCGGGTGGAGCGAGGCCAGAAGCTCAGAGCCACAGGGTCTGGGCCCTGGAGGAGCCCGGAGCCCGCACCCAGGGAGAGGCGAGGTGGGGGTGACGCGCTCAGGGTCAGCGTCAGCAGAGCCAGGGACAGGGTCTCCCGCTCAGGGACGGAGCCGGGTCCCTGCGTCGCTTCGGGCCCGACATGCGCCGAGAAAAGCCTCCCGGTTGCCCCCCCGGAGCCGATGGCCGCCCGGAATCAGCGGCTCCAGGGAGAGGCGCTGCTCGCGCCGCTCTGGGCTCACCAGCCCGGGCCTCTGCCGCGGGCCCCGGGGTCACAGCGCGGGAGGTTCCGCAGGGACCCAGGGGCGGGAGCTGGCCCGAGTGCAGCAGGGGGGCGGGGGGCGGGGGGCTGCCCCCCATGGGCTCACGTGGCCATGGCCAGGCCCACACCCCACCCCCATCTTCCCCACTCACACACACACACACGCGCGCACACACGCGCACACACATTCATGCACACCCTGGCTCACACACTCAGGAGAGCCCCAGAGCCCAAGTTCTCTCCATAAAGGGACCAGGCAGTCTCTGGCTCCTGGAGACACAGTGAGCGCTGTGCATGGGGTGCCTGGTCTCTGCTCGGTCCCACAGGCCTCCTCGGAGGGGGCTGACTCCAGCACGTTCTGTTCGGAGGAAGCTGCTGTCCAGCTCTGTGAACAGACAGCGCTGTGGGGGCCCCTGTCCCACGCAGATGTCTCAGATGTCTTCCCTCCATCTGTCTGCCCAGAATGCCCAAGCACAACAGAGCGGGCGCCTCTGCCCTGGCCCCGCCCCTGTCTCAGGAGTCCCCTTCCAGAGGGCCTCCCTGAGCCCACCAATGTTTGCTCTGGCTTTTGTAGGATGGCCCCCCGTGTCCTGCGGAGGAACCATTTTCTTTATAAATACATGATAGAGGGGCCTCCCAGGTGGCACAGGGGTCAAAGAGAGCGCCATCAAGCTATCACCAGCCACTGCAGCACGGGACCAGTTTGGCTGCACTGCCTGCCTGGGAGTGACCTACATGGTGCAGGGGACCTCTCCTGTCTCACCAGGTGCTCCCCTCAATTTCAGTAGATCCACCTGTTCTGCTCCCCACTCTGTCTCTGGTGAATCCTCTCACGCCCCAGCTCCTCTGGCCTACACCTCAGCTCTTGTATGCAAAAATAAACAGATCTTAAAACATAAATAAATGAACAGATGCTAAATAGAGAGAGAACTCTGTCTCTATCTCTAAATCTATCTCCATCCAAGAGGTTAGGTTTACTCCAAAGAGGGAGTTGAGAGTACTGGACATCGGCCCAGACACCAGTACGCCAAGAGAACTGTCCCTGGAAGGTGCAGGATTGTGGAGAGAGAGGGTTGCCTAGTCACAAGTGGGTGGCCTTGGGAGGGAGGAGCATCGACTCAGTGGCTTGGCACAAGGTGGGCTGAGAGAAGCATGGGCTCAGTTGGGCAGGAAGGTGGCTCCTAAGAAACTTTTTTTCTTGCTTTCTGACTCTAAATCTGTTCTTGGCTTTGGGGGCGGGGGGGGGGGTGGTCACAGGAGTTTCCTGGGAACAAGGGAAGGGCAAATTCTGATTGGCCATCCGTTGGGCCACCCCAGAGCTTTTTACCAGTAGATTCAAGCCATGGATGTGACCATGGAGATAGCAGTGCCCACGGGTCTTTGCTTTACTTTTTTGTCCCAGGAAAGTACGTTGTGGATTTTTTGTCACCTCTTGGATTGCTTTGTTTTGGCTTCCCTGACGTGTTCACTTGCACTGAGACACATTTGAGCATGATCCAGAGGCATGTGTGCTGGGCTGTCCTCATCACCGGTGGGGTGTCTGGATCCCACACTTGTTCTGATGGACCCCACGCTGACTCTCCTCGTCCCCGCTGTGTCATCTCAGTGTCTGCTGCCTCTGTCCCAAGGGATGACAGTTGCCTCCCTCAGAGGCCCCTCCCCCCTGTCGAAACCAGAGCCCAGCTGTTGCTTCCAAAGGCTGGACATGGTGCCTTGCTGCCCCCGTGTGGAAAGAGTCTCCCCTCACTGGCCAAGACAGCACACAAATGGGGCGTCGCTGCCGCACCAGACCCCTTTTCTGCTCTCCCAACTACTTCGCTGGGATGCGACTTGACCTAAAAAACAAAACCAAACAAACTGGAGACCTCGGCCTCAAGGAACTGCATTTTTGGTAGGACATTTGAATGGATGGAAATCTTCTGTTCCGTGGGAAGAATACTGATGCTTGTGAAAATGACAAGCCCAGCTGCTGTTCAGAAGACTCAGTGGATATGGGTGGGGATTGAATCCACATTGAAGGAATTGGACTGAAATCTCTGGGACCCCGCAATCCCTCTAGTGCTTGCTTGTCATCTACACAGCAGCTGCTCTAAATGAGATGTCATCTGAGCCCTGGGTGTCCCCGTCCATGTGCAGACCTCCGAGGACATAAAGGCAGCCAGGACTATGGCCAACAGACAGGTTGCAGAGTGGGGTCCCACAGGACTGCCTGGACATGGACGAATTGTAGGGGCTGTGGACAGTATGCACAATGCCCACTTTCTCTAATTCTGATATTGTGCCCATAATTTCCTTGTGGCCTCCAGGCAGCCGAGATTGCTTGGTATTAGTCACTCACCTAGGGACTGGCAGTTGTATGGGCGGATGCTTAGAGTGTCCTCGCACCACTGCCTTTATCACACGCACCCTAAGGAGAAACTCTCCACTGTGATCTCTAACCATAAGCCACGTAGTACATCCACTCCCAGGATGTACTCTGGGATGGGCGATACATATACTTTATACTCCTTCAGGGGTAATCGCCCAATCCCCAGGGATAGTCTCACTGTTGTCACCTTGACACTCAGGCCTCCATAGCCATCAAATGTTTGTAAGCAGACCCTTGAAATTTTTCTGGATTTCCATAGAGCAGAGTACATTCTGCTCCTGTGTCTACCAGAGCTAAAACCATTTGCACATTAGTCGGGAACCAGAGGATGGGCAAGCTCCACATGTGGCCTCTGGTCTCTGCCCATCCCCTGTGGACAGGTTCCTTGGCCCTCAACCTATTTGAAAGTGTTCAGGCCATCGCCTGAGGACGGGGTCGGCAGCAGGTGGTCTTCTAGGTGGAGGGCTCATGCCTGAGGCCTGCAGTCCTTCTCAACAGTGTGAGCCTCTGGTCTTCTTGAAGCTGTTTCCGTAATTCTAACAAGTATGCACTGAGCTTCACATGTATTTTAGTGTGATCTACACCTGCTCTCACTAAATGTCCATATTTGGTTCCAGGTAACTTTTACAGGTTGTGTGATGCGAAGAAGCTTCCTTGCCCTCCTCGGCATTCCTCTTGATTGTTCAACAATTATGCATATCCCTTTCTGAGTTTGAGAGTGCTGGCTCTTGACTTCACCCAAGCTAGCTATCGTTGTTGTGACATTGTGTATTTGATGTTCCACATAGGGTGCAAGAACTGCCATGAGGGAATCCAAATGAGGACAACAGGGCACTTGTTAACACCAAATATCTCATCCCTGCTGTGAAATGCTTACCATTGGGACCACGAGTGTTCACATTGAACAGGGCCTGCCACATCCCCAATTCCTGAAGTACATGTAGAGCTCGACATATGTCTGTCATGTGCTCATTGTCTCCGGCACATCTCCTGCATCAGCCCATACCATTCGTATGGCAGCCATTATCCATTCCAGCAGGAAATGATTGCCCTGGCCATACCACCGGCTGTTCTGCAGCCTCTGTCTCAGGATGGGTGTAATTCACTGAGGTTAGTCTCTCCATCTCTTGTGCCATACAAATAATCCATTCCACGCCCACGTCCCTCAAATGTAGCAGCGAGGATGCCAAGAGTTGCCCTGCTTTCTGGCAGAATTGTTGCCCAAGTCCACCAGTTCCACCTGGGTGTATGGTCGGTATGCAGTAAATTCTGTCATTTGTGCTGTATCAGCAGCCTCAACCCCAGGGCCATGGGCCACTTTGGCTTCATTTTCTGAGACAACACCCGGGGAGTCGGAACATGAAGCCGCCTTCTCCTCCTCTCCAGAGGAGTCTGGCAACTCTGAGGTGGCAGCTTGGTTTGCCACTACTGGATGACACTCGGACAAAGGGCCAGACTCCCTCTCCTCCTCTCCTGAGAAGGAGTCTGGCGTCTTCATAACGGTGGGTTGGTTTCTCTGAACTTCTTACCCAAGAATCACCAAACACTGTTGCAGATCTTGCCTCTAATCCTGCAGTTGCTGGATTCTGGATCACTCTTTGTGCCTAGACTCTCACAGAGCTATGAGAACCACCCGTCATACAGCCCCTGCTGCCTCACCGGCACTATATTATCTAAAGTCTCTTCTATTTTGTATATGGCCTGCACCAACTTCAATAGGGTTTCATCAACTTCTGGCCATTCCTGGGGAGGTGCCCGCTGGGATAGGAGGCTGGCCCTGAGTACCATGTACTTGTGGCCCCCGCCCCTTCATCCCTGCCCAGGTTTCCAAGGATTAATTTACCCGTTTAAATTCAATCATCCTGCTTTCTACCCAAATGAAAGGCAAACCCCAACATGGGTAGATTCATCGGTGTTTGAAACAGTTGGGTTGTTTTCCTAGCTGTTGTCATCACCTTCCTATAGTCTGCCATAATCCACAGCACTCTACCCAGTCCTGATACTCCAAAAATAGTCGCCCAACCCCAAAGCTTGCCCAAGAAATACACAGCACAAACCACACAGTGGCCAGCCAAAGGCGCACCCAGGGCCCACTGCCAGCCCCAGAACCAAAAAATTGAAACCCATGGCCCCCCAGTAGTACAGCCAGAACCAGCCTTCTCTCCTGGAGCCTGGCCGGCACCACCCGCCCGCCGGTGTCTGGGCGCCCGCCCACAGTGCCCACCCAGGTCCTGGGTGCCTGGGTCGGCCCCAGCAGGGCCATGGGGGCTGGTGTCTGCTGGCTGGGGGCAGGCCGTGCCCTGGGCCAGGAGACCGCAGGCCGGCGAGGAGGGGGCCGCTTGTAGCTGCGGCGGCCAGCGTCCATTCGGGCCCTGCGGGGCCGCTGGCCGGGTTGGGGATGCAGGCCTGCCGGCGCCTGGGCTGTCAGAGGCCGAGTAGCGAGGCGGGCCGCGCCAGCCTGTGGAGGCAGGGTGGGCGCCGAGCTGCCCGCCAGCTTCAAGGCCCGGGGTGCTGGGCTGCGCTGGCCGCCCGCCCCGAGCTGGCCCTGTGTGTGTGTGCGTGTTGTGTGTGCATGTGTCTTTGTGTGTGCCTGCGGTTAAGCGTGTTTATGCGTGAGTGTTGGGGGCAGCGGGGTCCCGCGCAGACGGCCAGGTGCACTCCTGTGGGTCCGCTGGTCACCTGGGCTGGCAGGCAGGGGACCCAGGCAGGAGGGGCCCAGGGCCTTTGGGAGTGGGTGGAGAACTGGCGCAGGCCAGCGGCAGAGGCCCCAGGGTCGGGCCGAAGGCCGCCAGCAAAGCGCAGAAGGCCCAGGGGCCGAGGGCCATCACGCCGGCGATGGCCCGGCCGGCCTGCAGAGACAAAGGCAGGAGACATGGGTGTGGGCACACACAGAGGCGAGCCCATGACCCTGAAGACGACCACGGGCTGGACGCAGTGAATGCAGCCAGGATGGAGGTGGCCTTGCTCACGGGGAAGCCAAAGGTCCATGGCCCCGAAGGCAACAGGCCAGCAGCCCCTCCCGCTTTCAACCATGAGTTTATGGAAAACCAACATTCAAAATCTACTTCTCCTTTAAGAGACTGTAAAAGATATTCCCATAAACTCTTGGATAGAGTAGTCTTATAATCTGGAAACTGTATGAAAAAGCTTTTTCTATTTACATTAAAAAAATTACTATTAATGCAAAGAGATTGCAACCATGGGAAAATGCAAGGCAGATTTCCTTATAATAGGAACTGTACATCACCCGCCTTTCCAAAGCCCAGTTAAAAGCGTGCTCAAAGAGGCTTTTCTTTGACTGAGTCATTCTCTTACTAGAGAGAGGTCTGTCCATTCGGCCTTGGTACTGTTGCAATTCCAAGGAATTTCTCTGTTTCGTCCAGTGTGCACAATTTGTTGGCACGTCATTTTTCAGAGTAATTTCTTATAATTGTTTTAAATTTCAGAATGATCCATGGTAATCTTTCATTTTTGATTTTAGTCATTTGGATTGCACTGATTTTCTCCATTTATCAAGTCTCTAATTTATGCACGTGCAAGGTAATGTTCATTATTTTCTTCTGCTCTGGAATTTTAAGAACATATTTTGAGACTACAATCACCACACATTTACAGATTGCCCCATTAATCAAACTATTTGTCACTATGTGGTCACCTCTTTATCTACGATAATTTTTATTCTTCTGAATATCCACTTTTCGTGATTGTAATCTAACTACTTCAACTTTCATGACTAGCATTTTATTAGTATTTCGATTTTTCTTCACTTTTAAAATGAAAAGTGGGGCCTCCCCAGTGGCACAGCGGGTTGAGCGCCACACTGTGGAGCTGTCCCAGGCCCCGGCCAGAGGCGAGGGTCCCACATGGCGCGGCAGACGTCTCCTGTCTCGCCCGCTGCTCCCCTCAGCAGTGTATTTAAGTCAGTCTGCCTGTTCCACTCCCCGCTCTGTCTCCGGTGAATCCTCTCACCATCCGCGCATCTGGCCTGTACCCCAGTTCTTGGATAAAAATAAACAAATCTAAAAAAATAAATGCAATGAAAAGCCCCGGCAGGTCTTCACTTTGGGCTTTTCTAGCCTCCTTCTCCTTTTCTGTCCTGGCCTCTGCTTCTCTCTGCGGGTATATCAACACCCCTGCCAGGCCACAGGAGGGAACCCCACCACTGATAACAGTGTAGCAAATGCAGGCCCCTCAGGCAGGGGGATCCTAAGGGTGGGAGCGCAGACCCGGCTGGAAACCACTTCCCGTCCACTAGGCCAGCTGGAAAGACCCGGCTCTCCAGCAAAGGACCCCCTTCGCAGCCCCCCACCGCATCCCAGCATGCACAGCGGAGGTCAAAGGTTGCAGGAGCTGTGACCCTTGGCACAGCCTCCCTGTGGATTCCTCCCGGAAGCCGCTGAGCGGAGGGGACTGGGCGCAACATCCAGTCACTGCTTTCTCGGCCTCCTGTTGAACAACTGGTCGGTCCTTCCGGAAATGGGTGTCCATTCCTCCAAGGTTGCTCCCCAAGGGGGTTTCAAGCAAGGGGAGGCTTCAGGGGCTCAGAGGCCAGAGCAGGAGGACTGGCCCGAGCCAGAGTCTGAGAGCAGAGCAGATCCTGAGGTGGCGACTGGGCTCCTGCAGCTCCCCGCCTCCGCGGGGCAGCCGGAGCAGGTCCTGGTGTCCAGTGAGGGGCAGGAGCCCGACGTTAGCCGGGCTTCGGGGCCTTCCTCAGACCCACCCCGCCCGCCGTCTGAGAGAGGGGATTCACTGGACCCGGAAGCCCAGGGGCAGCAGCCACCCCCTGGGAGGCCCCGCTGCCAATCCAATGGCCTGGAGCAGCAGCTCACCCAGGGCTTCCGGAGGATGGGGCTGGCTGTGGACTCACCTCTATGGCTCCTCCTGCCGGTTCCCCTGGTGCTGGCAGCTGTCCTGGGCACCAGGTAGATTTCCCTGCCCAGGGAGATGGAAGAAAACCTGGAGGAGCAGGACACCCCTTCGGGCAGCCCGGGCAAAGCCGAGCAGCGCTTCATGCAGGCACATTTCTCCACCAACGCGTCACACCTCTTCTCCCCATTTCAGTCCAGCACCGAGGTCAACTCGCCTCCATACTGGTGGTCTCCAACACTGCCAATATTCTGGATCAAGTCATCTTCTCAGAAATTAGTCAACAGGACGAGGCGGTGCAGACGCTGACTGCGCCTTGGGGAGATGGAACCCAGGTCCTCTACCCTCAGGTGTGTGCCAGGTACCAGAGCACCTGCATGCCCTCCAACCCACTCCTGTTCATCTGGCAGAAAAATAACAACATGGACCTGAAAAGCATCACCTTCCCTATTTACAACACCTCCGCTGTGCACCTCTACTTGGCGGGCCTCTTGGGGAGAAACCGTCCTAGGTCACGGCGCGGGGACAAGCCGGTTACTCCTGCAAGCCAAGGCCATGCGGCTGCAGTACTACCTGAAGACCGCGGACCCCGAGGACAGCGCGCGCAGCCAGAAGTGGCTGCTCAAGTTCCTGGACCAAATTCACTCCATTGAAAAGCGACTGGCCTTGAAGAACATCCAGGTGCCTGGGGCTGGGTTTAGAGGGAGGAGAAGTTGGGAGGGATAAGACCTGTCCAGGATGTGTCCGCGCCTGGCTACTTGCTGGAGGCCTTGATTTGGAACCGGCTCTGCTCCAGTCTCTTTGATGCTTAAGCCAGCTTTCTTCAAGGGACACCAAAGGAAGCCGCCAGCCTAGATACTGGGTCGCATTCTAGTGGGAAACACTCATTCTACACCCCAGGGGTGGGCGTGTTCAGGGCAGACATTGATCTTCAGGGTTCCTTTTGGCTTTCTAGTCAGAATGCTCTCACTTCACGTCTGTGCTGTTTCTGGAGCCCCCGAAAACTTGCTTAGTGTCACTGGAAGAAAAAACAAACCTTTAAGCTGATGTTCCCTAGTGTTTTTGAAAAAGACAACTAGCTCAGATTTCTCAAGTATTTTCTAGCATCCTGCCAGGCAACTCAGATGATGAGCAAACCTGCTAATACTTTTGTCCAGGCCTGGTGAGAGACACCTGCTGGGAAAAGGCTTTGAATACCAGGCCTTGCTGAAATTATACTTTGTACTTAAATAGCAAAAGAGAGCAACCTACTCTTCATTTAGAAAAAGCCAAAATTTTGTCAGTTATTAATGATTACACAGTATTAGAAAAAAATTGAGAATTTGTATACTCAGGAATGTTAAACATTGGCTTTTTTTTTTTTAAGATATATTTATTTATACAAGCACTGGGCACAGTCAGATGCTGGGAGGGTCAGAGAATTCACCAGAGCCAGAGCAGGGAACAGAACAGTCTGAATGACGAAATATACTGCTGAGGGGAGCAGCGGGTGTGGCAGGAGAGGTCTGTTGCATCAGGTGAGACCCTCACTGGTTGCCTGGGATCTAACCAGCGCTGCAGAGGCTGCCAACAGCTTCACAGCCCAGCATTCAACCGCTGCGCCACCAAGGGAGGCCCAAACATTGGATTTTTGAAAGAAATCTTAGAAAGCATGGCATGGATTGGTGGGGAAAAATTTTTATTACCTTTATTCTAAAATCATAATTTACATATTTTAAACTTTTACCAAACTGTAACATGTTTCAATCAATAAGCTATAATATTTTGATACATCTTCTGACTCATACAAAAATATTGGAATTAAATGTTATTTACCTGCGTTTATTTTTATGACAGGTGGTCTACTTTACATCACTCTCTAGGAAACTTGAATTTGAGGTGACTGCTAGGACAGTGGTCCCTTTGTTTTACATGGCATAACTTCTGATCATATTATCTGCAATCGTGTCATGCTACAGGTAAAAAACTTTTATTAGTTTTTAAACTTAAAAATGTTTGTTGTAAGATATTTAACGTATCAGGATCCATTCTAACCATTTTAAGTGTTTAGTTCAGTGGCATCAACCACATCCCCACGGCTGCGTACTGTCGTGACTGTTTCCAATATCTTTCATAACCCGCAGGAGGAACTCTGTGACCAGTGAGCAGTGCCTCCTGCTGCCCTTCTCTCCTCCAGTCCTGAATAACCTTGACTCTATTCTTTCTATGAATTTGCCTTTCTTAGGTTTTCATGTCAATGGAATCATACATTTTTTTGTGACTGACTTATTTCACTTATCATAATGCTTCCAAGGTGTGTCCTTGTGCACATGTGACAACTTCATTCCACTCGATGGCTCTGTGCTCCATTGTATGTGTGCTCCACAATTTGGTTACTCACGGTCTTTTGTGGGCACTTGGAATATTTCCTTCTATTGACAATCATAACACTGCAAGGAACATGGTGTGCTCATGTTAAGAGAATCATTTACAAGTGGAATTGGTGGGTTGCATGAGAATTCCATAGTCAGCTATTTGAAGAACCACCACATTGTTTTCCAGAGTCTACACCATTTCCGATCCCACCAGCAGTAGATAGGGGTTCCAGTTTTTCCACAGTCTCCCTATAAACCAACACTCATTCTTTTCCCTTTTATCGATTTTACCTGTCTTAGTTGGTGTCAAGTGGTATCGCATTGTGGTGATTCGCATTTCTGAAAATATCTGATCACGTTGATTGTCTTTTCAATTTTTTATCGGCCTCTTGTATATCCTCTTTGGAGAAATGCCTATCCAAGTCCTTTGCCCTTCTTATAATTGGGTTGTTTGACCTTCTGTTGTTGACTCGAGTTTTTCCTTAGCACTTTGCATATTTCAGTTATTAAGCCCCTTATCAGCTATATGACTAGCTGATATTTTCTCCCTCCACATAGACTGTCTCTTCACTTTCTTGAGAATGGCCTGTAATGATTAACATTTTTTTTTATTTTGTGATGAAATCCAAAATATTAATTTTTTTGGTACTTGTATTTTTGGTATTATAGTTAAGTGTCTATTGAGAAGTCCAAGGTCATGCACAGTGACCCTGCGTTTCCAAGTTTTATGGTTTTAACTGTTTTTGTTTTTTTTTTTAAGATTTTTTTTTTTAAATAGAGGCATGTTTTATTTATTTATTTATTTGTTTGTTTGTTTGTTTGTTTATACATGCACTGGGTACAGTCAGAAGTGCGGGAGGGTGAGAGAATTCACCAGAGGCAGAGCGGGGAGCAGAGCAGGCAGAAGGACCGAAGTACACTGCTGAGGGGAGTAGCGGGCGGCAGGAGAGATCTGCGCGCCATGTGGGACCCTCCTCTGGTGGCCGGGGAGCAGCCGGGGATCGAACCTGCGTCGCAGAGGCCGCGGGCAGCTTCGCAACCCAGCGCTCAACCGCTGCGCCACCGGGGAGGCCCGGTTTTAACTGTTTTATTTAGATTATTGATGAATGTCTATTTCAGTTCTGTTTATGGTATTTAATAAGGTCCCAGCATCATCCTTGTGTATGTGAAGATCCAGTTTTCCAAAAACCATTTATTGAAGAGCCCTTTCCAGTTTGTTAGACTTACTACACTTGTTAATCAACTGGCTATATTTATGGATTATTCTGGACTCCCAATTTCTATTCTGTCTGTATGTTTATTTGCATGCTAGTACCACATTGTTTTCATTACAGTACCTCTTTGTAAGTTTTGAAATCTGGAAATCTCAGTCCTGCAACTTTTTCTTCTTTGTCGAGATTGCTTTGGATATCCTGGGCTCCTTGCAATTTCAAGTGAATTTAAGGGTTGGCTCTTCCATTTCTGAAAAAGAAAAAAGGAAATTGCAATTTCAATAGAAATTGTGTTGAATCAGTAGGTTGCTAGGTGATTGACATTTTAACAATATTAATCCTTCACATCAACTAAGGATGCCTTTCTATTAAATTAGGTTTTCTTTAGTTTCTTTCACCAGTGTTTTATAATTTTCAGTGTACACATCCTTTACCTCTTGGTCAAATGTACTCTTAAGTATTTTTTTCTTATAGATGCTATTTAAATAGAATTGCTCACTTAATTTCCTTTTGCAATTCCTTTTTGCACAAAAATAGAAACACAGCTGATTTTTATAAGTTGTTCTTGTATCTTGTAGCTTTGTTGAATTTTTTGCAACGAGTAATTTTCTTGTGGATGTGTTGGAATTTTCATATCTGTGATTATGTAATCTCTGAAATAGGATACTTTTACTTTTCTTCCTTTCCAGCTTGGATTCTTTTTATTCTATTCCTTGACTAATTACTCTGGCGAGCAATTCCAGCACAATGCTAAATCTGGTCAGCATCTCTAAGTTTCACTTGTTTGTGTTGTGCGTGTGTTTGTTGGTTGGTTTTTTAGATTTTCAGCTCCAGAATTTGTTTTGTTCCTCTTAAGATATTGTGTTCCCTGTCAGTGTTCTCCTTTAGTATTCTGAGCATATTTAAGACAGTGTTTTTCATAGTATTTGTCTACTATGCCTTCCTCCTTTCCATATTGCAAAACTACTTCCTGGGTTGGAGCAGGCAAAAGAGGAAAAGGACCAGGAAATTTCTGTCGGCACAGGCGCTGAGTATAGTCCTAACACTTGTCTTCCTTGGACTTGAATATATTAACTGATTTTCCTGCTAGTGCTTTTGTAGTTTCTTTTGACATCTTACCACCTTCCCTCTCTATGTTATCAAATGACTATCTTGTGTTTGTTTAGCTCAGGGTTTCAACACATTTGAACATCCATATTTTTTGGCTTGGAATGAAATCATTTGGACAACAGTAAGACCTTCCCAAGAGAGTATGGCCAAATTGAACATGATTCTATGGCAAGTAGTGGTATATTGAGTTTGTAGACTATTTCAAATTTGGCCTTTCAGAAATGACAAAACTTAGTATGGCAACTATTAGATAAATTTCTGATAAAATTGGAAAAACTTTCTCTTCTCAAACATATTTTAATTGTTCTTGTGTTTAATAGACATCATTATCTTTTAGAAAGTTGTGGCCTTCTCCCCAAACATACAGTTTTTGAAGTGTAATCATTTCCCATTCAGCCCGTCACTGTCAAGTTATTAGAATATCCAGAAAATTGGCCATTTTGCTGCCAGGGATGCCTCAATTTGACTGACCATTGGAATCGTGTGAGAAAAATTTTAGACACAATGATTCTGCAGCTTCATCGTAAACCTACTGAATCAAAATCTGTTGATCCGGGTTCTTAGGAAATCTAAAGTTTGATCATTTTCCGATCATTTTGATAAACTGCATCTATCAAGTTTCTTGTAGGGTTCCAGAATATCTGCAAGTGCATTCATAAGTCTCGTACAGTGTCCATTTTCATATCCTTGCTTCACCTACAATTATTAACAGTTGCTTAGAGAACCTCAGCACAACTAGTCAAAGTAGAGTCATGGTAGCCAATAATTTATCTTCCTACCTCAGTGTCTAAAAACTTTACATAAAAATGAGAATCTTGTAAAAGGGATTGAGACTAAACATGTCCTGTGTAGCTCTCACTAATCTTTTTGCATTTGAACTTCATCTTTGTTATGTTCTTATCTTAAACATTTATAAATATTGTTTTCAAGAAGTATTACAAAAGGAAAATATTCATTATGTTCAAAATTTTTGTAACCCAAGTGATTTACTTTTGCTCTGAAATTTGTGTGTGTGCGTTTGGACCCTAAATTTAACTCAAGGCACCAGCAGTTTGAGAAAAAGTGGAACACATCAATGGTGCAGAAACCTTTTAATAAAAAGAAAGTTTTGCTATGTGAATATGGTCTGAAAAAGTCTTTTTGTCACATTCTGTTTTGGAATCAGTAGCTCCATTTCCTTAGTTGTCTCTCCTAGTCTTCAAACTTAGTTTCTTTTCCTATAGAAATCCAGAGAGACTTTTATCAATCATTTGTTTTAAAACTCTTCACATAAAATTAAAATATAAAACCACAGGTGGCTGTCAACATTTTAAAACATAATGTGGTTATTGTGGAGGCAATGTACTGCATACATGCTTTCAAATGCGCTCTCTATATTCCCATTTCTGGTGGTCCAACAGAGAAACAGAAAAGTCTTGTGTTGATCCAAAAATAGTACATTTCAAAACAATTGTTTTTGCAATTAATAGCAACTTTTCTAGAACCCACTTCAGCAATAAAGGAGAATCTTGAAAATATTTTAGCAGGATGCTTTCATGCATTTTATTAACCACATACTATCTCTGCTGTACAGGAACCCCTTAGGTTGATGTTTATAGCTAGTTGGAATCAGGAAATGACTGCAAAGATAATTGGATGTGGGTACTTTCTCAACTACAGCTGCCTGTCCTTTAGTGTTGTGTTCTATTCACACACAACTCCTTGAAAATTAGAGTGGAATTAACCATCTGCTGTGCTCCAGTACATGTATGTGGTTCTGAAACACAGTCAGGGAATTAGTGCTTGGCCAGCTGCATAAGAAGATAGTTAAGTTAAAGCACAAAATGCTAACTTTTATTTTCCCTCTTTGAATTGGTGTAGTTGGTCTGGGATAGTGCATGGGAATTAAAGGTCTCCAGGAGACCTTTAATGTGTAGACCTCCAGGAGACCTTTAATTGTTGTAGAATGATTGCAGAAGAGATTTCAGAACAGGTCCAAATCAAGAATGTCATTAATTGATGGAATTTAAGTATGACAGCTGCTGCCAAAATTACATAATTTTTCCCTCCCTATTTACAGGCTTAGCTGTATACAAAACAAAATGTTTACTGCAGTCATTGGAGTGATTTCTGTTGCCCTGGCAGTGGTGAGTGGCTTTGGACTCATGTTATACATGGGGGTGCCTTTTGTGACAATAGTTGCAAATGCACCATTTCTAATACTAGATGAATAAAGCAAATGTGAGACTACACTATAAGTATTGGGGAGAAAGTAGATAACAGAAAGAGTTTATGATAGATTAAGTTAAAGAACTGTGCTTAGCTGACTACAGATCCAAAATAAGATGTCAAAAATGAAGACAAACATTAAATTGTGTTTTCAGAACTGGAAAAAATAAGGACCCCAAATGCAAAAGTAAAGACAATGACATGAGCAGGAAGTTCTCTCTCTCTCTGTCTCTGTCTCTCTGTCACACACACACACACACACACACACACACAAACACATGCACAACCGCGAGAAGGGAAAATACAAGTCACTGGAATGGTAAGGGAGACAAATATATGACATCTCAATCAAGGGATGCAAATTAAACTAAAAGTGAGATGCCTTGTTTTCTTATTAGATTAGTAAGTATTGCAAGACTGAAACTTTTGGGGTGGTTGTGTGTAATGAACTCTGTCTTCTACTGCTCGGAGAAGACTGTCAATTGACTCATACTTTTCTTAGTCCAATATTTGTATTAAATCAAAAGGCTTAAAAGGGGATCAGGAGCTGGATCCAGTCCCTCCTTCAAGATAGGCTTGGGCGGGCCTCCCAGGTGGCGCAGCGGTTGAGCGCTGGGTTGCGAAGCTGCCCGCGGCCTCCGTGGCGCCGGTTCGATCCCCGGCTGCTTCCCGGCCACAGGAGGAGGGTCCCACATGGCGCGCAGACCTCTCCTGCCGCCCGCTGCTCCCCTCAGCAGTGTACTTCGGTCCTTCTGCCTGCTCTGCTCCCCACTCTGGCTCTGGTGAATTCTCTCACCCTCCCGCGCTTCTGACTGTACCCAGTGCATGTATGAACAAAAAAACAAACAAACAAACAAATAAAAATAAATAAATAAAAACATGCCTCTATAAAAAAAAAAAAACTTATTTAAAAAAAAAAAAAAAAAAAAAAGATAGGCTTGGGCACCAACTGAGTAAAAAAATTGGTAAGACTGGGGAGGGCTAACCTCCAGGATACACAGGAAAACCTGCAAGAGGCCACAGAGAGCAGAGCTCACAGCTCAGGAACTGGGGAGCACCTGCGCCCTCTGGAGGATGCAGGCGATATGGCGCCCCTCCAAGGAGACCAGCTCAGTGTCCAGCCCTCAGACATCTCACTGGTCACGATCCGCTTATCAGATTTGTTTCCCTACACGGAAGTATAATGGAAGCCTCCTTGTGTCTTTCTGTGGCTTTCTCGCTCCGTTTTAAAATCCCCTCGTGTGGGTAAAGCAGGGACATTTATTCATCACCTATTGCAGCACATTTTCATGGACATGAAAAGAGCAGCATTAAACAATTATGTGCTTATCATGTGACACAAATACTGATTTCAGAAATACCTAGGACTGGGATTTCAAAATTGTATCATATTAGAGTGACTTTCCCTTTGTAAGAAACTGTCATAGTGTCCTCTCAATTTGTCGTGACTTTTTGCATTCCCAGCAACAAGAGAGGATTCCTGCCCCCTCCCTGCAGGGCAAGATCTAAAGACGCCATTCATTCTTTTTAAACCATTCTGACAAGTGACATTTCATTATGGACACGTGCATTTCCTCAGGAACTTACAATGTGGACTCATTCTATACTCATTCACCATTCGCTCCTCTTCCTATGTGAGGGGCCTGCTCATCTGTTCAATTGGGGGAGGGTGTTGCCCTCCACAGGGGATGCAGGTATCTAACCTCACATATCCAACCTCTGCGGTGCAGGGAGGCTGTGCAGCCCCACAAAGCTTCCTATGGGCGATATTTCAACTGTATGAAAAATAATAAGAGAGAACCGGTACTGTATTTTCTACAAAGACAACATTAGCTGCAGTGGAAATAAAGTGAGGAAATAGATTAAAAGTTCAGAGAACAAATGAAAAGTTCAATTGTAGAACTAACCCAGAGAATTGCTTACAATACAATTTCAGAGGAAATTTCAGACAAAATCAAGAGAAAAAGGGATTCCAATTCATTTGCATACTATTAGTATTATATCAGTACATATTACTACTATTCTTATTACTATTTATTACTATGATGCCATAACATATGAAAGAGTGGAAATCTTCCTCACTCTTTTAGCAAGAACTTATGGCATGATGCATATGCAGTCAAATTACACAAGAAGAAAAATACAGACCAATAACATTACATATTAATATAGAGGTTTTAAATAAAGTATTAACAAAGAGATCCAATGACCAGGTGAATACATTGATGCATCCTTGCCAAATAGGATTTCATCCAATGATATGAGTTGTGTTCCATATTATACAGTATTTTAATAGGATATTGTATTAACACATCACTAAATTTGATCATTGTCCCAAGTGAAGCTGAAAGAGCCTTTTACCCCATCTAATGTGAATTCCTAATAGAAGCCACATAAATTACAAGCCAGCAGCTACATCTGTGATGTGGTAACACGCACTCTCATGCACGCCGCGTGTCCCAGTCCTGCCGCATCTCAGTGAGTGGGGAGGTGAAGGGGACGTTCCCAGGAACAGGCCAAGGCGCCCTTTCCTCCATCACCGCTCAACATTGCCCTGCAGGTGACGGGAAATGCAGTAAAAAAGTGAAGTCAGTGTATTCACTTGGCGCTGATGGAAAAGCCAGAAGTCAGCCGGAGATGCAAATGCCGGCGTCACCTGGGAAGGTTGGTGCTGGGGCACAGGTGACAACAGGGATCTCCCGGGATGAGGACTCACTGACAGTGACTACTTCTGCCAACAGTGACAGACAGAGGCCTGCTGGTGGGACAAGGGGAGCAGAGAAGATGCCTTGGCCCTGCTGCGCAGGGGGAGAGCAGTTACCTCTGGGCTGAGTCCTAATCGGCCTCCCACTTGGGCTGCACCCCAAGTAGCAAGACGTCACATGGCTGGGGCTTCTGTCTGGGAAGCACAATAACCCACATTCTGAAGTTTTCGGCAGCAACTTTGACCTTCTGCCAAGTGCCCTGAGACGCAGGGTCGTGAGGCTGGTGTCATTGCACCTGCTCCTGGTGGGCCTGAGGGGAAGGCAGGTCCTGGGTGACCCAGGATTCCTTCCCACAAATTCTCAAAGGGTCCCTGGATGAGAGGATGAAAACAAAGCCTCCAGGGTGTGGTGGGGATACCCCAGAACTCTGTCCCTTGAGGCTCCATGGTGGACATTCAGCTCACCAGCAGGGTCTCATGCTCTGCACAGACCTTCCTAGGAGCTCACTTCCTTCTCAGAAAGACATTCCAGACCCTCCTTGTCTATCAGATGCAAACACTACCTGACTTGGCCATAGACTCCAGTGAGGAAAAGACTGAATTTGAGACAATGTGGTAAGGAGGTCAGACCTGGGAGCTCATAGGGTGATGGTGGCCTCACGGGAGGTGAAGGTCACGCATCAATAAGGACGCAGTGTGCCACCTACCCTGGGCCAGCTGAAGGGCTACCCACTATCTGTCCCAACACCACACTAAGAAGACACGGCGTGGACCCTGCAGCCACAGGCCACACGCTCAGCCACTGTGAGGCCTCAGCACGTGTGGGAGGCTCTTGTCTGTGGTGTTAGGGCCCAGGGAGTGGGGTGAGGGTGGCCTTTCCAGGACACCATGGGGACAATGAGGCCTCACATTGGGACTTTCATCTCCAGGGAAAACTCCCATTTATCGGAATGTCAATCTCTGTCCCCTCTGTCCCCTGGGCTCCCACCTTAAGTGTGTGAACACTATTAATAGGGTTGCAAGTTCCTACAAATATATCATTTCTTCTCTGCTTCTCTGGAAGGATCTCCTTCAGTTGTGTTTCTAAACCCCAAGTCCCCCCACCCTCAGCGACATATAGCCTGAGCCTGAGGTCTCCTGGGTGAGGAAGAAGCTGTCTAAGGCAGCAGCTGCCTTAGGCAATGGCCAAGGAGCCTGATGCCTGGTATCCCAGAGCACACAGGGAGTCACACATAGTCGCATGTCACTGTGGAGACACCCCATTGCTCAGCACCCCTGACACCATGCAGACTGAGCCCCCTCGTGGGAAATGCAGCTCCCCCAGACAGGCCAGAAGCCTCTGATGTGGTTGGAGGCACCTGTCTCTTACAGCCGAACCCTGGAGACAGTCTTGGGGCAGCTGCACCCCACGATAGGCCAGCAGCTCTCAGGACACCCTTACTTCTGGGGCATGAGGGTGGGCTCCACCTCCTGCTTCCTGCTCCATCACCTCCCTGGTAGGAAATGCAGCTCAAGTCTGACTCTTACCTGTATAGACACAGTCAATGCGAGAAGAAATGAGCTTTTTAGCTAAGGGTAACGAGAAGATGAGACACATCCCTGTGTCCAAGGAAATCAGACCAAAAAAAGTGACAACAGATGTCACCAGACTAAGACCTGGTACTGAGAGCAGGGGTGACTGCTCCAGGCCGGGGCAGCAATGGGAGGATTTTGTCTCACATCCCCGTGGGTCTGGAGCACTGTGAGGACTTTGAGTCTCCATGATCTGCACTACAGTAGTAGTCGGCCTCGTCCGCAGGCTGTGCCCCGAGATGAGCAGGAGCCCCGCATTGGCTGAGGCGTCTTTGGCTCCAGAGAAGCGGCTGGGGTCCCTGGGGCCCTGGTGATGATCCAAGTCTGATTTTACTTCAAAAGATACCGGGGAGGCCTCCCTGGCTTCTGCTGGTGCCAGCGGATCCTGAAATCACCGACACTGATGTCACTGCTCAGGGTGCAGGTGAGTCTGGCTGTTGCTCCAGGAGAAGCTGAGAGGGAGGGCGGCTGAGTCAGACAGGCTGGGAGAGGGGACCTGTTGACAGAAACACACTTAGTCACAGCAGCAGGACTCTGGGTAGATTTCCCTGGGATCTTAAATAGAAGTCAGAGGACAAGCAGGAGAAATATTCTTATTTGAGGCCTGTCTTTTCCTGTGAGGTGAGAGGAGCAGGAGGAGCAGACGCGTCCAGGCCATGGTGCTCACAGCCCACTGAAGTCCACATGGGCTGGGCTGCCCAGGCCTCCTTTTCTTCCCCACCATCTGCCATAGCAGGGACTGTGCATGCAAACGGGGTTCCACCCAGGGGCTGCCCAGCCCCTCCCCGAGCCCTGGGGCTGGGGCTCATCTCACACCCCACACTGAGGACGGGGAAACTTGCTTCACTCCTTGAGAGAATCTTGGGACAAAACACCTGCTGGCCCCCACGCAGGATTCTGCTCAGGGACCGTGCCAGGCCAGAGAGGACATGGATGGGGTATAGGCCAGACTCGAGGGAGGGTGAGAGGATTCAGCAGAGACAGAGCGGGGAGCAGAACAGGCAGACTGACTGAAATACACTGCTGAGGGGAGCAGCGGGCGAGACAGGAGAGGTCTGCCATGCCCTGTGGGACCCTCGCTGGCCGGCTGGGAACAAACCGTCACTGCAGAGGCTGCGGACAGCTTCACAGCGCTGTGCTCAACCACCTGCGCCACCAGGGGAGGCCCAAACCTGAAAATTTAGTGGTAGCTTTAGTTTCTGTTAGGACTGGAATTCCACTTTGCAGGGTTGCTAATGAAACAATGGTGCATAGCAAGGTTTTTCTAGGCTGGCTAATAATCAGATAAGCATTAGGCAGATTCATAAAGTCAAGAAAAGTCAGAGAGACATATTAATACTATGTACATTTTCCATATACATGGGACTCAGTAGGAAAGACAAAAGTACCTTTTATACCAAAAGTTTCTTTTGAAGTAAACACTAGACAGAGTAAAGTATGCTCCCAACATGGTAACACTAACAGACACAGAGATCTCTTGATATTCATTTAAAATTTTGGCCATGTCTACCAATTTTAAGAGATAGTTATTTTATCAATATTTATGAAGACACTGAGAAACCTGTTATTGATTTAATTTCAGTCCTTTAGCAACTCCTTCCGATCAACCATGTCCTAAATTTCTATTTTAAGAGTGACTCTTTGCCTTTAAAGAAGTTGTGCGCAGAGAATTTACATTAGATTTTAAGACCAGAAAAAAAAAAATTCTTTTAAATTGTATAAGAATTTAAACATCTCAACCTAGTTTTTGAAATGTCTTAGATTTTATTTTAAGTTTGATACTCTAATTTACCATTTTTTATACATTTGTATATGAAGAAGGTTTTCAATGAGATAGAAGCTAAAATCTTTACCTGGAACAGGTGTCTAATCTTAATGGTTACTAAAGACCTAGGGCTCGAGACTGCAACAATTTTAAAGTCAAGCAGTTTTTACTAAATTTTTTACATAAGAAGTTTATATTTTTAAGGAAGAATCCTTTGGTTTTAAGTTGTTACACTTATATCTCACGGAGAACAAGCATATTTTGAAGGCAAAAAAAAAAAAACACTTTTCTGAGGACAGGAGAAGAGGTATATTTTTACAGTTTTCTGGTTCAGATTTAACTCAAGAAAGTTGCATTTTCTCTTTGTATTTTATCAGATTCATTAATTTTAACAAACAATGAATCTTTTACAGTCCCAATAAGCAAATTAAAAAGTTTTTACTCACCCAATAAGCATGTTGAAGGACACAGAGGGAAATATATATATATATTTTTTTTACTTATAGAACAGACCGGAATAGAATCTCTAGGTGGACAAAAGGAGAGTCCAGTCCCCCACTGCAAGAAGGTTCATCCCATTAGCTTGTGCTTCCACATCACGTGGGGGCTGCCTCTTCAAGGCAGCCAGACTTCTGTCTGGAACCACATCCTTAATTTTGCCTTTACCCTCAGTGATGAGACCCTTCGACAATATGTAGGAATATTATTCTTTCATCTACCTTTGTCCCTTAAAATCTTTTAAACTTTTATCTCTGTTTGGTGTCTAAATGCAAATGTTGTATCAACATTGAAAACCTGACATTTCTTGGCTCTCTCTCTCTTCATATTTTATTTTTTTTTTGTAAAGATTTATTTATGCATGCAAGAGCTAGGGTGCAGGCCAGAGAAACAGGGGGTGGGAGGATTCACTAGAGACAGAGTGGGGAGCAGAATAGGCAGATCTTCTGAAATACACTGCTGAGGGGAGCAGCGGGCAAATCAAGAGAGGTCCACTGGGCCTTGTGGGTGGCTCGCTGGCCGGGGATTGAACTTGCATTGCAGTGGCTGTGGATAGCTTCATAGTGCTGTGCTTAAACCCTTGCCCCACCAGGGAGCCCTCTCTCTATTCTTATTATGGCTTGCAAACAATTTTTTCCCAGACTCATCTCTTTCTTGTAATACCTTATCAAATGTCGTTATTCACCTGTAACACCAACAGCTAAGGCATGTCTTTCCATCTCTCCCCAGAGCTGCCTGCTCCTTCCTGAGTAGTCTGTCTTCCAAGCACCCACATGTTTGCCAGGTATGTCGCTACTGACGTACATCATGAATTCACATCCATTTTCTCAACACCCTCACTTTTTAGCATCTGACTTAACTTTCTCACTTTATGTCAGGTCAGGCTGCGCTTGGGCACTGTGACAAAAAATGGCAAGCCCTTGGAGCCTTAAAATTAAACTTTTTATCGCTCTCACAAAGTCCAAGGCTGATGGGGGGAATGTCCATGTTGCCAAGCCTTCTTCAATCCCGTGAGTTTGTCTTGCTAATAGGGACCTCGATTCTTTGAGAGAAAGCAAAAGAGAGCAAAGTGAAAAAGAGAACGAGCCAAAGGGAAACTTTGAAGGCTGCAAAAGTGCTTTCCTCGGCCTCAGAACCCATCATACTGCGCTGTGGACCCTCTCACTATGAGGGAGGAAGATATACAGATGCAGCGTGTTTGAGAATGAGAGAAGAACCAGCTACTAGGGAGCACTAGAAATATTTCTCTGAGTAGGTATTACAGTCTCCAGGTTAGAGAAGGGGAAACTGAACCTCAGGAGTAGTAAGATGATCTCCCCAAGATTAAGATTGCCAGTTAGTCAGTGACAAAGCCCAAAATCAAACCCAGGTCAGTCTGTTATTCTACCCTGTGACCTAGTTCTTCCAATGCACTTACTTGTTATATCATTTCAAATACTGTAACATCACATTGACACAAAAGGCCCTTGGAGAATGAAAAGCTGAATGTTTCTCTATAAGACTGTAATGGCTCCCCAATGTTTTTAAAACGCATAAAACAACTTAGGATACACGTATTTTCAGTGACTGATAATGTAGACACACCTACCTCAGAGATGGGTGTTCTCTTCTTGTGTATCTTTGCTCCAGAGGCCTCAGCATTTGCTTCTGTTGAGTCAACCCATCCAGTATCCCAAGGGATAAGATCGTCTGGTGGGGAGCAATTGGGGTGCTTTGTACCTTAGAGGCTGCAATGCAATGATTTAGGAAGAAGCCATGCTTGAAACAAAAACCAGGATTTCTCTGGTGGGGATAATTCTCCTGAAACACTGGATGAAGAAGGGGTTGATGTAGGGGATTCCTTGGTGTGAATGGAAGTTTTGGGAGAAACAAGGAAGTTATTTGATGGAACATTAGTTGAGGAGATGAAAATTACCAGTTGATCTTAAAATACCAGCTGTATAAAAATTTGCAGCTGTATAAAAAGAGCCTGAAGCATTGTATGTCTGGGTACACCGCCCTTAAAATTCAGGGGTTTAAAAAATAATTTGAAATCTTTACAACATAAAGACATCAAGTAAAATTCAAAAGTTTTTGCCTAAATTCTTATATGTCTTTTCTTTGCTAATAAGTTTTTTCATTGTTTTTTTAAAAACACCTCAAACTCATTTTCATGACTTAAGTAAGATTTAAAAGTACCAAAAATGTTTGAAAAACTCACTCCAAAGCTTATCCTGTAGAAATTACGATAATTGTATTAGGTGAATATTATTTCAAGTATACATGCATCAGATACATAGTATAGAGAACAAAGTAAAAGAAATGTTTTCACACTACTTGAAATATAAACATTAGTAACATTATATATATTATATATATATAATATATATATTATATATAATATATATTATATATATTTTATAATATATATTTATAGCTAAACCCATCTCCCAGAAACGCTTAATATATTAATATGCATTTATATCATTTTATATAATATCACATATTTACATTATATATTATATTTATATTATATATAATATTTATATGATATATAATATATCTATCCACAATATATTGTATTAATAATATATGATATACTGAAAAGAGCTGTTTGCTGTTGTTGTGGGCCAACAACTCACAAAGAACTGCTAATGCTGGTAGACCTGACACTGCCCCCTTCTGACTGGTGGTGACCAGCACTACTGGCCAGTGCTACCCAGCACTGTTGACAGGTGACTGGCTCTCTGTGTCTGGGCATCCTTTGAGAGCTGCTAACACAGTGCATCTCATTGTCCAGCGCTGCCTCCCAGCCTCCATGGCTGTCTGGTCCAGTGACTAGGTCGTCCAGTAACGACCTTCAGACTGTTGCTGTGGGCTGTTGTGGCATCATCTCAGCGACCCTACCTGTGAGCATCTCCAGATCCTGGCCCACTTCTGGCCAGTGTGACACTAGCTCCAGGCCCTTGTTGATAGAACTGCACCATCTTGCAAGAACGGCCTTTTGTTTGGGAATCCGGACATGGATGTGCTATCCAGGATGAGATAGCTGGCCTCTGTGGCCTTAGAATCTCTATTTTTCTCCTGTTGGTTAAAAAACCTTATTGTTGTTTTTCCCTAGAGTGGCATCCTCAGAGGGTGGGCTTCTTGACTGCCCATTCACTAGTTTACATTGTGGAGATTGGACCCTGAAAACCGATCCCTTAGGGGGAATTTGTCCTGCTTTAAGCTCAGCAGAAGGACAAAGGGCTGAGACCAGCACAATCTCATTGTTTGGGAAGGAGGAGGTGCTCTGCCTCTTCCACCGCTCACTTTCTTTTTGAGGCTAATTGAGAGTTCCGGACCCTCCCCTGTATTCCTGCCAGGTCAGTCCTGGTGGGCTATGTGGGTCCATCAACAGTAACAGGGAGAAGGTATTGACAAGAGGCTGTTCTTCATCCTCAGCTGCTCTAGACCCATCTGTTGCTGTCCCAGGTGACACTGGGCTGGAAATCTGGGAACTAAGTGGTGGGACTCCAGAAGTGGGCAGCATGTGAGGATGGAGCTGAGACCTGGTGGGAGGGAGAGATGAGGACTGAAGGGTGAGGAATGAGACCCCCAGATGGAAGGGTTGGATTGGAGGCACTGAGTCATGGCTAAGTGACAGTAAAGGGAGTGTCACAGCATCTTCTCTCCCATGGGATACCCTTGGGTCAGAAAGTGACAGTGAACAATGCATTAGATGAGCCATGTGAGGGGCTGATTTGAGGAGCTCAGGGCCTCTGTGCAGCTGCCTCTCATTGTCCCACCAGGAACCTTTCCAGGAAACTTTTAGGAAACGTGCTTTCTCCTGTTTGCCTTTCCTTCCTCTCCATCTACCTACCTACCTACCTACTTCTCTCTCATGTGGCTGCCTACCTATCTGTGGTTCCTTTATCAAGTGTGAGCATCCATGTGTATGTGTGTTTCTGTTGATATTTGCAGCGGAGTGGCTTTGGAGGGCATGTGCACTGTAGCATTTCATACCATGAATAGCTGTGATGTTTTAAATTTGGCAAGACCTTCACGTTATCCTAACTTTTCTCTTGTTCCATGAATTTTGCGTGCGGTAACCTCTTCCCCATGGCTAGTTCTCCTCCACAGATAAAAAAAACATAGAGACATATTTTTCTTAAGATTTATTTATTCATACAAGAGCTGGGTACAAGCCTGTGGGGTGAGGGGTGAGAGGATTTACCAGAGACAGAACAGGGAACAGAACAGGCAGATAGACTGAAATACACTGCAGAAGGGAGCAGCGGACAAGTCAGGAGAGGTCTGCTGCGCCATGTGGGTTACTCTCTGGCCGGGGATTGAACTTGTGCTGCAGTGGCTGAGGCTAGTTTCATAGGCTGCGTCTTAACCCCTTGCACCACCAGGGAGGCCTGAAACATATTTTAATCCTAAATATTTTGTGCATTATCTAACATACTGTATTTTGAATAAGTATATATAGATATACACATTTATACATATATAGATTTATATATACAGATTTATATATATATACATGTATATAAACAGATACAGAGACATGTGATTATTACATATATTACATATATATTATATAATATATAATTTTTTCCCTCCTATCATCCAGCAGAGAAATTTACCTAGGACACAGTGTGATGTTTTTTGATTAGATTCTCAGTGCATTGTCAACCATTCACCTACAATGAGAAAGACAATCATCAACAAATTCTTAAAGATGGAGCGTTCAGTCAGTACCTGCACTTGGCAAAGTGAAGATAGGAAGGTAGGAAAGATGCAAATTTTATGAGAGATGAATTACAATGACGTGATAAATTTTAAGATAAATATAACATTTAAAATTGGATTTCCAATGTTATATGGTCTCCAGACAAACTGAGATATATTTATGGTGCACAACGTGATGATTTAACGGACATACGCATTGTGGATAAAGTTACCACAATCACATTAATTAACACATCTTTACCTTTATATATATTATATATTTATTTATTTATTTTTTGGTAGGAATTATTAGAAGCTGCTATCTTAGCAAGTTCAACCTACTCTCTAAGGTGTGATGGATGATAGGCAGCAAGCTGGGTATTAGATCCCAGGAATCCTTCTTCTTATACTGAAAAGGTGTGCCCTTGGCTACTGCCCAGGAACAGACCACAAACGCCTTGTCCTGGGAGCATCAGGGGAGTGGAGGTGGCTGTGATGGGGGGCCCTGAGGAATCCCCCTCCTCAGCCTTCAGGCTCCTGTTCTGCGCTGTCACTCTCAGCAGAGCAGGGGTCATTCCTGCCCTAAGCTTGTTTCCATAAATAGAAACACTGATTGGTGACAAGGATTGATACTTGAAGCCGAGTGTTTACTACAAATAACATCAGGGAGTGAACACACCACTTAATAGCAGCAGGTGGAACCAAACTGTGGGGTGAGCTACTTGAAGTCCTACACGGTTTAGCTTTTCAGTTATTTTTCTTGTCCTTAGCAACATGATTTATTGATATACACTATCAATAAAATATATATATGATATAGTATATATCAATAAATCAAAAATGTGTGTAAATCAAGTAAATTGATATATGTATACAGCAATAAACGCTGTAACTGTATGGTTCATTTGTCTTCCCTCTGAAAATTATCCCATGGTACACAAATGCCACTTTGTGAGGCCATCCCAGTTGATTCCAGTGTTAGTGATCAGATCTAAAGCTCTACCAAACATCCTGTGCAGATTTTCATTCATTTTCATTTTTTGATGATTATGAAAAAGTTGTTATAAACAGTCACTTGAGGGTTTTCTCTGGACAAAATATTTAGAGTCCTTTTTATAAATGTATAACTTGAAACTGATTCCTTTTCACCAAAAATCATAGAATTCGAAAAGCTACTCCCCACTGGTTAGTGTTAGATGAGTAAGATGGCAGCTGCAGCAGGGCTGACTGTCCTGCAGGCACAGCAGGGAGGGTGTGAGATCCAGTGATACACTCAAGGGCACAGAAATTGATTCATTCATTTTAATAATGGGAAAAAATGAATATAAACCAGCTGAAAGCAACCAGACCTAACCTGAGAGGACGAGGACTCTGTCTCCATGGAGACCCCTCACCTAGGGATGTGCTGCTGGGAGTGACTCTGAGGACAGAGGGAGGGAGGGGCCTGCCCCAGGGGGGCCCTGGAGGAGCCTGGGCCAGGACAGCAGCAAGAAGGAGCAGAGCCCCCGACTGAGCCCCAGCAGCAGCTGCCAGGGGTGCCTGCTCTTGGCAGGAGAGAAAGGGGGTTTGTGTCTCATGTCCCCACAGGCCTGGAGCACGGGGGGGGGCACTGAGACTGTAGTCATAGCTCTGGCAGTAATAATCAGCCTTGTCGTCAGGCTGGAGACCAGCCATGGTCAGGGTGGCTGAGCTGCCAGACTTGGAGCCAGAGAATCGATCAGGGACCCCCGCAGGTCGATTGCTGGTACCATATATCAGGAGTTTGGGGGCTGTTCCTGGGAGCTGTTGGAGCCAGGCCACACTATAAGTCCCAATGTTGGAGCTGCTTCCAGTGCAGGAGAGGGAGACCCTCTGGCCCAGGTTCCCAGACACTGATTGTGGCTGAGTCAGCACAGACTGGGCCCAGGATCCTGGAAGGGGGAGAGACAAGGTGTTGGTTTTTGCTGGGATCTACAGACCAGAAGAGGAGGCAGGGCCCCAAGCATCTTCCCAGGCTCCCTTCCTGCTCCCCATAGCCAATTACCTGTGCAATGAGAGAGGAGCATGTGGCACAGAGGGGACAAGGCCATGGTGCTCACAGGGCCCTGAGACCCACAGTTCAGCGGGCCTTGCCCAGGCCTCCTTTTCTTGTTCACGCTCTGCCACAGGAGGGGCTGTTCATGCAAATGGGGTTCTATACAGGGTCTGCTCAGCCCCTGCCTATGCACTGGGGCTGGAGCTCAGCTCATACCACATACAAGGAGGAGGGGTTTTGATTGTGAGAACCCTGGAAGCACCTGCTGACCCCACCCTAAAGTCCCTGCTCAGTACTGCAACTGTTTCAATAGGACACAGCTGCTGAGTCCCCATCTTGGAGCCCAGGGTCAGCCCCTAGGCCCAGACACATCTGTATAAATATCTGCATTGAGCAAGAGTGTAGGGCACACAGGATCATTCCACAGCGCCCCCTGCTGGCTGAGGGCACACACTCACCAGCACTGAGGTCCAGGGAGCCCAGCTGCTGCCTGTGATCACCAGGCCACTGTGTCTAGTCACACAGCCAGGGTTTGACTCAGGCTGTGTGACCCCTAGTGCTGCACGATGGAGTCCTGGTGTGAAAGAGCAGTTCATAAATAACTGCTTAAATATGGTTTGCCCAGAGCAGATACTTCAATTACACCATTCCCCATCGGTCTGCAAGTTAGAACCTGGAGCATTTTCAGTATCCCACACTCATATGCATGAAAGGAATGGATTCCTACTACTGTCCTATGAATTAATTTTCATCTGAATCTTCAATTTTTAGGTTATTTAACTGTCTTGCTAGTTCACAAAGTGGAAGAAGAACAATGCATTTATTTTTGATGCTGTCCAATTTATATTTTCAAGACTATGCTGGCGGTGTCTTGTCTATAAGTGTTTACCAGGAAATGTTAACAATTATTTTCACCTGTTTTCTTCTGTATTCTTGGTTCTGTTACACCAACCTATGTGTCTATCCAAAATAGTTTGTCGTGTTTAGAAATGGATTAAAACTTTGTCCATTGGCAAGAACTGGCATCTTTCCTACACCAAGTCTTCCCTCCACGAGCAGGACATGTCTCCACTGATGCTGATCATCTTGATGCCTTTAACTCCATTTTCTCTTTTCCACCACAGACAAGTTGTCCCTGCTCTGATACATAAGCTCCTATATATTACGGTTAGACAGATTTAACTAATACTCAATTTAGTTTTTGTTGTGGGAGTGAAGGAATTTTCAGAGACAGAGTGGAGGTTAGAAAAGGCATCATTATTGAATTCCCTATAAAGGGAGCGGGGGAACAAGGAGAGAGCACCCCTCTAAAAAGAGGGGTGTTTGAGGCAACTCTTACACTCTGCTAGATGGTTTTCCAGCATTTAGGCCCCCTGCCTTCACGGGGATGTCAGGTCAGAGCAGGCCCTGCTTTGCTTTAGAATTCCCATCAGCCTTTAATGGACACAGATATGCTTCACGGGCCAGTTTCAACAACAATCAGTTGGTTTCCTTCTCTGCTGGGTTTAAATACCTGGTTCCCATGGTAACTCCAAGTTACAGTTTCCCTTATTTGTGTCAATCTCCTTTTCTCTCTGCTGAACAAGGAGCAGAGACTATTTTTAACCATATAAATCCCCAACAGTTCTCACTTGTTCTTTGATGGTATACACACACCAAATTGGTCTTTCAGTGCTCATGCATCATAAAACCTTGACATTACCTATGACACTGGAATTCATGTATGTATTTGTAGTTTCCTTTACATATTTTATGCATTGCATCATCTCATGAGAAATGATGGAACAATTCTATCTTGTTCTTTGAGGGCTTCATGGTTTTAATTGCCTATGGTCTGGGCCTCCCTGGGGTGCAAGGAATTAAGTCGCAGCACTATGAATCTATCCGCAGCCACTGCAGCACATGTTCACCACCTGGCCAGGGAGGTGGCCCACTGGCACAGGAGACCTGTCCTGTCTCGCCCGCTGCTCCTCAGCAGTGTATTCCAGTAGAGCCACCTGTTCTGCTCCCCGCTCTGTCTCTTGTGAATCCTCTCACGCCCCACACCTCTGGTCTGTACCCCAGGTCTTGTATGCATCAATAAATAAATCTTTAAAAAATTGCCTGTGGTCTTGCTGGATTGTCCAGTCCACGTTGAAGGGCAGTGGTGACCGTGGACGTGCTCGCCTTGTGCAGCTGTAGGGGGAGCGTCTTCAGGGTTTCACCTTAGGTGTGACCTGATCTACAGGGGCCCCCCAGATTCCTTTAACAACTAAGGATGCTGCCCTGCCTGCCTCCTTCTCTGAGTTATTCTCATGATTGGGGTTGACTCTTATAAATGTCCTTTCCATCTTGATTGATAAGATCATGTGATTGTTTTCCCTGCTTCAGCCTCTTTTTTATGTGGATTATGGATGATTTTTTACAGGGAACAATCTTGCTCCTAGTTGCAAACCATTTGTCATGATGGATACACCTTGCCACAGGTTTCTGAATTCTATTTTCTGATTTTTCTTAAGAAATTAGTGTTTTCTCATCTTAGTTCCTTTTGCCATATTTTGTATTTTTCAGGTAGAAACCTTTCATGCATCTCATGTTTACTCAAGTGATTACTGCTGCTGGTTTTGTCATCTGAGGCCCAGATTGAAGGACTTAGCCAGAAGCATCTGGGAGTTACTCTCTTAGTCTGATCTGAAATCGCCACCTTGGGCTCCTCTGACATCTCCACAGAGGAATTTTTATGTCTGAAGGAGCAAGCTTTGCCTTTGAGAACATGAACAGCATGAGGATAGATTAGCAAGTAAGACTTACAGAAGGAAAGAATATGCCATTGACACCTCCACTGGATCCAGGGAAATCAGGTGCTGGTAGAAGATCTGACAACAGAAGTCACACCTGAGCCACCGAGGGTGGGAGCCCAGGCACAGGTAAAAGGAGACTTTTGACTCAGTTTCCCCTGGGGCTGAGGCGCTGGGGAGGCACGTTGCTATCCTGCCATATGCTTCAGGATCAGTCAGCCTCGTCCTGGGGCTGGAGCCCAGAGATGAGCAGAGCCTGGCATTGGCCGAGGCATCAGAGAAGGGACAGATCCTCAGAGCCTAGTGAGTGTAGACAGGGGAAAGGAGGTCCCTCTGCCTCCTGCTAGTGCAGTATAGACATCTGCTTCCAACCCGATGTCACGTCTAAGGATCAGGTGAGTCTGGCTTATGCTCCCGGAGAACAGAGGGAGGGCGGCTGAGTCAGCACAGGCTGGAGAGGGAAATTACCAAGACACACTCATGGGTGTTGAAGCCGGGCCAACACCCTCCCTGCACACACACCACACTAGGAGGGGGGTTTGCTTCACCCCTTGGGAGAACCCTGGGAGGAAGCACCCGCTGACACCAACAAAGGTCCCTGCTCAGGGAACTCTGTCAGGCCAGAGAGGACCCAGCTGCTGTGGCCCCATCAGGAAACCACAGCACAGCCCCATCCCAGTCCCAGGCTCTTCTGAGGGAATAGTCCTCACTTTTCAGAGGTGGATGGTCCCACAGTGCCCCCTGCTGGTCACAGGATGCCCACTCACCGGGGCCCAAACCTGAGAGCACAATTTCTGCACCTCAGAGATTGCCTGCTCTACTCACACCCATGCCCTAACTCTACACAGTGTGGCCCCAGACTGCTGCACATGGTTATGCTGATTTCTCTCTCTCACATGGAGTTTGGTTTTTTTTTAGGTTTTTTTTTTTTTTACTTTTTTTTTTATATAGAGGCATGTTTTATTTATTTGTTTGTTTGTTTGTTTTGTTTATACAAGCACTGGGTACATCAGAAGCGCGGGAGGGTGAGAGAATTCACCAGAGCCAGAGCGGGGAGCAGAGCAGGCAGAAGGACCGAAGTACACTGCTGAGGGGAGCAGCGGGCGGCAGGAGAGGTCTGCGCGCCATGTGGGACCCTCCTCCGGTGGCCGGGGAGCAGCCGGGGATTGAACTGGTGTTGCAGAGGCTGCGGGCAGCTTCGCAACCCAGCGCTCAACCGCTGCGCCACCGGGGAGGCCCCCACATGGAGTTTTGATCTGTGGGAGGTAAAAAGTTTCAATGTCATAAATGATAACTGAAGGTTTTTATCCCCAGAAAATAAGAGAGTGAAAAGATGGCATAATTTCATCAATATATTCTTTACCTATGCATAAATTGTAATTTTTTTAAAAGTTTTGTGTGTTAAAATAAAAATTTCTGAACAGTGTTACATAAATTTATCTGCCTTTTCAATATATTATTTTGTAGTAAACAAAAAAAATTCCCGTTCAGCATTAATGGTTATGTGTAGAGTTAATGAAAACAGAATCTAAGAGATACTCTAAGAAGAAGAGATGCAACCGCACTTTCCTAGGAAGTATGTTTCCATAGAAACCAAACTGATAACACCACCAATTTGAATACCAAATAGCCTCCTTGAGTCCCACAGCGCCCTCTGCTGGTCACAGGACACACACTCACCAGGACCCAAAGCCCTGGGAGCCCAGCTGCTGTCTGCATCACCAGGTCACAGCGTAGGTCACACTCCTGGGACTCACTCACAGGCTGTGAGAACCACCGTGCTGCACAGGGTCACTGAGGCGCCCCCACGCTCAGTGACGACCTGGTGTAAAAAGATGCACCGTGGACATAAATGACTGCTTAAATTTTATGACTAGAGAAGATACTGCAAGCATCATATGCTTGCATTGGTACACAAATTAGAATTTGGATACATTTCAGTATTCCAAAAATCACATGTATTGAAGCAGTGCACTCCAACTCCTCTCCTATAAATTAATTTGCATATTCACCCTCTATTTTTAGGTAATTTAAGCTTAATTTAATTTTTAGATAATTTTACTAATTCACACTAGGGAGACAGAAGAATGAATTCTTTATTGGTGATGTCCAAATTATTTTGTAATGGATTATGCTGTTGAAGTCTGGGACCTACTGGGTGTTCAGCAAGTGTGTGGATGCACTCCATCCGGGAGTCAGCTCCCCCAAGTTGCTGGTGGACGCTGTGCCCCTGGTGCTGCCCAACCCCTTGATATCAATGACTGTATCCCCCCAGTGTCCTGTGTGGAAACCTAAACCTCAGTGTGACAGTATTTGCGACGAGGCTTCAAAGAAGATGATTCAGATAAAGACAGTCATGAGGGTGATGCCCTCATTGAGAAGAGCAGGTGACTTTATAAGAAGAGAAGGAGCACCAGGGGTGAGGCCCACAGAGAAGCCCATGTGGGGTCACCGTGAGACACAGCCATTAAAACCCAGCAGAGAGATTCCAGGAGAATCCAAACCTGCCGACTCCTGATTTTGGGCTTCCAGACTCCAGCAGTGGGAACAAATGAATCACTCTTGATTAACCCTCCCATCCTGTGGTTGTTATGGTGGCCCTAGGCGACCAGCCCACCCCTCGTGGAACTATCCCCAGGGTGCCTGTTTCACATCAAGGATCTGTGCTCAGCAACTCCCTGAGCCCTGGTGCTGCAGTTCAGCTAACACGCCGCACTGAGCAGGAGGTGGGTTTGCTTCACCCCTTGGGAGAGCCCTGGAGTAAGCAACTGCTGACAAACAGAGGTCCCGCCACTTTTGACCAAACAAATTGGGAACAGCTGTGTTGTTAGAAGGTGTGCAGATTAAGCCCCATCTGAGGGGTTCCTGCCTCACTTCCCCACAGGCCTGGAGCACAGTGCAACACCCCACGTGCTGCTTTGTGACTGGCAGTGGTACTCAGACTCGTCCTCAGTCTGGAGCCCAGTGATGGCCAGCGAGCCCGAGGTGCCAGACTTGGAGCCTGAGAATCGACCCAGGACCCCTGAGGGTCACTTGTTACTGTCATATATCAGGAGTTTGGGGGTTGTTCCTGGGAGCTGTTGGTACCATTGCACATTATAACCCCCGATGTTGGAGCTGCTTCCAGCACAGGGGATGACGATGCTCTGGTCCAGCGCCCCAGACACTGAGGACGGCTGAATCAGCTCAGACTGGGCCCAGGATCCTGGAATGGGGAGAGTTACAGAGAAAGTGATGCCAGGGTATAGAGACAAGAGGAATAGTTGGGCCCCCTGGATCCTCACCTGTGCAGTGAGAGAGGAGCACTAATGAGCAGAGGTTTCCAGGCCATTGCGTTCACACCTCTGAGCTCCACATGGGGCTGGGCGGCCCCAGGCCTCCATTTCTTCCCCACCCTCTGCCAGGAAGGGCTGTGCATGCAAATGGGTTCCAGCCCCTCCCTGAGTCCTGGTGCTGGGGCTCAGCTCACACCCCACACTCAGGAGGAGGGAGGTTTTCTTTATCCCTTGGGAAAGCTCTGGGAGGAAGCACCTGCTGCCACCAACAATGTCACTGCTCAGGGGACTGTGTCAGGCCAGGGAAGACACAGCTCTGTGTTCCGATCAGGGATCCCAGGCCCAGTTCCAGGCCCAGGCTCCTCTGAGGGAATAGTCCTCAATGATCAGCTATGTAGGGTCCACAGGGCAGTCCCACAGCACCACTGGCCGGTGTTGGGGTACACACTCACCAGGGCCCATAGCCCTGAGAGAGCAATTTGTTTCTTCAGCTCACAGACAGGAGCTCCACTCACACATCATGCCCTGACTCATGCAAACCATGTGGCCCCTAGTGTTGCACATGGTTATGCTAACTTCTCACTCTCACATGGAGTTTTCATTTGTGGGATATAATGTGTCATGAATAACACCCTGAAGTTTTTGTCCCTAGAAAATAATGTAATATAAAGATGATATTACCTCATTAATATATGTGCTAGGTATGGGGAAATGGCTATTTTTCCACGCAGTGTGTGTTAAAATAGGAATCTCCAACCACTGCTACATAAATTTATTTGCCTTTTAATTTCTTATTTTGTAGCACAATAAAATGTCTTGCATCACCCCTTACTGGTCATGTGTGGTAATAATGACAACAAAAGGTAAGGATACTCTCTAATAAAGAGTTAAATGTTCATGCAGGAATCACCATGGAGGTGAGCAAACAAACAGCTCTGGGCGCCATTAGAGAAAAACAAAGACTCCCAGGAGACCTACAAATAGCCCAAGGCCAGCGGGTAAGCTGGTGCAGAAAAGTGGCACACTTGAAAAGTATACACGGATCGCAGATGCCCAGGTCCCTGCGCCTGGGACCTGGGCTTGTGGGGAGATGCACGGGAGCCCTCATTGAGGTGAATCTCCCTCACTGAGTAATCAGAAACCAGGCACCCAGACACAGGAGCGGGGTGCAAAAGGCGCCATTTCTGCGGACACTTCACTGGGCTACAGCCCGCGTCCTGGACCTGAGGGCTTTGGAACTGAGACCCAGGGCATGAAATGCGGGGTGTGTGATCCCCACGACGGTGGGGCACAGGGCAGACACAGCACCCCCATGCCGTTGAGGTTCTCCACACCACTCCCACTCTGTTCCCCAGGACCCACAAGGTAAAAAAGCAGTTCCCGAAGGACACTAGCAAAGATCTCTGGTGCCAACTAGCGACCAGAAAAAAAATCACCAACACCCTATAGTTGGAAACCAAGGAGCCCAAAAACACCTTCAGGTGCTGAGAGAGGGTGGGCCATGCAAACGAGGGTAAGGGGAGAAATAAGACTTGGAGCAAGACCCCATCCTGGAACTGAGAGCTAGGCACAGGATCCAGGGTGTGGGACGCGCCATAGCAGCAGGCACTGCACAGGGTGACAGCCAGCACTTTGGATCTGATAGCCCTGGAACTGAGACCTAGATTGCGTATTCAGGGCATGGGATCCACACAGCTGTGGGCACAACACTAGATGAACACGGGCAAACACAGCACACAGCTTGAATAAGAGCCCCTGTGTTGAGGTGCTCCCTTTACCCCCTCCCCCCTACTCAGAGAACCACTGGGAAAAAGCACAGGTCAGCAAGTGAGGGTCTCTGGCGCCACCTCGTGACCAGAACTAAATCACCAACTAGCTGATTCCCTGTTGGAACTGAGTAAATACAGAGGGAGGGAACTGTAAGGGACAGAGGCCAGCAACACAGCATCAACACCCTGGTGGAGGTTTGGCCTACCAGTGCTGGTCTCAGTCTGGGAAACAGTTTCTGGCACCCCTAAAGCAGCACTCCAAAGAGATGCCCGCCAACACCAGTGACACATGCCCCAACGCATAGAGCTAATTAGAAAGCAAACAACAGGGAGAAGAAAAAATATAAACAACCAAGCAAGCCCGCAGGAGGACACACCACAAAAAGAATTACAATCACCAGAGCTCAAGAATGACATGGAAGAACTTCTCAGCCTATCAGATAGAGAATTAATAATCATCCTGATTAAAAAGCAGAAAGAAAACAAAAAAGAAAAAAATGATTTGAGACAAATAATCACTGAACTGAAGAATTAAATTGAGACCTTAAGAAAGGAAAGAAAAGAAATGCAGGAGATAAAAAGATTACTAGAGGAGATAAAGAACTCTGGGAAAAGCAATGAAAACAGAATCGATGAAATGGAAGAACAGATTAGTACTATCGAAGATACAGAAATAAAAAGAGCCAAAAGAGAAAAGGAGAAGAGCAAATGAAGCAGTATGAGGAGACTCTTAGACAATTATCAGACTCCATGAAGAGAGGAAATGTAAGAGTTATAGGCATTCCAGAAGGTGAGGAGAGAGACAAAGGAACTGAGAAATTATTCAAGGAGATAATTGAAGAAAACTTCCCAAGCATGAAAAAGGACATAAATATAGACATACAAGAAGCAAGAAGAATCCCCAATTACCATAATGAAAAGAAAACTATAGCAAGACACCTAGTAGTATAGCTTGCAAGAGCCCAAGACCAGGAAAAAATAATGAAACTGGCAAGGGGGAAGAAACAGATAACTTACAAAGGAAAACCAATCAGGTTAACTTCTGACTTCTCTGAAGAAACATTACAGGCAAGAAGAGAATGGAGTAACATATTCAGCAAACTTCAAGACAGCAAATGCCAGCCAAGAATTCTTTACCCTGCAAAGCTCTCCTTCCTCTATGAAGAAAAACTATGGACCTTCTCAGAAAAACAGAAACTCCAGAAATTCATTACAACTAAATCCCCACTCCAAAAATTTCTACAAGAAGTCCTAAAGTCAAAACCAATAGAGGAATGAACAAGAAGAACAGAATAAAGCAAGGAATAAAATCACAAAAAAGATAAACAAAATGGCAAACACATATGCCAACATATTAATATTAATTCTAAATGTAAATGGATTAAACTCATCAATAGAAAGACACAGAGTAGCAGGCTGGATTAAAAAACAAAATCCAACCTTCTGCTTTCTCCAGGAAACACATTTAACCACAAAAGATAAAACAAACTGAAAGGAAAAGGTTGGGACACAGTCCTACAAGCAAATGGACCAAAAAAGAAGGCAGGAACAGCCATACTTATATCAGATGAAATAGACTTCAAATAAAAAAAAAGTAAAAAGAGACATAAATGGGCACTGCATTATGATCAAGGGAACAATACATCAGGAAGATATAACACTTCAAAATATACTCACCAAATGAAGGGTACCAAAATATATTAGATAATTATTATCAGCTCTGAAAACAGATATTAAAGAAAATACATAGAGAGTGGGAGACTTCAACACCCCACTCTCACCGATGGACAGATCAATGAGACAAAAAATAAACAAAGACACTAGAGCCCTAAAAAGACATAGAACTCATGGACATAACAGACATCTATAGGACACTGCACCCCAAAAATCCAAGTACACGTTTTTTTCAAATGCACACAGATCGTCCTCCAGAATCTATCACATACTGGGCCACAAGACAAATATCAACAGATACAAAAATCCCAATCATTTCAACTATCTTCTCCGATCATAAAGGCATTAAGCTAGAAAAAAATCATGAAAAGAAAACAAGGAACCTTCCCATTTCATGGAGATTGAAATCCACACTACTGGAAGACCACTGGACCAATGAGGAGGTCAAAGAAGAAATTAAAAAATACTTTGAGTTGAATGACAAGGAGGACACCACTTTCCAGAATGTGTAGGATGCAGCAAAAGCAGTAATAGAGGAAAATATAAAGCAATACAGGCTCACATCAACAAACAAGAAAGAACTCAAAGAAACAACCTAACTTCACATCTCAAAGATCTAGAACAAGAACAACAATAAAACCCCTACAGCCAGTAGAAGAAAGGAAAGAAAGTTTGTTCAATAAATGGTGCAGGGAAAACTGGGTGGCTACATGCAAAAGAATGAAGCTTGACTTCTACCTCACACCAAGCACAAAAACCAACTCAAAATGGATGAAAGAACAAGACATAAGACCTAAAACCATAAAATATAGGTGAAACACTACATGACATGCACCTCAAAGACATCTTTACAGACACATCGCCCAAAGCAGTGATAGTGAAGGCAAAGATAAACAGCTGGGACTACATTAAATTAGAGAGCTTTTGCACAGAAGAAGAGACAGTAAACAAAACAAAGAGAAACCCCACCAACTGGGAGAAAATTTTTTCACACAACACTAACGATAAAGGATTGATCACAAAAATCTACAAAGAGCTGGCGGCGAGACTCAACAAAAACAAAGAAAATAATCCAGTCAAAAAATGGGCAGAAGAGCTAAAAAGAAACTTCTTGAAAGAGGAAATACAAATGGCCAACAGGCATATGGAAAAATGTTCAACATCACTTGTCATCAGGGAAATGCAAATCAAAACTACCATGAGATACCATCTCACACCAGTGAGAATGGCACATATTAAAAAAAAACTAGCAAAAACCAATGCTGGCGAGGATGTGGAGAAAAAGGAACTCTCCTGCACTGCTGGTGGGAGTGCAAACTGGTCCAACCACTATGGAGAGCTGTGTGGAGATTTCTGGACCTACTAAACATAGAGCTGCCATATGATCCAGCAATCACTCCTAGGTATTTACCCAAAGGACACAGAAACATTAATTCCAAAGAGCACCTGCACCCCTATGTTTATAGCAGCACAATTTACAATAGCTAAGCTTTGGAAACAACCCAAATGCCCCAAAATAGATGACTGGATCAAGAAGATGTGGTACATATACACCATGGAATATTACTCAGCATTCAAAAAAGATAAACACATGCAATTTGCAGCAACGTGGATGGCGCTGGAAGGGATCATGCTCAGCGAAATAAGCCAGAAAGAAAAAGAAAAATACTGGATGGTCTCACTCATAACAGAAATCTAGGAAACCTAAATAAGGGACCAGGAAAAAGAATAACTATAAGAAAGAAAAAATCAAAATCAACAAACAACTATGAACCAGAGACACACTATGGGGGGTGGGGGCAGGGAAAAGAGAGATTGGGGTCAAAATAAGGGGGTTGCAATTGTATGGGGAATATAAAAATAAACAAAAAAAAAAGTTAAATGTTCTTTCCTAGGAAGTCAGATTCAATAGAAACACAATTAAAAACCATGTTGATTTCATTTGAATGAATAGGGAATATTATTAAGGAACAATTCCACCCAATAGCATAAAATGCAGATAATTTCACAGGAAACCGCAACAAAATCTCAGAGCTCACACTGGTCCAGTTTTCTTCATTTCATGGGTTTTGTTCCCATAAAATAAAAAATCAACATCTTTTCAAAGCAGTTCTCACAGTGGTAAGTATGCCTAAGCAGCAATTTACACAGAAAAGCAATATTAATAGACGGATAATGTTAATTATCAATGCAAATGGTTTAATACACACGTTATAAAAGGTTTCAATAACAGATTAATAAATCAATGAGCCATCACATATATGAGTCATTTCAATGATGCAAAGACTCGTGAAGATGGAGACTCAGCACAGCTGCTTAGCAGGCTCCTCACGAAGGAGGAAGAAAGATCCAATTATCCTCCTAGGACCTTCACCTGAACCCGGAATCCAGCCCCTGAGCCGTGAGTGAAGAGGGAGCAGAGGAGAGGGCTTCAGGCCTTGGTGGAGACGTGCCCAGAGCTCTGACCATGTCCCCCAGCTGGGACAGGGACCCTCATCTCTCCCTTTCCTCCCCTCACGGATGACACAGGGGCCCTTCATTCTGCGCATCCCACCTGCTCCCTCCTGTGAACCAGGCTCAAGCCCTTCTGCCCTGGAGCCAGACGAGGCCATGGCTCGTCTGATATGGCTCACCTGGGCCTTGGAGAAAGGAACCGCCAGGCCCTGCAAGCACTGAGCATCTTCCCAGGGCCCTTTTCTTGACCCATATCCGGTCATCTGGGCAGTAAGAGAAGGGCAAAGGACTAGGGGTGCGCAGCACACGGTGCTCACAGCACTCTGCTCTCCACAGTGGGGCTGGCTGCACCAGGCCTCCTAGTCTTCTCCTCTCTGCCACAAGGTGGCTGTCCATGCAAATGGCTTAGACCCCTCTGGCATAGTTACTGGTGGTGATGCCCCAGCCCTGCAGCCACAGGGGAGGGTGGTCAAAGAAGGATTTCTGGTCAAAGAAGTTTCCTGAATCACCGCAGTCTGACATGTAGCTCTTGAAAACTGATGGGATTCCAAGGTCAGGAGAGAAGACAGGTCGTGGAAGGGCAGTTTGGCTTTTCCCACCCAGCCCAGGAACATCCCCACCCCGCCCCCGCCCCGGCTACTCCTGTGCAGTAGCCAGGAGTGTGAGCATGCAGGAGTGTGAGCATGAGAGGAGCCCAGGTCATGGTGCAGTCACCCCAGGGCTGGGCTGTCCCAGACCCCACAGCACACAGCAGCCTCCAGGCTTTCATTAGCCCTCCTGCTCCTGGGCGGGGGGGCTGGTGTGCAAATATTCTCCCCCCACGACACAGTATGTGCCAACTCACAGCTTCTGGTTGGTCCACATCGGAGACGTGTGGTGGGACCCACACATGGGGTCCATGTCAGGGCTGGGGTGACATTTCAGGGCTGAGCTTTCCCAGGTCTCTGCACACAGTGCCCTCTCATGGCCATGGGGCATCCCTGATGGAAGGAGGCTCCTTGAAGTCCCTCCCCAGCCCCTCTCCCTCTGCTCCTGGGGTCTGGTGCTCTGAGTTCTCTGTTCAGGGAGAGACAGGGCCTGCAGATCCACACAGAAGCCATAAGAAAGAATTTGGGGTTCAGGGTGGAGTGTAGCACTTTTCTCCTTCGTAACGCCACTGATGCACCAGAGCGTGTCTGCTGAGTGAGAGCTGGGTCTTGGCTCTATGGCTCCTTATCCCTTCCCCAGCGTCCACCTTGACCTGCAGCCTCATCACCTGGTTGCTGCTTGAGCTCGAGCGGCCTCCAGGCTTCCCCAGTTTCTGGGTCTCTGCCCCAGACTCTGCGGCCATCCCTGTACTCTCCCTCTTTAGGATCGAAAAATGCTTCACGTTGTTAAAGTTGCTGTTCATTGGTTTATTTTGTCTTCTGTCTCATGAAAGGCACCCGTGTCCCCTCGTGTGAGGGCCCATGTGACTCCAGCGTCAGAGTTGCACACCTTACACACCCCACTCCTGGGTCTCTGGGCACCTGGCGTTAGGTCAGAACTGTTGCTCAGGATATTTCCTGCCTGGTCCTGATACAGCACAAGTTTCACCTATGTGGCTGGGATCTCCTGCAGAGGGAAAGTCAGCTTCCTGAACATCCTGACACTGAGGACCTCTCTGGGGGCAGAGGAGGAGCCCTGATTTCTGGAGGCACGGAGGCAACTCCCAGACTCCTCTGCCCATGACAATGTATGCTGAGAAAGAAGAGAATGGGGTGTGTGTGTGTGTGTGTGTGTGTGTCTGTGTGACCTGACGAGGCTGAGGGGCCCCTGACCCACTCTGCTCTCTCCACACCCTGAGCTGTTTGCGCCATGAAATCCTCCCAGGAAGCTGACTAGCTCCTAGGCCCTCCCTTGTCCTGGGTGCTGGAGGAAAGGACGAGAGTCTTGAAGACACTAACCTTGGAGCAGGATGTGTTGTAGGTAGTGAGGACTCATGTGAGAGGACAGCACCTCTGTTACCAGAATCAGAAGTCCATATTTTCAGGAACAAGAAAAATCTGTCCATTTTCTTACTTTTTTCCCGAAGGCACAGGACCCACAGCCGCGGGCCTTCAGATCTCAGGAAGCAGTGGGCGGGGTGCGGGGGTGGGGGGTGTTTGAGCACACAGCCGCCTTCCTCCTGCCCCTGACCCACAACCAGGCCTGCGGTCCCCCAGTATTTCCCTCTGTGTGAGGAAGAAATTTCCATCCTGGGGGAATGTTGCTGTTGTGGAGCTGCTGTCCTGAGAGGGCTTAGGAAAAGGGGATTATGGGGCTGAGACATATAATGGTGCTTCCTAAAATAGGCAGCAGCCCTTGCTCTGAGGTTCACTACAACTCCTGTGACACCAGTTAAATTAAATGGAGAAAATAGTTAAATTAGCACATTTGATATGCCCATACTCAAGGATGCATGAACAGATTATTTGCAGCAAAATTAGTACTTTCATTATCATGCTAAAGAGATTGGTTGAGAGTGGCAGGAGCAGCGAGCCAGTGAGTGGGATGATCAGGAACAGGAAGACGAGGTTTTGCTTAGAGGGTCTGGTCTCTGGGAACTCTCCTCCTGGAGACAAGACTCTTGGGGATGGAAAGACCAGCAAGAACACACTCACTTTCCTCCAAACCCTCACGTGGGAGGGAGTGAGTCCCGAAGACCACAGGAGAGGGTGAGGGCCTGACCATCGCCCATAGTATTTGTAGCCTCAGCCCTGGGGCTCACCCCTGTCCCCAGGTCTAGCCCCTTCCTGACTTCACACTGAAGGTCAGGTGCCTGTGGGGGGGGGGTGGTCAGCTCTGGGCTGGGGTTCCTCCCTGTCAGGGGTCTCACCCCACAGCTCCTGCCTCATGACTCACCCTGGGACAATGTACAGGCAGCTCTGAGCACTGAGCTGGGGGGGGAGGAGGGGCTCTGCTCTGAGCCCTGGGCAGCAGCGTCCATGCTGTGGGGACGCTCCACCTGCCGTGGTCCTGGGCTCGACCAAGAAGCTCAGAAAGGCAGAGGCCTATTTAAAAGAAGAGTAAAAAAGACAAAACAAAACAAACAAAAAGCCCAGATCATTTTATTCAGAATTTTTAAACCCTGAACGAGGCAAGATTTCTGTATCATCACGGCACTGTTGTTTTTGTGTTTCCTGAGAGTTCAGACACACTGAACAGAAAACTGGCAGGACAGACACTGGGGCATGGAAGCTCCTCTAAGTACAATGAGTGTGTTGAGGTAATTTGAAACTGGAGAGGGTCGAGGACACGGTCCCTGAGCAGGCTGAGGTTTCTGTCCCACTTCCCCATCTGCGTGGGTCACAGGGAGAAGCACCGCTGTGCTTGATCTGACAGTAGTAGTCGGCCTCGTCCTCAGGCTGCGGCCCAGAGACGAGCAGGAGGCCTGCATTGGCGGAGGCGTCTTTGGCTCCAGAGAAGCGGCTGGGGACCCCGGGGCCCTGGTGTTTATCTGAGTCTGAGTAGTAGCACAGGAGGTACCGGAGAGGGCCCCCTGGGTTCTGCTGGTACCAGTGTATGGCATAGCTGCCAGTGTATGGCATAGCTACCAACACTGAATCCACTGCTCAGGGTGCAGATGCGTCTGGCTCCAGGAGAAGCAGAGAGGGCGGGCGGCTGAGTCAGCACAGGCTGGGAGAGGGAACCTGCAGACACAGACACATCAGAATGAACTGGACAAACAAGGTGCAGCTGCTGGTGTAGTAGAAGTACAAGAAATTGATTCAGATTAGGGACACCTGGGTGTCTGAGGCCTGTCCCCACCTGTGCATTGAAAGAGGAGCAGGAGCAGCAGAGGAGTCCAGGCCATGGTGCTCACAGACCCCTGGGCCCCACATGGGGCTGGGCTGCCCCAGGCCTCCTTTTCTCCCCACCCTGGGCCACAGGAGGGGCTGTGCATGCAAATGTGTTTCAAGCTCTCCCTGAGTCCTGGTGCTGGAGCTCAGCTCACACTTCACATTGAGAAGGAAGCATATTTGCTTCTCCTCTTGAGGAAGTCCTTGGGGAAACCAATTGTACCTGGACTACCCCAGGCCAGACAGGACACCATGGGTGAGTCCCATCAGGAAACCCAAGCACAGCCACCAGGACCAGTCTTCTCTGAGTGAATGGCCCTCACTCTACAGTTGTGTGGAGCCTTCACAATAGTCCTGGAGCCTCACCTGCTGGTCATAGGCACACACTCCTCATGGCCTGAGGCCAGCTGGTGTCTGCAGTCACCAAGTCACTGACTCTAGTCACACACCCAGCTCTGATCCCCAAGTGCTGAAGTTGCAGAATAATGTACTAATTACTGTAGGCTCTGCTACCCAGAGTCCTGCACATGGAGCTACAAGCATGTACACTACAACTCTTTTGTTACAGTATACAAGATTATTCATCCCAAAGTGCAAAAAGTCAGGTATCACAGAGGATGGTCAATGAAGCTGTGAAGGGCATTAGAGGATGCTCAGGTAGGTAGTACAGAATGGGGATTTCCAAGAATAAACTCCATGGGATACAGTGCATAATTCGGCAAATATATCAAATGTCATGTGTACAGTAAGTGATTTTCAGGCTTTTCTGAATCCTCTCATGTCTGTGGTGGAAAAACACATTCCATCTTAATTGAGGAAATTAAAGGTTATTTTCATGAGTAAATGACAATTGAACTTTTGACTCGTGCTGATGTACTTTTAAAAAATCACAATAAAATATTTTTAAGATTCAAAAAAACAAAATGTATGATGAAGGGCAGAGCAATTTACATTGTCTCAAAGTACTTCCCCATGAAATACTATTTAAATTATAAAGTGGCATTACAGAGGAGAATCTCAGCAGATACTACCTTCACTGACCAATGCTGACATCACCATTGGGTGACATACAAAAATTGTAGGTCCTATGATGGCCTGCAATACTTCTTTAATACTCTTGTTAAAAATGTATTATCTGAATTTCACCATAAAGACACATAAGAATCCATACCGAGGTATGTTCTACATTACTAGAATTTACTCTTTAAAGATTTAGGCCAAGAAAGTCAAGGGAAGACTGAAGAACTGTTCCCAGTTGAAGGAGACTAAGAGACATGACAAGTAAAGGCAATTTATGGATATGGACAGGGTGTTTTTGTTTTTGCTATGAAAGATACTATGGATGAACAAAACTTGAAATGAATATGAGGATTAAATAACAGAATTACTAGTGTTAATTTTCTTATAGGAAAGGCTACATGTAGTTATACAGAATGAACTGAGTTGTAAGAAATATACACTAAATGATTGGGGAGATAACATGTTAGCAATTTACTCTCAAATGGTTCAGGGTCAAAAAAATATTTTTCTACAACAACTTGGAACTTTAATTTTAAGACTGTTTCCAAAAAAGTAAACCTAAAGTAAAAAATAACAAGAACAGGAGAAAAGCAAATTCTACTTTACCATGAGGGAAGATCTAGGAATCCATGTTTACATTACAACTATATATAATTAGTTTGATGGCATAACAACTGTAAAACATCCAAACCCTGACAATAGTCACAGCAGCTGGGTGTCAAAATTATGTTATAAACATTCAAAATATAAAAACACTACTAAGAGATGAATCACAACTGAGTTGTTTGAGTGCTTTTGGAACAGTTGGTATTTGGGCAATGTGTTATGTGTAAAACTCATAGTGCTAATTTTCATTCACTAAATCAACTTAGAGTTTAGTTAGATGCCAAGAAACAAAATGTAAAGTACTATCTAAACTTAAATGAGAATGATATAAAAATATTGTCCTCTAATAAAAATTTACACAAGTATAGGAAACAATTAAAATGTAATGTAAATAGCCCAGTAAGTCAAGTTGTATTATTTTATCATTCAGGTCATGTACTTTTTCTTCAAAATCTCTACATTTTGTTGGGATGCTTCAAAAGTGCATTTTGATTTCATGGATGCATCTGTAAATTCCTACAGAAGCTCAATATGATCTAGATTCAACTTCAGCAGCAGCCAGGAAAAAAACGAAGAATTACATTCTTTATCGAAAATACTTTGTCAGGGCTTCCCTGGTTGGCACAAGGAGTTAAGACGCAACCTATGAAGCTATCCGCAGCTACTGCAGCACGAGTTTGAACCCCGGCCAGGGAGCTACCCACATGGCACAGCAGACCTCTCCTGACTCATCCGCTGCTCCCCTCAGCAGTGTGTTTCAGTCAAACTTCCTGTTGCCTGTTCTGTTCCCCACTCTCTCTCTGGTGAATCCTCCTACTACCCAAACCTCTGGCCTGTACCCCAGTTCGTGAATGCATAAATAAATCTTAAAAAAAAAAAAAAAAACTTTGTCGATGACTAAGATAATCTGGTAAAAAGAAAAAAAAAGTGGAGCCCTTCATCAGTATTCAAATGAAACATTATTTATGTGCCACTACATTCCAAAATGAAAGACGGCAAATACAATTTGTCTATTGCACATTGAATCAATGGTTATTGTGGCTAAGTATCAGAGCTTCTGATTTTCTCATTTCTCATTTATTCAGCAAGCATGTGCTAAGGTACTGTGACAACCACTGGAATGACAATACAGAGATGGCACGGTCCGCTCCTCAATGATCATGTATGCAGCATGACAGGTATGAACAGGGTGCTACTGGAACACAAAAGGAACTTCATGGTTTTGTGTCACTATTTGCCAGCTTTTTGGTGGAGGTGATATTAAAACTGATACTTGAAGGGCAAGGGAAGGATATGCCAGACAGAGAAGAGATGCAGAGCCAAATAGCTGCAGAGAAGGTAATGAATGCACTGTGGCTTTATACATAGTCTCGGTTGGTCAGATGCTAAAGTAAAGGGGCAGCAAAGGAAGTAGTGGGAGATAAGGATATGTAAGTTGGCAGGATCCAAATTTATTTGGCTGCTTTTATTCCATGCTGAGGATGCTGGAACTTCCCCTGGGGGCAAAAGATAAACCCATGGCAAACTAAATGAGTGTAGATTTAAATGTCACCTATCAAGTGACAGGTATTGCTGGACCGAGGACTAGTCGATGAGTATAGGTTTTTGTTTTGTTTTGGACCTTATTACTAGAAACACAAGAAGCTGATGAAGCCCATCTTTTCTGAGAAAAGTTTCTGTGGCAGGTTGCTATTTCCACAGGGACAAAAGAAGTGAAGGAAGGGTGGAGCCAGAAATAAATAGAGCTAAAGCAATCCTGACGAAAGAAGAAACATGGAGGCAAATTACCTGATTTTAAACACTATGATTTAGTAATTAACACAATAGTGTACAGGAATAAAAGCAGACACAAAGCTATGGAACGGAATCAGAGGAGTGGCAATCCAGCTACACATATATCAATTCCCGATTTATGACAAAAACACCACAACCATACAATGGGGAAAAGGACATCTCTTTAACAAGTGGGGCAGGAAAATCAGACAGACACGTGGGGAAGAAAGACCTTAGACCCACTCTCTAACTCCAAGTACAATGATAAGTTCATAAAGGATGAGCAATAAAATAATATAGAGGTGAGCATTGTTGATAGGTTTCAAGGCATCACTAACATAGATATCTTTGGAGACTAAACCCTTAAGGCAAGGGAAATAAAAACCAAATAAACAGATGAGATGACATCAAATTAAAAACCTTTCACATAGCAAAAGAACATATCAGTAGAGGAAAAAGACATCCCACAGAATGGATAAAATATCCACACAGCATGCAACTGACAAGGGATTGATATTCAGGTATACAAAGAACTCTTCCAAAGTAACCCTTAGACAACTTTTTTGAGGCATTTGAAGTCATTATGGAGACATGTCTTTCTGTATCTTGATAGAGTAGTGATTTTTGATCTCTCTTACTAAGACTAGCATAATTGGGCAAACCAGTGCCCCACAAGAGGACCATGGACTTGAACCACCACATTAAACTTAAAATAAACTGCTTTTTCACTTATCTAAAAATATTAAAAACAACCTTTTTCCCCAAAACAGGCAAAGGAAGAAATTTCCTCAAAAATCTTCTCTAACATTGCTTCTGCATATATACTCCACCTTATAAAATGATACATTATTTTTTTTTTAATTTTCATGAGAAAAAGAAGATTTAACAATTTAAAGCCATATTTGACTTTCATTTTCTTTCTACATCAAATAATACAATTTCACAACTTTGAAGTTTAACACCCATTTGGCTGGAAAGCTGTCTAAGAATTCTTAGCATTACTGTTCCATGATTTATTATGACAAGAACCCAAATGCAAAAAATCATGTGAGACTTCTTTTAAAATGAGCCGTTGTTGCTTTTACGTGCATTAAGAAGAACATGAAAACACCATCAAAACCATAAATTAATGTGCATTGATTGAAGTAGAAATTTTAATAACAATGAGAGTCAATAAAACTAGCTGGTATTAAAAGATACTTTTACCTTGTTCTCTTAGTGGTCATTCAGTGATTGCAAGTTATAGAAACATAAGTTAACTGGATTTTAAACATTTAAATATTTGTTTGTTTGGACTCTTTGGAAAGTGGTCCATATTTTATAAAAAGAGATAAAAATGTTAAAAGATAAAATTGTAGTTAAGGATACTCTTATGTAAGACAGTGACAATAGAAATTAATTTTTAGTAATTAATTTATGCTTAATTCATAAAGAGGAGTTACTGTAAATGATAAACATCCGTTTGGATGTCAGTCATAAACTTAGCACATGGTGGAAAAATGAGGCAGGTAATGTACAGAGAAACTTTAAAATTCTTATGAACCACAGTCAAACTGAAATCAATCATAAAGTAAGCCAAAGTATCTCAAAGTATACTTCTGGTTATCAAGCAATAATATTTAATTTCTAAAATCTGATTAAACCCAGATTTTCAAGAAATTTTAAATGTGTTGATTTAGTTACATCTAATTCAATAACATCAGTGATTCTGAAAATGCAAGAGCCAGGCACTTACAATTTTAAATTTTCTGTCTACTTTATTAGGACAAGTAACTGACATTTACTTAGCGTGTATAAATAAGTTAGTTGAATGACTAAGAATTTTGTCAAAGTATAAATGAATATTGCACCAGAAATTTGAAACCCAAGGTGATATAAAATTTGTCAAAAAGTAATATAGGGCCTCCCTGGTGGCACAGAGGTTGAACCCTGGGCTACGAAGCTGCCCGCAGCCTCTGCAGCACTGGTTTGATCCCTGGCTGCCAGCGAGGGTCCCATATGTCGCGACAGACCTCTCCTGTCGCACCTGCTATTCCCCTCAGCAGTGTATTTTGTCAGTCTGCCTGTTCTGTTCCCTGCTCTGGCTTTGGTGAATTCTCTCACCCTCCCACACTTCTGACTCTACCCAGTGCTTGTATAAATAAATAAATAAATCTTAAAAAAAAAAAAGGTAATATAACTAACCTTGTCATAGTTAATTGTCTATGCTTTCATTTTAAGGCCATGGGTTGAAGGTAGGAAAAGTCGTTGAATTCTGCCTTGTCCTAAGATAACTATCAAGCATCAAATGATTATTAGGACTATTGAGTGGACTTGTTGCAGAAGATAGCGGTAGGCATGGCCTCAGAGGAGGAGCGTTGAATACATGTTCGGGATGTGTTTCCTCCACAAGATGTTCGGTATTGACTTCTCTTAGCTGCTCAATGGTCCTGCGAAGATTGCCAAACCCAAATCCTTAATATTTCATTTTGGCCTAAATAATTTGCACTTTAAAAACAAATGTTGCCATAACATGAATTTCCCATAAAACAATGTTTTAACACTCAAAATGTGTTGGCGCATACCTACTGTTTATAATTAGGGGTTTAAAATTGTGGTAAAGAAGCCCATGTTTCTGGGAGGGTTCCTAATAAGTAATTCAAAGCAGGGAGGGTGGGCAGTGATGGAGGCGGCTTCAGGGGTAATGTCAAGCATTTCCTTTCACTATCCTTACACATTTCACTCAGTACCTCTCACAGTTAAACCTTTGGCACTGAAGATTAACTTAGAACAACAACTTCTAGGGGAGAACAGGAGAGTTGCCTGGTGGGTGACTAAAGAGAACTAAACAGCTCCAGGGAAAAGAAAGCCCCTAATACTCTTACAAATTCACTGGGGTTGAGATCTACCCATTTGGGCTTCCACACACCTCCTCAAGCAGAAGCAGAACCCAATGTTTATTTGTAGTCAGTCTGTGAATGATACTACCCTTCACCTCCTGCAGCTTTCCTCATTTCACTTGTATGCCTTTCTGAAGAGCAGAAAATCTAAAACTGTGAAGGATAGTTTGTTTCAGGGTGCCCTCCAGCGATAGTGTCAAAGACCATGTCAAGAAAATTAATTCACCAGTAGCCAAACTGTGCTAAGTGTAGTGATACTTGAAGATCACTTGAATTGAAATTGTAATCTTCAAAAAAATAAACTCATTAATATTTCTACTGGGAGAATTATGACAAGCAATTTTTATAACAATAACACTAAGTTATAAAGTTTCAAATATTCTTATCTAAAAATCTAGTAATCAGGTTAACTAGATGAAATTATTTAGGGCTAAAAATTAAGTCATGTAAAATCAACAAAAGAGAGGAGATTCAGGGCCTCCCCGGTGGTGCAGCAGTTGAGCACTGGGTTGCGAAGCTGCCCGCTGGTTCAATCCCTAGCTGCTGAGCGAGGGTCCCACATGGTGCGCAGACCACTTCTGCCGCCCACTCCTCCCCTCAGCAGTGTACTTCATCAGTCTGCCTGCTCTGCTCTCCCCTCTGGCTCTGGTGAATTCTCTCACACTCCTGCTTCTGACTGTACCCAGTGCTTGTATAAATCAATCAATCAATATTTAAAAAAAAAAAAGAGAGGAGATTCAAACTGTCCTGGAATAACATTTTAAAGATATATTCACTGGGCCTCCCTGGTGGAGCAAGAGGTTGGGCATCGCACTGTGAAGCAACCCACAGCCTCTGAGGCATGAGTTTGATCCCCGGCTGGCCAGGGAGAAATCCACATGGTAGAGCAGACCTCTCCTGACTAGCCCCCTGCTCCCCTCAGCAGTGTATTTCAATTGTTCTGCCTGTTCTGTACCCCACTCTGTCTCTGGTGGACTCTCTCACCCCCCATATTGCTGTCCTGTGCCCCAACTCTTGTATGCATAAATAAAAAATGAATCTTAAAAAAATATATTCCCTTATTAACATTATTTTCTAAATAATGACTTGTTACTAATTACATGAACCTGGATCTATAACCATTATGCTTTAGAGGTAAATAAATGAACTAAGTTTATTTTCTATGATTCCTGTTTTTTTCAGCTTACGTGTTTACGTTATTTTGCAATGATTGTCTCATCTTTGATTCTTCTAGGTAGAGTTGCATGTATTTTCCCGATTTTATTCTCTGTGACTCTAAATCAGTTTGCAGTCTGCAATTTTCAGTTTCCAAATTTTTATATCTGACTTCCATTTGACTTCTTGAAGTAGTCTGAGTACCTCTGAACAGTTTCAAATTGTCTTGAGGTGTTACTTGTGCCTATAGAAAATTAAAATAATGTTAATGCTTATAATCTGGATAATTGAACAGGTATCTTTCTGAGGCAGTGATTTAGAGAGCAATTTCAACCATGAAGGGTCTCCCTGGTGGCCTAGGGGTTAAGTCTCAGTGCTATCACTGTGACCTGAGTTCGATCCCTGGCCAGGAAGATAACCCACACGTGCCCCAACATGCCTCTCCTGTCTCACCTGCTGTTTCCCTTAGCAATGTATGTCAGTAAATCCACCTGTTCTGCTCCCAACTCTGTCTCTGGTGAATGTCCTTTAAACAAACACCCCCTCCCCCGCCCCGTCCAACTGCACCTCTGGCCTACACTCCAGTTCTTCTAAGCAAAAAAAAAAAAAAATTCAAATGTGAGAAAGTTAGTTTAAAACTATCAATATCAACTAAATTTATTGTGAATTATAAAAATAAAATTGAATCATTCCAATGTCTGTACTCATGTAATCTGATAGTCCAAAGAATAAGAAAATCCATTTTAAAAGTTGGTAATTGAACAATATAAATTAAGAATAGTTTAAGAGCATGGTACTACTTTTAAATCATGCTATTTTCTCACAGCTACCTAAATAATATATTTCTGTTCCTGATTTTATATCAATCAATATCACATTATTATGTTAATAATATATAATGCTAACATGTGTGCTTTGAAAAATATCATCCATTGACCTTCTTTATCATACAACTTCCGGTTTACTGAATTCAGCTGAAGAAAGAGAAGTTGTTATCCTCTTGCCTAAACTGCTATGTAGCTTAGACAACAGATTCAACCCCTTAACCATTCTTCCCTGACCAATTTGCAAAACTTGACAATCCCCTGAAAGTCTCAAAGGGAAGTGGAGATGGAGGCGAGACTAGTGGTGGCAAATTCCACACTGGGGAACATTTTCCCTCTCTGTATTAGATCCTTACATTAACTTCAATTCTCGGCTCAAATCCTTCTGTCTCAGAATAAAAGTGAAGTCATTCCAATGGCCTTCAAGACCCTAAGGACTCTGCCTCCACCTACCTTCCTGACCTCAACCCTTACAAATTTTCCCTCCTCAATCCCTGCCCGCTACACATGCATCCTGCCACCCCTCATTTGTCTGAAAATGGGGGTCTAAGGCCAAAGTAACACATCACAGAGATACCCAATTCTGTTAGTGTTGGATAATCTAGGTCCAAATGATAATAATTGAGCCTTGAAATGAGAATTGTGAGAAAATTATTTATAAAAATGTTCAAAGTATAAATCACAGTAAGAAGATTAAATCAGAATTTTGCTGAAACCACTTTTGTCTCAAATTATAATTTCATGAAAAATAGATGCCTTTAAAGTGCTGAGCAGGTCTTTAGAACACATAATTGGAGACCAAAATATTTTCAAATTCAATTCAAACTGACATGAGTAAAAATAAAGCTACATCTACTGTTATCTAAAATAACTAAAAAAAAAAAAAAAAAAAAAATTAGTAAAGTCTCCTGAAAGAAAAGTTCTATGAGATGCAGTCTTTACATTTCAGTTCATCTGGAAAATGTGGAGTTGACTGTCAAGGTAATACACTTACTTGACTATTAAATCCAAAATATTCATTTTAGGTATGAGCACTTTTACCTAGCTGCCTCATCATAGAACAAAATTGGGGTTATAAAGATTCATATTTTTATTTTAGCAGTATGACTAAGTTATTAATATCAGTCTGTACCTATTGATAACTTATTATTTGCCCTTTTAAAATTTCATAGGTGGGCCTCCCCGGTGGCGCAGCGGTTGAGCGCTGGGTTGTGAAGCTGCCCGCGGCCTCTGCGGCGCCGGTTCGATCCCTGGCTGCTCCCCGGCCATCAGAGGAGGGTCCCACATGGCGCGCAGACCTCTCCTGGCGCCCGCTGCTCCCCTCAGCAGTGTACTTCGGTCCTTCTGCCTGCTCTGCTCCCTGCTCTGGCTCTGGTGAATTCTCTCACCCTCCCGCGCTTCTGACTGTACCCAGTGCAAGTATAAACAAAACAAACAAATAAATAAAACATGCCTCTATAAAAAAAATAAAAAAAGTAAAAAAAATAAAATAAAATAAAATGTCATAGGTGACTCTACGTCTTTACATAGTGTAATGCACCTCTCAGGCCTAATTTTTATTTACTGGACACAATAGATGGTTCTAAGCTGACAAAGCAAATATGATTAGAGTCTATATATTTCTCACATTCACTAGATTCAATCTTTAGCCCTAACCAATTATTACTTTGAGTTTTCCTTCAGGAAGCTTGAAAAATAACTTTCTGGATAGAATACTTACTTCTCTTGCTGCTTTCTTCTTTTCATACTTATATATTCTTTTTTTTAAAAGATTACATTCATCAATTAACTTGTCATTTGTTTCTTTTTTTTCTCATTTTCAGTTAGAAGCCTTCTTATAGTGTCCTGAAACTGACCTCGCATATTCATTACTGTCTCCTCTTTATTGTCAGCTTTGTTGCGAGCCTCATTCAGTTGCTGTTGAAGCAACATGTTTTCCCTCTGTAGTTGAGATAACGTCTCCTCTAAATGTAGCTTCTCCTCTCTTGTCTCTTGGAAATGACGTTCTAGGTCTCTCTCGGACTTGTGACTCTGACCAAGATCTTGTACAGCAGCATCCAGTCTACGACGGCAGGATTCAACTTCTGTTTTCAGTGTTTCTGATTTTTGTTTTTCATGTTCCAGTTGAGTGCTTAGCGCGTTATTTTCACTCTTTAGAACAATAAGTTGTTCACAATGTTGGGATATTGTTTTTGCAAGTCTTTCCTCACTCTGTTGTATGGTTTTTTGCAGAAAATCATTCATTTCTTTTATAATTTCCACGGTCTTTTCTTTTTCCTGGTTTTGATTTCTCATTGTATTTATTTCCAGTTTTAGCATACTGATTTCGTCCTGCAAAGTGTGGCTTTTATGTACTGGATCTTTCTCTCTTTCATTACTCTCAGAAGCCTAAGTAAAATATAGATTTTGTTAGCAGTCAACGAAATTACAATTTCTCTGAAATTAAAAAGCAAATGATATGCTTATAAATGTAAAGATAGCAATCAATAGAGGCTATCCAACAAAAAATCAGTTGGACATCAAAATTTACATTAGCAAAACTGCCTCAACGTTCAGGAATTTAACTGAAGACTGAGTCCATGACGATAAAAAGGAAACATGAGAAAACTAAGAATCTCAGAATTGGAAAGAGACTGGCTATGAATTACAACAAATGCAGAAGGCATAAAAGATTAGTGTATATCTTTGGACTGATTAAATTTCCTGAAAGTTTTCTTCTCCCCTGAGATTCCAATTACATTGTACTTTTTTCAGCATTTTTAAGGTCAGTTATAAGGATTCAATCTATTGTTAACTGGTAAATCCAGGCATGATAGTATGCCTGAAGTTCTAAGCTACACATATGAATGGACTCATTTAGATGTCAATTCAGGAAGGGAGAAGTTAAAAATAGAAGCAAACCACAGGATTTCCCCAGGTCTTCTGACTCTACTAGTGCTAGTGTACCAAACTGCATCTGCTTCCTTGGAGTAAATATTTTGATACAAAGGAAGTCTTCTGTTTCAAAGCACTAAAGTTAAATAAGGTGAAATTTATATGCTCTCTTTAAAAAACATGAGATTATTCCCTGGTGCAATTAGTTTTATTTCTTCTTCAAAATGTTTAAAATAGTAATAAATGTGAAATAGAAAACCACTGCAGAATTTGTGGTAATAAAATAATTATTGATAAATTGTCACTAAGTATATATTATGGCATATCATTTCTAAAACTCGTTATATGGACATAGTTGCTATTTAAGAGGAAAAAAAAGTTACTTTTCTCAAAAGTAGAAAAGTTACATCCAAAGTATTGTCTCTGACAATACTTCTGATGAACATAGATGCAAAAATTCCCAATAAAAATCTCAGCAAACTGTATTAGAAGGATTGACAAGAGGAGCCCCACGGCACCTAAAGGCCATAAGGCATGGTGGTTTGGGGGCTCTCTGCCTCAGCATGCAGCCACATGGGGGTAGCACTTCCCCTACTCCACACTTCATCCATGTTCCCTCAACCACCAGCCTGGCAGGCTCCAACTACAGTGGCAGTGGTGGGTCCTTGCTATACCCCTCACCAGCTGGTCCTGGGGCTCTGGCAGCGAGGCTTGCCCAGGCCCAGAGTGAGCTGTGGTGAAAGAGGCCTACAGACTGTGCACATGGCCATCATGGCAGGCTCTGAGCAGTGGCCAGCTCTCCAACAGCTCAGACTCATCAAACCGCTCTTCTGCAGAGCCACATGCATGACCACACCTAGCCCCACTGAAGCATGCCAGCTCATCAAACCTCCAGCCCCACTAAAGCTGGTTCTGCAGAGCCCAACACCAATGAGCTTGCTTGTCAGGTCTGGACAAGCAGCCATAGTTGCACTTTTTGAATATGACACTGGGATTGAGGTGGACCAATCAAGTTTAAGCTCTCAATGGACCAATCTGACTGGTTCCATTCCAGGATTTTTTGAGTCCATTGAAGATTCTAAATGGGCCAATCAGATGGGGTTTGAAAGGTGGGGACCCTCATGAGGATATAAGCCTGCACAACAACTGACTTGATGCATTGAGCAAATCCATTCATCCGACCCTTTACAGACAGATTTATCGGGACACCAAGGCTTCCACGGACCTTCACAAAGAACTCCACAGCTCTCTGTAGAATGTTGCAGAGACCACTGATACCTCCATAGTCTTCAACACTTTCAAGACCTCTGCAGACTGTGAGACCACCATGGATCTTTGCTTCAATCTGAAGTCTTGTAACTGGATCCTTGCAGCCCCCAAAGGTTTCAGGGCAAGGTGACTGTGTTGGGGTAACTTGTGCTGGCCTCAGCCCACTGCCTGTGGATGGTCCCCTCCCAGACCCCAGTTAGGCTAGCTCCGGCCACGCCTCTCTGGAAGCAACAAGCCCATCAGCCTCACCTGACCTGAGTGCAGATCAGACTGGACTTTTCCCCCTTCAGTTTCAGGCTCTAGGAGTCAAACTTGAACCAATCAGGTGTGAGCAAAATGGACCAATCAGGAGGGAGTTTAGACAACCAATCAAGTTCCAGTCTACTTCATTAATTATTCAGATTAAAAAATGGAAAATGAGCTGATTAGTGATAAATGGTCCAATCAGGTGCTCAGGATTGAAAATGGCCTAATCAGGCTTATACGGTGGAGGCCCCTGAAGGGGATACAAGGCAGAACAAGAGCCAGCTTGAGGCAGAGGCAGCAGCGGTCTCTGTGGAGGTCTATGGATGTGTGGAGGTCTAAAGTCTACAAGGTTTACATTCTACAGAGGTCTGGTGAGTCCCATGGAGGTGGACTGCTTGATGCATCTCTCTCTTCAGAGTCTGGGAGCAGAATCTTTCTTCTTTGAAAATGGTTTGATGAAAGCTTTCTCTTCAAACAGCAATATGAATCCTTCTTTCTTCTGAAGCTTGGAGCAGAATGCTTCTTCAGAGGTGGTTCAATGAATCCTTCACTCTTCAGAGGATGGCTGCACACTGACTCCAGCTGGCTCTTGCTCTGCCTGGTATATCCTTTGAGGCACCCCCCTCTACAAGCCTGACTGGACCATTGTCTGATTGGAATGTTTGAAACCTGAACAATAGACATCAATTAATGTGATACTGTAACTAGTTTTGATTATAGCGTTAGAAATATCAAAAGTTTGCCAGGGAGGAACTTGCCTTCATTAAATCACTTCTTAGAGCTCTCAGTTCCATAACTACTGCTGACAGTGTGGACTCAAGCTGCTGCTTCATTTGAGCGCCACTCCTATAGCGCTCTTCTTCTCTTCGCAGCTGATCCCTAAGTGTTTCAATAAGAAGTCAGCATATGAAAGGTACTTATGACTCTAGGAAGTATCACAGAGAGAAAAATTTTGAAATGATACAGTACAGTTAGGGTTAAGGTAACCTTTTTGCTCCACATAGTTATTGGTACTCTCTTTGAATAGTTTAGTTGCAAATTTAAAAGGGAAGTTTTTAGTTTTTAAATAAGCTTACAAATACACTAGAACAAAATCTGAAATTCACAAAATATTACAGCTACTACTACAAATGATTTACAGTGTAAGACAGCATCTTCAGATTTCTTTCACACAACATCCATCTGTAGATCACTATAATCCAAGACTAGGTGAGGGAGTCTGTGAGCTGTTGCCCTACTCTTTTTGTGTTTCTTCTTTTGCAACACTTTCCACTGAGCTTGTTGATCACTAGGTATTTTAGAAATCATTTCTATACTCCTTTTGGAACAAGACAACCCATATTCACTAAGTATAATAAAAAGTAATATGTGCTTTTAGCACAGACCTTGAAATAATTTGATATAGTAGGAGAGAATTGTTGAATACATTATTCAGTAATCACTTTCCACTTTTATTTTTATTCCATGCATAGGTTAAGAATGAAACTGCATAACTTTTTTTGTTTGCAGTAATTTTATTTTTATTTATTAAACTTTTTTACTGTTTAGCATTTTGTTTATCTTTATAGAATATTTGATTCCCCTGCTCATATGTAGTCTCCATAAATCTCCCACCACCACATCACCCATTAACCATACATTTTAAAATTTTAAAAGACATCTTCTGTCTTCAGAAAAGTGGCCATTTCATGTGTGTTGTTGGAAATGGAAATTCATATAAACTCTTGTGAGAACAATTTAGAAATATAGATCAGAGACATTTCAGCATTGCTGCACTTCAGCCAAATACTATACTGAAGTTTACTTTTCTTCAGTATATAGATTAATACAAAAGGAAATCCTTGCAGCAATAGTTACAATACAGTATTCCATATGGTATACTTCTATATGATCATTAAAAGTATGATTTGGAAGACTATACAGTAAATTATTAGCAAAAGTATTCACTATCAAAAACTGGCTATACTATTTCCAAGAATTTCATATTCCACAGCACTAAATAAAGAAGGTTCCTACTCTGTAAAATCCTAGAAGGCAAGTTAGCAATTACAAAACTTCTCTCTTATGTATTTGTATTTTTTAACGAAATAGTTGAAATATCTCTTTAAAACCACAAAGCTCAATACCTCAAATTGTAGCAGCAGTATTCTTGTTTCAAAATTTGCTGTTTTAGCTGTGAGTTTATGTCTTTTGTTTCTAATAGCTCCTTTTTCAGTGCACAATTCTCAGCTTTTATTTTTCTATATTTTTCCTTAAGTAGTTCACAGTGATTAATTTCACATAATCTTTTATGTGAACAAATTAAATCTTGGGATTTTGATACCTTTGATACGTTAGTGAAAACTGAATCAGGGAGAAAACACAAGAGAAAAACAAATATATAAGTACTTTTTTTGCATATAAAGGGTGGTACATTTTCTCAATCACTCATCCATTCCTTAAACAGATACATACTGAGGACCTAAAAAGTGGAAAAATTACACTAAACTCTGAAGATAGAACAGATGGGAACACTGGCTCTTATTTAGCTTAAGGGACAGGTAAAGTTTAGTGTAAAGTCTAAATTCATACAGATACTACAAGAAAACAAAATTCTTTGCTCACATGACAATACCGGATCTTGATTAGGCCCAGGGAAGAGGCCCTGGAGGAACAGACTGTTGCCCTGAGGAATGAAGGAGGAGCAAGAAACAAAGGAGAAAGAAAGCCACTCTAGGTAGGGGACAACATGTGCTGAAGTTTTATTGCAATCTGCTTCTACTCAAGAGGAAGTAACAGGTACTAATTTACCCTCCTACCTGAAACAAGCAAAAGCAAAACAGACAAAAAAAATACAATAAAAAAATAATGATTTTCAAGACAAAGAACATCAAGTAATGAAAGACAATGCCTCAACAGCTCACTAGCTTAAGATAATTTCCAGATCATGACACAGGGAGAAGGTACTAAGGTGAAGTCTACCACATACTCTTAGGTGAGGTGATGAAATTGAGGATCTGGTGAAACCAAGAGATAGAGATCACAGGTCAGATCACTGAAGAGAAAAGAGCAGAATCAAGAAAGAGCCCTGAAGATCTACAGAGGGGCCTTCTAGAGTATTCAACAGAATAACTGGCAGTGAAGTCATATGAAGAAGCCACCTGTGACCGTGGAGAAGAGAAAACTGAACAGAATAAACTCCACCCGGAATAGTGGTGCTTCCTTTAGCTAGTTTGGAAAAATTTATAATTAACAGGACAATGAATAGAGCAGTAAGAAAGGTCTTGCCTTGGTATTGGAAAATAATTAGCCTTCAGGCATTCACCCAACAGATGAAAAGAGCAAGACCATGAAGGATGAAACTGTTTATAAGTCACTTAACTAAATAATAATAATAATAATAGAAGCGTAGAATCATGGAAGCTATTTTTCCCCAAATAAATAGCACTTGTAGAAATGAAAATATAATATCAGAAATGACAAATATACTGGTTGGGAATAAACATATATTATACATCACACACACAAAAAAGACTAGTAAGGATGACCTTGGTGAACTGTGAGAAAATTTTAAATGGCCATGATACAATTCTCCAAAGAGTTAGGGGAAAGGAAAAAAGCATTTTGAAAAAAATGACCACAAACTTTCTAAACTTAATGAAAACTATAGTTCCACAGTCCCAGGTAGTATCTGTGTAGGACAAGAAAAAAGCAAACTGCTGTAATTTTGTCATATTACATATGATATCATATAGTATTACCTGAATGTGGTAAGTTAGTCATATGCTATAAATGCTACAGCCACCACTAAAAGAGCGAAACAAAGGAGTTACAGCTAATTATCTAATATAAGGAAATAAAGTAAGTCATATAAATCACTTGATATTCTAGAAGGAAATAAAAGAAGGGGAACAAAGAGCTGGTGAGGCAAACAGAAATCAATCAGCATGATAACAGATTAAACCTAACTGTATATATTAACAATTACATTAAAAGAAAATGATATGAAAACTTCAATGTAATGGCATATGATCAAACTGAATCAAATAGCAAGTCCAACTTAAATGCCACCTACAAGAAATGCAAGTTGAAAATAAAGGCACACATTTGTTAAAAACATGGAAAAAGATATATACACTAATACCTAAAAAAAAGGAAGCTGAGCTGGTGTGGTTATGCTAATAGCAGACAAAGTAGTTTTCACAGTACAGACTATAATCAGCAACAAACCAGATAATTTCATTAATAGAAGGGTTAATCTATAGGAAGGATAATAATCCTCTACATTTATGAACTTAATACTAGCTATAGAATGCATGAAGCAAGCATCCTTTTATGATAGTAACTCTAACCAAAATGAGGATAGAAGGAATCTACCTCAATATAATAAAGGCTATGTATCACAAACTAACAACCAACATTATATTCAATGGTGAAAAACTGATAACTTTCCCCTTACAACTGGGAACAAACCAAGATGCCCATTGTCACCCCTTCTTTTTAACTTAGTACTAGAGGTTTTGGTCAGAACTATCTGACAAAATCAAGAAACAAAAGGGATTCAATTTGGAAAGAAGTGAAACTATCACTACTTACAAATAATATATTATATTTAGAAAATCCCAAAGACTCTATCAAAAAGTTCTTAGAAACAATAAATGAATATAGCAAAGTAGCAAGTTCAAAATCAACATACAAAAATGGATAGTAATTAAATATGCAGATATTATCAAAATAGCCATCCTGCCAAAAGCAATTTACAGATTCAATGCTATTCCAAAAAAAAAAAATTTCAATGACATTCTTCAAAGAAATAGAACAAATATTGATGAAATTCATATGGAGCCACCAAAAACCCCAAATAGCCAAAGGCCTCCTGAAAAAAAAAAAAAAAAAAAAAGGAATGGAGGTATCACACATACAGACCAATGGAACCAAATAGAAAATTCAGAAACAAACCCACAGATTTACAGTCAACTAGTCTTTGACAAAGGAGCAAAGACTATGCAATGGAACAAAGAAAGTTTGTTCAATAAATGGTGCTGGGAAAACTGGGTCGCTACATGCAAAAGAATGAAGCTTGACTAATACCTCATACCATGCACAAAAACCAACTCAAAATGGATTAAAGAACTAGACATAAGACCTGAAACTACAAAATAAATAGAAGGAAATACAGGCAAAACACTACCTGATGTTTACCTCAGTAACATCTTTAAACAAACATCACCCAAAGCAGTGATAGTGAAGGAAAACATAAACAGCTGGGACTACATCAAATTAAAGAGCTTCTGTATAGCAAAAGAGACCGTAACCAAGACAATGAGACACTCCACTACCTGGGAGAAAATTTTTGCACACAACACTAAAAATAAAGGACTGATCAGAAAAATCTACAAAGCACTGACGAGACTCAACAAAAACAAAGTAAACAACCTAGTCAAAACATGGGCAGAAGAGCTAAAAAGAAACTTCTCCAAAGAGGAAATGCAAATGGCCAACAGGCATATGAAAAATTATACAGCATCACTTGTAATCAGGGAAATGCAAATCAAAACTACAATGAGATACCATCTCACACCAGTGAGAATGGCACATATTAAAAAACCAGCCACAACAAATGTTGGCGAGGATGTGGAGAAAAAGGAACACTCTTCCACTGCTGGTGGGTATGCAAAATGGTCCAACCACTATGGGGGACTGTGTGGAGATTCCTCAATCTGCTAAAGATGGAGCTTCCATATGATCCGCCAATTCCACTACTAAGGTATTTAACCAAAGGACACAGAAACATTAATTCAAAAGGGCACCTGTACCCCTATGTTTATAGCAGCACTATTTAGAATAGCTAAGCTATGGAAACAATCCAAATCCCCCAAAATAGATGACTGGATCAAGAAGCTGTGGTACATACACACAATGGAATATTACTCAGCAATCAAAAATGTAAACTCATGCAATTTTCAGTAACATGGATGGAGCTGGAAGGGATCATGCTCAGCAAAATAAGCCACAAAGAAAAAGAAAAATACCAGATGGTCTCACTCATAGCAATAATTTAGAAAACCTACATAAGGGATCAGGAAAAAGACTAATTATAATAAAGTAAAAATCAAAATCAATAAGCAACTATAAAGCAGAGGCACACTACAGGGAGGGGGAGAAAGGAGTAGGATCATAACAAGGGTGCTGGGAATTGCACGGGGAGTATAACCAAGATGAAAATGCATACATTGTACAAAAATGAAAAATGGTGTAAAAATATACAAAATTAAAAAAATATATATATATAAAAAGAAAAAATAAATGATTCATTTCTCTAATTTATCTTTCTCTTTTTCTCTGACTGCCCTTCTTTCCCCTTCCTTGCTTCCTTTTTCTCTTTGCTGTTCTTTCTCTAGTCTTTTTGAAGTTTCCTTCTACCATTTGTTACTATCACAAAACAGCTATGTCTTGGACTTAAAGTCTGTTTATTTGTTGTTGACTTACTAAAAATGTTATATTGTTAAATATAGTTTAGATTATTAAAACAAAAGACAATGTTAAGAAAATGAAAAGGCAAGTCACAGACTGGAAGAAAATATTTGTAAAACCAGAGTTGATCTAGAAACTATAATTTGAAAATGTAAGGAACTCTCAAAACTCAACTAATAAGAAAACAAACAACATAATTTTTAAATGATAAAAGATTTAGACACAGTTCAAAGAAGATATACAGATGGCAAATAAGCACACAGAAAGATGCTCGATAGTATCAGTTATTTGGGAAATGCATACTAAAACCACAATAAAATAAATATTTGGACACCTATCAGAATGGTAACATTAAAAAACTGACAAGAGGGCCTCGCTGGTAGTGTAGCAGGTTGAGCACCACGCTGTGAAGCTGTCCACAGCCTCTGCCGCACGGGTTCGATTCCCGGCCGGCCAGGGAGCAGCCCACATGGCGAGGCAGACCTCTCTTGCCTCGCTTGCCACTCCCCTCAGCAATGTCTTCAATCTGCCTGTTCTGCTCCCCGCTATCTCTGGTTAATTCTCTCACCCTCCTCTGCCTCTGACTGTACCCCAGTTCTTGTATAAATAAATCTTTAAAAAAAACCTGCCAAAACACTGAGTGTTGATGAAGATATGGAAGAACTAGAACTCTCATAAGCTTTGGGTGGGAATGGAAAATGCTACAAACCCTTTAGAAAACAACTTGGTAGTTTCTTAAGAAGGGAGTATAAAGGGGCTTGAGGAGACTTTGAGGGGTGATAGATGAGTTAACTATCTTGATTGTGAGGATGGTTTCATCTTTGTATACACATGTCAAAACTATCAAATTACACACTTTCTATAGGTATGGTTTACCTAACAAAAGCTGTTGAAAACAAAAAGTCTTATTGTAGGAAAGATGACTCAGACAGCCACTGAGACACAGATGAGAAAAGGACATGGAATAACACAAAATGCAACTACTGGATGATGGCCTTTAACCTTAGAGCATTGAGATACACTAGCTCGATTTTAAAGAAGGGGTAACATTATGAAATCTGCATTTTAAAAAATATATATGATAATTATGGTTGCAGCACAGAATAAGGTTTCCAGAGGTAGAATGTCAGGGAAAACAGATCTCAGGATATTTCAGTGTTCCAGGAGGGAAATAATGGTAATCTGACTTCAAGGAAAGGCCTAGGAGAGAGCAGAGTCAACAAAAACTACCATGGGGATTCTCATAGATCTTTGGCTGGAAGTAAACGATACCTTTCATTTCATCTCAATATAAACATATTTCTGAGATGAATAACATGAGAACAGATCTGTGCTCTATAGTGCAGTACTAGACAAAGTGTGCATGTGACACTACAGTACATGTATTAAGAATTTATAATTAAACAATGCTCCTCCCTTTACAATTCATGCAAAGTTGTTCCATTAACAACATACCGTTCTCATGTTCAGAGTAAAGCGAGTCACAACCCGTTGAGGCTATTTTGGATGTCTGAGTTATGTCATCAGAGTCATCTGTAGGATTGATTTCCTGTTTGACATACAAATAAAAATATTTCAAAATGTCCGGTGACTATCGGAAAATATGCTAAGTGTACAGAGGTGATAAATATTCACCTTTTTGTAATAGCAAAAACACAGGTACTCCTTAAACTGACTTTTATGAAAAGGATACCTTCAGAGGTTATTATAATTTATAAATTATTTTTAAAGTAAACATTTTTATAATGAAGTAAGACTTTCTATTTTTTCCTTATATCTTTTAAAACGTATTTTTACTACAAAATAATTTTTGTCCCTATTTATTCTTTACTATACCTTCTTCTCATTAGATGTTTTCTTTACAGGCCTATAAAAAGAAAAGATTTATTTTCAGGCATATAGTAAATAGCCAAATACAAAGAATATCAAAACCTATTGTTTTTATACAAAATCTTCTAACCCATATGTTCCTAAAAAGGGATTAAACACCAAGTAAATAGAGTGACATTAAAGACCAAAGATGCACTGTAATATCAACAAATTATTAAATTACTTCAAATTAACAATCAAAAGACAAAAAGGAAAATCAATGCTATTTACATGATTTCATAGGAAAATATTCTCGGGTTTTTTGTGGTGGTCATTTTCAATAAAAAACAAGCTTTCACTGGTACTAAAACCTAACTGAGAAGTATTGCTCAAGTCCTTATATGAAAGGAGACCTTTTTAAATCATCATGGTGGTGTTATGTATGGTAACATACATGTGAAGAGATATGAACCTATCACCTAAAATATAGACAGGGTTGTAAATGAGATGCTACAATAAAAAGGAAAAAAAAATCGCTTATCCTCATCTATTGCATTTCAGGAGTATCTTTCAGATAAAGTTCATTTTCTCTTGCCTCACTAAGTATGCCAGATTATGCTGTTTTATTTTCAGTAAAAGTAATCACTGCTAATATTCCTTTATCAAGACTGGAAGAAATTATTGATTTTACCTTCCAACATCCTGATTGTTTTCATGTCTCCTGCTGTCACCTTGCTCTGGAAATACTACACCAGCTGTCTCATGTGTTACTGTCAGAGGTTCTGTTGGCATATTCATTTCATAGGTGCTTTTCTTTCTCTTTTTTCTAGTCAAGCCAGGAACTCTATTTAAAAAGCCATAAGAAACTTTTTAGAGGAAATTTATTGTAAACATTAAAAAAAAAAAGGAAAAATTCCAAAACTTATCTAACCTACTTCATTTATTGACTCGGAAAGCCATGGTGAAGTAACAACCATAAGCAAGGAAACATAGTCCTTGCTTCACTAACAAAAGTCCCTGACCAAGGAACTGGCTAACCAACAAAACAAGCCCTAGAAATTTGACTACAGAATTGAGGCTAAAAGAGGGGAAGGAGGGGAGGAGGTGACAAAGTAACAGGGATGTGAACCCAGCGGTCTAGGATAAAGCACTCTGGGTGCTTTGGCGGTGGGGGTCATGTGGAAACATCCACCTGATGAGGTGGAAACCTGTCCCCTAAAACATACACAGGCTTGTCAACCAATGTTCCTTCAGTGAAGTCACCTAAAGCTGACTGGTCCTCATTGTTACCTCTCAGCAGTATTTGTCTGACAAGTGTAAGATTTTTCTTGTGTTAGCCTATAAGCTACATCATACCGTTTGAGTTCCGGAAGAGTAATCACTGCTAATATTCCTTTACCTATACAGGAAGAAATTATAGACATTGCTTCCATTATTCTGTCTTGATTCATGTCTTCTGCTGTCACCAGTCACTGAATGCAAAGCACCAGACTTCCTGCTTACTTTAGGCACAGATACTGCTGAATTACATGTTTCATTTTTGCTCTTCTTTATTCCATTTTTATGCAAGCCAGGAACATTACTTTTAAAAAAGAAACAAAATAAAGCTAATGTTTTTTTTAAAAAAAACACTTATGATGATTTAAAACACAACTTTTGTAAAATAAAAATAAAATGGGAAGGGTTGAAGAGAAACAGGAAAAACAAAAACGGAAGAACAATCAGGTTACAAAATGTAAAATACTGGAACAGAAGTCAGCACAGCAATTTTGAAAACTCCTAAATGCTAAATTTAAAACCTAGAGTTCACTGACTCAAAGTTATGACACACAGATGTGGAAATACTAATTAGCCATATACGATGCTTATCAATTTCTTTTTAAATATAACAACATGTAAATGGAAATACTATTAGACAAATACAATATGAATGAGGAAATCCAGGAAATATGCTGGAGCTGGGGTGAAAATGCCTATATGTTGGTTTGACTTCAGGTTCATGATCAAATAAGTCACAATTCATCAGGCTCCCTACCAAGAAAAATTTGGTGTCACCCATGGACAAAACATAATGCCTTTCTGAGAGTTGAGTGCTCCAGTCCCATACACAAGAGATCTCAGAGGGATGGCAGCTTCGTTGCAGTGTGTACAGGCTCATGGACCAGTCTCAGCAGTGGACCAGTAAAAGGTTTAAAAGTGAGGAAACATATGACTGAGCTTAAACCCTACAATGCAGAACATTCATAGAGCAAATACCGCATATTGCAGAGAGCCAAAGGAATCCTAAAGAGCATATAATTGACAAGTAGACTTTCACCAGGGACCCACACAAAATTGTTGAGTCTAAGTAAGAATTAGTATAAAATGTAAAACAAAACACACAGGTTAAACTCCATTCACTCAGTGAGCCTTCAGGGGATAATATTCCAGCCCAGTTTGGGCACTGAAATAATAGCAGAGATCAGACCAAAATCCTACCCTTGAAAATGAAGTAAACAGACAATGAACTCGATGTCAAAACATATATCCTGCTAGAGTATACTATAGCAGAGATAAGGAAATTTGGAGGTTTGTAAGCAGGGAAGGCATAAGAATAAGACTCAAAATGGCCAACCCCTCAGATATTGCTGAGAAAGTAGCTTGTGAAGGAATGAAAGGAGCAATCATAAGGATATCAGAAGATAAATCATACCAGTTAGAATCAACAGCAAGTTCAGGGGTATGTCTTCAGGGTGACAGAATGTTGAAAAGGTCAACGTGGTTGGAGCAGAATGGAAGGGAGAGAATATGGAAATCCTTTTTTTTAAAGATTTATTTATTTATGCATACATTAACTGGGGTGCAGGCCAGAGGTGTCGGGGAGTGGTGAGAGGATTCAGCAGAGATAGAGTGGGGAACAGTCCAGGTAGACTGACTGAAATACACTGCTAAGGGGACCAGAGGGTAGGACAGGAGAGGTCTGCTGTGCCACATGGGTCACCTCCCTGGCCGGCCAGGGATCAAACTCATGCTGCAGAGGCTGTGGATAGCTTTACAGTATTTTGCTCAACCCCTTATGCCACCACGGAGACCCCCTAGAATATGGAAATTCAAGTGACAGTGAGAGACAGAGACTTCAGGGAGACAGAAACTGATCTAAGAGGAAAGAAAGTGTAGGGGTTGCTTTGTATTTGAAGAACATTGGCATGTACTCTGACTGAAGAGGGAGTCAAAACAGAGGAACAGCATAATCTTTGCTATGTCAAAATAGGCCACTGATTTTAAAGAGTAAAAAAGACAGATACTAAGAAACCAAATAAAAGTTTCGGACACTAGTAAAGAGAGCAGATGATTTGGGATTCAACATGTAACAGGATATTGGCTTCAGGATATATTTGGCAGGGAAACCTGACAAGATTGACCATCAGATTCGATGTCAGGAGCAAAAGAAAGAGAAAGATAACAACCAAAGTGACACCCAACACACTGACAGAAAAAGAGATGCCACTAAGGAACTAATACTCTACCAGAGTGAAGACATGAACAGAAGAACTAGTGTGAGAAACAATATCAGTATTTCAATTGGAGAAAAGGGAAACTTGCATAACAACAACCATCCATCAAAAAGAATGATATCCAGCAAGGGATTTGATTTCAGTAATCAAGAAAAAACGATCTGAAGTGGAAATATCATTTTGGAATCATTAATAAATACAAGGAAATAAAAGTCATGTGACAGAGGATCAAGGACTGAATCCTGGGATTTTTATTTTACTCAAAAGGAGGGTGGAGTTGAAGAGCTAGGAAACACAGACTGAGGTAGAAGAAAAGGAAATACATCAGGGACACAGGTAAGTGAGTTCTCCCTCTGAAAATGCCAGACTTGTAATCAAATGAAAGCAATGTTGCAGTAAAGAGATTTCCATTAAGGCAAATTTAGCCTATTAGTCTAAAACAGTATGTGTGGATACAGTGATGTGAAAAATTGGCAGTAATTTTTAAAAAGCAACTTTGGAGGAGGGGTGGGTAAGAAATTTACTGAAGCAAATTCAAAGTGAAAATAAGGAGGAGGATGGATGGTGCTCTAGGACTTAGCTAAGTAGTATGACAGTGGAGGATCCTGTTCTCTTCTTGTTTTACTGTAGATTCCAACACCCAATAGTGATTATTCAGGACTTTTTATTACTAATTTTTTTCTTAATTACCTCAATGTGATAACAATTGGTAAATATGGCAGACCAATTCAAAATATTTATAAAATTAAGAAAGCAAGGTTTCTGAAATGTTTCCATTCATGGAAATGAATCTATTCATTGAATCTTTCATACAAAACAAAGTATTTAATGTAAAACAGCTCCTCCACAATATAACTAAACAAAGAAACAAGCAAAATTAAACCAAAACAGCCCCTGGAATTATGGCTGCAGAACTGATGCTACTATACGGTGACAGGAGACAGAGAAAACAGAACAGGGAGGGAGCCCAGATCTACACTAAAGCACTATGAGTGCTGTGATGGTGGGTGTCTTGTGGTAAAGTACATCTTGCGATGTGTGAACCTATCCCACCACACATACAGAGGCTTGAAAAACAATGTTCCCTCAGTGAAATAAGAAAATGTCACTGGACCTCCTCTTTCCACTTTTAGCAGTATTTGTCTGAAAAGGCTGAGCCTTCTCGTACTTTGCCTAGCACACTATACCATGCTGCTTAATTTCCAAACAAACAATCACTGCTAATATTCCTTTAAAATTAGAGGGAGAATTATGGATTTTACCTTCTGGCATTCTCATCTGAGTCATATCTCCTGGCATCTACATTCACTGGAAGTTCAGCACCAGCCTGCTCGCTGACTTGACCCACATAATCTGGTGAAGACCATGGATCAGTTTGGCTTTCCTTTGCTACATTCTTCTGCAAGCTAGGATCCGTCCTTTAAAAAACAAACCATGTAAAAGCTAATGTTTATTAAGAAATCTTCTGATAAAGACTAATAAAACATCTTTTATAAATACCACAACTTAGTCATTGATTAATTTTTGAAATATTTATGAAGAAGTAAAAATGAAAAGCAAGGAAACAAACCCCATGCTGCAAAGTCAGATATGCAATCATGATACTATCTGATAGCTAAGAGCACATATATGGCATGCTGAAAGTGAGCACAACGGAGGCTTTGCAGAGGAGGTAAGAAGACACAGAGGGAAGAAAACCATTCCACATGGAGGTTACAACATGCATACAAAGATAAGGCACATCACAACTATGTGTTCCCAAAAACTTGAAAGTGTAAGATCAAAACACTGAGAGATGAGTGACCCAGAAATTCTGATATATCTTGAAAGCTACACAAGTAGTCTTAGTTCACTGCCAAATATGAGAGAAGCCCTAGCCATGGGCTGAGTGAGGACATGATAGGAATTAAGGTAAGATGTCTGCAGTACCAAAATAAAACTGGGGATTATAAGCATATAGAAGGAAGTAAAAAACATGAGACAGAATATTTTGAGGTATTTAAATTTGTCCAAAGGAAATGGGCTTTGAAAAGAAGTGGGAAAAAGAGTCTGAGGTCAGGGAATAAGAAATGAGTGGGACCATTACTGGTGTAAATTCAAGAGTGAATACAAGGGAAACTCGGGACAGATAGTTCCGTGGCCCTTAAAGAGCTCATGGCATACCATGGTGGGTCACAATTCTTCTTGTTTGACTAGTTTGCAATGCACAACCATGATTACTTAGTATTTCTGTAACAGTTGACTTCTTTTCTAATTACCTGCATGTGACATACAATGATCAGCAAAGTGAAGGGAAATTCAAAAATTCATATGATCAATAATGCAAACCTCCCCTGATTGTGTCCTTTATTGAATTTAATCTATGTATTTAATTTATGAATAGATATTGATTAGATATTAAAGTATTGATTGCAATGCATCTCCTCCTCACAGTCACTAAACAAAGGAACTAGAAAAGTAAACAAATCAAACACAGGATATAAAACTACAGTTAGGAGTCTACTAGAAGATGAGCAAAAGGGATTGTGCAGAGAACAAAACCAGGACAGGGCCTAAGATATACAGTAAGGCAATACTGGCATGGGTGATGGGTGTCGGGCAATACCATACATCTGATGAGATGGGAACATATCGCCCAAAACATACCCACGATGGGAAAACAATGTTCTCCCTATGAGAGACCAAAACTCATTTGTCCCCATCATTAAACTGTCAGCAGTATTTATCTATAATGGCGAGATAATTTTTGCCTGACAACTGCAATGTGCTGTTTGATTTAAAAAACGCAATCGCAGCTAATTTTCCTTGAACCTTCAAGGAAGAGTTAATTTTAACCTGGTGACACTCTCATCTGGTTCATGTCTCCTGCCATCAACATTCACTGGAAATACAACAACAGGCTTCACACCAGCTAGACCCTCAGATACCAATCACGGCAAAGAATCACATTGGCCTTTCTTCTGTTTGTCAGGCACCCTACTTTAAAGTGCAACCGTGTACCTCATGGTTTCAAAGAAATCTACTAATAAAGCATAACAAAACAACTATTACAAAATTCCAACACTTATCCATCTTCACTCATGTATACATTCTTAAAATCATAATGAATTAATAAGCATAAGAAAGGAAAATACTCCCTGCTTCAGAGCCGCTAGTACTATTTGATACAATGTGATAGTTTTTTAGAGTACATTTAGGACATGTTGTAAGTGAGCAGCTGGGAGGCATTACAGAGGTGGAAACAAAAACACAGCAGGTCACCAGGCAAGGATTTGGGGAAAAAAATCACTCCACATGGAGATAACAACAGAAACACTAGGATAGGGCACACCAAATCAATGAAGTTTCCTGAATATTAAAGAGAGAGAACAATACACGGAGATTTGAGTGCACCCAGATTTTGAAACATACTGAATGCAACTCTCAAAAGCCTTGAGTTCACTGTAGAAAAATACTAATGCTTAGACAAGAGAATTATAGTAAAATGTGAATAGTTCCTAGCCCCTGTCGTTTTTATTTTAATGTAAGTCCACAGAGGGGCTTAAAAATAAACAAACAAACAAGCAAACAAAAACATCTGGACCACAGAAATGAGTCTACTAGAAGGGGAAAACGAGACATTGAGGGATTAGAACAAAACAAGGAGGGGACCAAGGTCTGCAGTTAAGCACTATGTTCTGCAGTTAAGTACCAAGGTCTGCAGTTAAGCACAAGGTCTGCAGTTAAGCACTATGGATGCATTGGTGGTGGGTGTCAGCACAACATTCATCTGATGAGGTAGTAACTTATCCTCCAAATAAATCACAGACTGGAAAACATGCTTCTCTCTAGGAAGTGACAAAAAACTCATTGGTCCACATCATTCAAATTTTAGAATTTGTCTGATAATGGTAACATCTTTTCCCCCTGGGCCTCACAGCTTCAATATGCTGTTTGATCAGAAAGCAATCACGGATAAATTTCCGCGAACCTCAAAGGAATAGCTCATTTTTACCTGGCGACAGTCTCATCTGGTTTAAGTCTCCTGCTGTCTATCTTCACTGGAAATACAACAGCAGGCTTCACACTGGCTTCTGGCTCAGATTCTGATTCTGATGAAGACCATGTATCACTTTGGCTTTTATTCTTCTGTGTGTCTGGAACCCTATTTTAAAAGAAGAAGCCATATAAACCTCATGGTTTCTAAATAATGTACTGATAAAGTATAAACAAAAAATTGTTAAAAATTCCAACATTACCCACCTTCACTCCCTGATATATTCTTAAAACCATAATGAAGAAACAACCATAAGCAAGGAAAACACCCCTTGCTTCAAACACACAAGTACAATTTGATACAATGTGATCATTAAGAGGACATTTATGACATGCTGGAAGTGACTTTCTCCTCTGGTTCACGTCTCCTGCCATTCACATTCACTCGAATACAACAACAGGCTTCACACAAGCTAGACCCTCAGATACTGATGAAGGCAACTAATCGCTTTGGCTTTTCTTCTGTTTGTCAGGCACCCTACTTTAAAAGTGCAACCATGTAAACCTCAAAGGATTCTAAGAAATCTACTAAGAAATCTACTAATAAATCTACTAAAAACAACTATTACAAAATTCCAACACTTACCCATCTACACTCATGTATATATTGTTAAAACCATGATGAAAATAATAACCATAAAGAAAGGAAAATACTCCCTGCTTCAAAGCCACTAGTACTATTTGATACAATGTGATAGTTCAGAGTACCTTTATGACATGTTGTAAGTGAGCACCTGGGAGCCATTACAGAGGTTGAAACAAAAACAAAGCAGGTCACCAGGCAGGGAGTTGGGGAAGAAATCACTCCACATGGAGATAATAACAGAAACACTAGGCTAGGGCACACCACATCAATGAGTTTCCTGAACGTTAAACAAAGAGAACAATACACGGAGATTTGAGTGCACCCAGATATTTTGAAACATACTGAATGCAACACTCAAAAGCCTTGAGTTCACTATAGAGAAATACTGATGCTTAGACAAGAGAATTATAATAAAATGTGGACAGTTCCTGGCTCCGGTTGGGTTTTTTTTTTTAATTTATTTATTTATTTTTACAAGCACTGGGTATAGTCTGAAGCCCGGAGGGTAAGAGAATTCACCAGAGCCACGCAGGGAACAGAACCGGTAGATTGAGGAAATACACTGCTGAGGGGAACAGTGGGCATGGCAGTAGAATCTGTGGTACCATATGAGACACTCGCTGGTGGCTGGGATCGAACCAGCTCTGCAGAGGCTGCAGGCAGCTTGGCCGACCAGCGCTCAACTGCTGTGCCACCAGGGGAAGCCCCCAGGTTGGTTTTTCAATGTAAATGTGCATGAAGGGGCTTAAAACTAAACAAACAAACAAAAACAACTCCGATACAGGACTACAGAAATGAGTCTACTAGAAGGGAAGCACGAGAAATTGGGGGATTAGAACAAAACAGGGAGGGGCCCAAGGTCTGCAGTAAAGCAGTATGGATGCATTGGTGGTAGGTGTCAGCATAACATTCATCTGATGAGGTAGTAACTTATCCCCCAAACAATACACAGACTGGAAAACATGCTTCTCTCTAGGAAGTGACAAAAAACTGATTGGTCCACATCATTCAAATTTTAGTATTTGTCTGATAATGGTAACATCTTTCCCCCCTGGGCCTCACAGCTTCAATATGCTGAAAAGCAATCACAGAAAAATTTCCTTGAATCGTAAAGGAATAGCTCATTTTTACCTGGTGACAGTCTCATCTGGTTTAAGTCTCCTGCTGTCTACCTTCACTGGAAATACAACAGCAGGCTTCACACTGGCTTGTGGCTCAGATTCTGATTCTGATGAAGACCATGTATCACTTTGGCTTTTATTCTTCTGTGTGTCTGGAACACTAATTTAAAAGAGTAAACCATGTAAACCTCATGTTTTGTAAATAATGTACTGATAAAGTATAAATAAAAAATTGTTAAAAATTCCAACATTATCCACCTTCACTCCTTGATATATTCTTAAAACCATGATGAAGTAACAACTATAAGCAAGGAAAACACTCCTTGCTTCAATCTCACAAGAACAGTTTGATACAATGTGATCATTAAGAGGACATTTATGACATGTTGTAAGTGAGTACCAGGGAGGCTGTAATAGTGGGTATAAAAATACAACAAGACACCAGGCAAGGAGCTGGGGGAGAAATCATATGACATGGAGATAACAACGTAAGCACTAGATAGGACACATCACATCAATGTGTTTCCCAAATTTGACAGGATAAGAATAACATTTTGAGAGTTGAGTGCACCCAGAAATTTTGAAACATATTGAATGCTACACTGAAAAGATGAGTTCACTGTGGAAAACTATTGATGCTTAGACAGGAGACTAATAATTAAATGTGTACTGTTCTTTGGCTTTTGTTTTAATAATGTAATAATGTGCACCTGATTGAAAAATATATGGGAACATATACTGGAAGAATTCTGAGAAATTCTTGTCAGTGAAATAGATTTACTTTCAAATATTCAGTACACATATCTCGGGAATGACTCAGGGTCATCCAAATAAGTTGTACCTCATCAGTTTCCTGTACTAAGAAAAACAATTTGGATTTATCCATGGACAAAAAAAAAATTGCCTTTCTGACCTGAGTGATCTACTACCAGATACCCAGAGAGGAGCCCAGCTGCAGGTGCAGTGAGCACATGCCAGGCATTAAGATAAGATCTGAGCAGAAATAAAACTTTGGACACCTTTAGCATTTTCAAGAAAATAAAAGTCACAGGTCAGAGGATCATGGGATACTTCAATTTGTCTAAAGGAAATGGGATTGAAAAGAAACAGGAAAAACAGACTGAGATAAAAAAATAAGAAATGGAAGGGGGACACCTGGTAAGTGAGGTCTCCCCCTGAAATTACCAGAGCCTAGAGTCAAATGAAAATATTATATGGTGGGACAATGGTTTCCATCGAGGCAGACATTGCCCATGGGTCTAAAAAGGCATGTTTTGTTATCATAGAGTGAAAAATCTTTGTAATCTTTAGAAAGCAAGTTTGGAGCAGGCATGAATGGGCCCATTACTGGTGAAAGTTCAAGAGTGAAAACAAGAGAAACTGGGTATAGATAGTTCTGTAAGCCTGAAAGAGCTCATGGAATACACAATTCTTCTTATTTTAATAGTTGCAAATACACAGTAATGATTATTTGGTATTTCTTTAATAGTCAGCTTCTTTTCTAACCACCTGATGTGACACACAATGGTCAACAATATGAAGGAAAATTGAAAAAAAAAGATCATTACAGAAATTATATCTTGATTGCGTTTCCTTTTATTGACTTGAATCTATTTACTGAATTTATGAATTGATGATGGATAGATATTAAAGTATTTCCTGCACTATGTCTCCTGCACAGTCACTAAGCTAAGGAACTAGAAAACCGAAAAAAAAAAAAAACAGAACATACGACTGAAGCACAAGGGGTTGGGAGGAGAATAAAATAGGGGTGGGGCCTAGTGTCTATAGTAAAGCATTATGGGGCATTAGTTGTGGGTGTCAGGCACAACAGTCACCTGATGAGGTGTGTACATATCCCCTAAAGCACACAGAGGCTTGGAAAACAACACTGCCTTGATGAAGTGACAAAAACACAATGATCTACATCATTCGACTTTCAGCAGTGTTTGCCTATAATGGTGACATTTTTTTGCCTTGGCCTGACAAAAACAATCACAGCTAATTTTCCTTGAACCTTAAAGGAAGAGTTGTTTTTACCTTGTGCCATTCTTATCTGGTTCATGTCTCCCGCCGACTACATTCACTGGAATCACAACAGGCTTCGTACTGGCTACAACCGCAGATTCTGATAAAAATGCTGAATCACATTGGGTTGTCTTCTTCCCATTGTCAGCAACCCTACTTTAAAAGAAGAAACCATGTAAACCTCATGTTTTCTAAGATAAAGTGTAATGAAACAACTTTCACAAAATTCCAACATTATCCACTTCACTCACTGATACATTCTGAAAACCATGATGAAGTAATAACCATAAGCAAGGAGAATACTCCTCGCTTCAAAGCCACATGTACAATTATGACACAATGTGATAGTTAAGAGCACATTTAGGACATGCTGTAAGTGAGCACCTGTGAGGCTTCACACAGCGGGTAATAGAAATACAGCAGGCCACCAAAGGTATGGGTGGAGAAACCACTCTACATAGACAATAGAACGTAAACAGTAGGACAGGGCACACATCACATCTCTGTGTTTCCTAAACTTGAAAGGGAAAGAACAATAACTGAGAATTCAGTGTACCCAGAAATTTTGAAACATTTTGAACGCTACACTGAAAAGTCTGAGTTCACTGTGAAAACTGATGGATGCTTAGACAAGAGACTAATTAAATGTGTACTGCTCTTTGGCCTTTGTGTTTTTTTAATGTAAAAATGTGTACCTAATTGAAATAGTACTAGGAACATATATTAGAAGATCTCTGATAAATTCTAATGGGTGAAAAAAGATTTATTTTTGAAATATTCCATGCACAAATCATGGAATGACATCAGTGTCATGTCCAAATTAAGTTTCCCCTACCCAAAACAACAATTTGTCATCTGTCATAGACAAAAATAATTGCCTTTATGTCCTCAGTGACCCAAAACCACACATCATGAGAGGAGCCCCAGCTCCAAGTGCAGTAAGTACAGATCGGGAATTAAGATATCTGTAATGTAACTATAACCTTGGACATCTTTAGCATATTCATGGAAGTAAAAGTCATGGACAGAAGACCTGGGATACTTCCATTTGTGCAAAGGCAATGGGGTTGAGAAGAGGTAGGAAAAACAGATTGAAGTCAAAGCACAAGAAATGGATGTAGGATGCCAGGTAAGTGAGTTCTCCCCTGAAATTACCACAGCATAGAGCCAAATGAAGAAATTATGTTGAAGGAGAGTGATTTCCATTGAGGCAGACAGAGCTCATGAGTCTAAAAAGTCATGTGTCAATATCACAAAGTGAAAAATCTGTGGCAACCACTCGAAAGTAATTTTTGAAGCAGGAATGAGTGGGACCATTACTGGTCAAAGTTCAAGAGTGAAAACGAGAGAATTTTGGGATAGGTAGTTTTGTAGGCCTTAAGAGCTCATGGCATACTATGGTAGGTCACAATTCTTTGTTTGACTAGTTTGTAATACACAATCATGATTATGTAGTATTTCAGTAATATTGGTAATAGCCTACTTCTTTTCTAATCAGCTCCATGTGACACACATTATCAGAAAAGTAAAGGGAAATTCAAAACTTCATAGGATCATTAAAGCAAATTAATTAAAAAAGTCATATGATCATTGAAACAAATTCATATGATCATTAAAGACTCCTGATTGTGTTTCCATATAGAATTTAACCTATTGAGTTTATGAATGGATGCAGAAAGATATTAAAGTATGTATGCAATGCATCTCCTCCTCACAGTCACAAAACAAAGGTACTAGAAAACAAGACAAAACAAGCCAAGAATATAGGACTACAACTGAGTGCACTAGAAAATGATCACAAAGCATTGGGGGTTAGAACAAAACTAGGAGGGGACCAAGGTCTACAGTAAAGCAGTATGGATATATTGGTGGTTGCTGTTGGCAGTAATATTCATCTGATAAGGTGGGAACATGTCTCCCAAAACATATGCAGGCTTCAAAAACAATGTTCCCTCTATGCAGTAACCAAAACTCATTGGACCATATCACTCAAGTATTAGCTGTATTTGTCTGATAATGGTGAGGACTTTCGCCTTGGCTTGACAAGTGCAATATGCTGTTTAATTTCAGAAGAGCATTCACAGCTAATTTTCCCTGAACCTTGAAGGAAGAGTTGATTTTTACCTTGTGATATTCTTATGTGTTTCCCATCTCCCACCATCTATATTCACTGGAATCACAACAGGCTTCATACTGGCTAGACCCGCAGATTTTGTTGAAGGCCTTGAATCACTTTGGCTTGGCTTGTTCTGTTTGTCTGAAAACCTACTTTAAAGGAAGAAACCATGTAAACTTCATGGTTTCTAAGAAATCTACTCATTAAATATAATAAAACAACTTTTAAAAAATTCCATCTTTATTCATTGATATATTCTTAAAACCATGAGGAAGTAACACCCATAAGCAAGGAAAATACTCCTTGCTTCAAAGTCACATGTACAATTGTGATACACAATGTGATAGTTAGAGTACCCTGTAGGTAGCAACTGGGAGATTTGACAGCATAGGCAAAAAAGAAAACAACAAATAAAGCAGGTCACCAGGGAAGCAGTTGGAGGAGAAATCTCACCACAGAGATCACAATGTAAACAGTAAGATAAGCACATCACATCTCTGTGTTTCCTAAGGGTCATGCTTAAATGTTTGGACATGTACCTCATCAGTTTCCCCACCAAGAACAAGAATTTGGCATCACCCATGGACAAAAAAATAATTGGATTTGTGAGGTGAACGGTCCAGTACATACACCCAGGGATCTGAGAGGAGCCTTGGCTGCAGATGCTGGAATACATTCCAGAAATTAAGGTAAGGGATCTGATCTATAATATAATTTATCAGATCATGAGCATATTCATGAAGTAACATTTGAGACAGAAGATCCTGGGAGACTTCCATTTGTCTGTAGGAAATGGGGTTGAAAACAAATAGGTAAAACAGACTGAGATGGAAGAACAAGATATGGGGGGGGGGCATCTGATAAGTATGTTCTCCCCTTCAAAATACCAAAGCCCAGAGTCAAGATGAAGAAATTATGTTGGAGAAGAGAGAGTTTCATTGAGGCAAATAAAGCCCATCCATCTAAAATGGGATCTGTCAATATCTTAAAGTGGAAAATCAGTGGTAAGCTTTAGAAAGCAATATTGGAGGGACCTCCCTGGTGGCTCAGGGGTTAAGTCTCAACACTATCCAGCTATTGCCAGCCACTGTAGCCTGAGATTGATCCCTGCCCAGGCAGCTATCCACATGGTGCAGCTGGCCACCCCTGTCTTACCTGCTGCACCCCTCAGCAGTGTATTTCAGCAGATCTGCCTGTTCTGCTCCCCATTCTGTCTCTGGTGAATCCTCTCAATCCCTACACCTCTGGCCTATACCCCAATTCTTGTATTCATAAAAAAATAAAATGAATACTTAAAAAAAAAGCAAGCAAGCTTTAGGAAAGTACATGTATAGGAAAATTAAAGTCTCCTGAATGCATTTGCATTGATTGGAATGAATATATCTATTGAATTTATGAATGGATGCTTAATCAAAATTAATGTGTTCATAGCAATACATCTCCTCCACAGAGACACTAAAAAAGGAACTGGATAAATTAAGCCAAAACAAACCAAGATACAGGACAAGAGGAGGGAGTCACTAGAAGAGGAGCACAAGGGATGGGGGGATGGGAACATTAGGGGGGAGCCTAAGGTCAAGAGCAAAGCACTAGGGCTGTTTGGGTGGTGGATGTCATGTGGTAATATAGCACCTGATGAGTATGAACTTACTCCCTAAATGTTACACAGACTTGGAAAACAAGGTTCCTTCTATGAATTGACCAAATGCTCACAGGGCACGCTGTCCACCTTTCAGTAGTATTTGTCTGACACTAGTGATAGGTTTTGGCCTGTCCACTACAACAGGCTCTTTCATTTCAGAAAATCAGTCACAGCTAGTATTCCTTTAACCAGAAAGGAGGAATAGAGATTTTACTTTGTGACATTCTCATCTGGTTGATGTTTCCCGTCATTGACATTCCTTGGAACTACAGCAACAGGTTTCCTAATAGATAGGTCCAAAGATTTTGAAGACCTTGCATCACTTTGGCTTTCCTTTACTACTTTCTTCTGTAGCTCAGGTACCCTACTTAAAAAAAGAAATTATGTAAGTTCATTTTGTTTATGAAATCTACTGATAAAGAATAATAAAACACTGGGCCTCCCTGGTGGCGCAGGGGTTAGGACGCAGCCTGTAAAATGATCCACACCCACTGCAGCACGAGTTCGATCCCCGGCCAGGGAGCAACCCACGTGGCTCAGCAGACCTCTTCTGTCTCACCCGCTGCTCCCCTCAGCAGTGTATTTCACTCAGTCTGCCTGTTATGCTTGCCACTCTGTCTCTGGTGAATCCTCTCACCTCCCACCCCCACCTCTGGCCTGTACCCCAGTTCTTCTATGCATAAATAAATAAATCTTTTAAAAAAGATTATAAAACCAATTTTGCAATATTCCAAACTTGATCCATTTTCATTTATTGATATATCTTAAAACCATGATGAAATAATAACCACAAGCAAGGAGTATGTGATAGTTAAGAGTATATTTGATACAATGAGATAGTTAAGAGTATATTTATGACATGCTGTAAGTGAGCACCAAGGGGACTTGAAAAGTGGGTACAAAAATACAGCGGGTCATCAGGCAAGGAGTTGAGAGAGAAAAACCACTCCACATGGATGAAACAAATACAAGGATATGGCACACGACATCAATTTGTTTCCTATACTTGAGTGGGAAAGAACAAAACATTGAGAGTTGAGTGTTTTTTGAACACATTGAATGCTACAGAAAATTTGGAACATATTAAATGCTCCACTGAAAAGTCTGTGTTCACTGTGGGAAAGAAATTAAATTTAGACATGGATCTATTAATTAGATGTCCAGTATTATTTTGAATTTGGCTTTCTGTGTAATAATGTGCACCTGTTGAAAAATAGCATTAGGCCTATATAATATAATGGAAGAAAGCCAAAAAATATTTCATGGAGCAGATTTAGTTTTAAAAAACACATACTTGGAATTATATCATGTTCATGAACAACTAAGTTGTACCTCATCAGTTTCCCCTACCATGAATAAAAATCTGGCATCACCCATGGACAGAAAATGACATTCTGGGATCTTTGTGTTCCAGTACCATACACCAAGATATCTGAGAGGGGCCACAGGCACAGGCACTGTGAATACATTCCAGGATTAAGATAAGAGAACTGCAGTGTAAGTATAAATTTGGGGGTCATCAGCATATATAAGGAAGTAAAGGTCATAGGAGAGAAGACCATGAGATAATTTAATTTGTCTAGAGGTAAAATGGAGTTGAAATGAAATAGGAAAAACAGACTGAGATGGAAGAACAAGATACGTGAGGGGGACACCCAGAGAGTTCTCCCTCTGAAAATAACTTTTGAGTGTCAAATGAAGAAATGATGTTGGAAGAAAGAGATTTCCATTGAGGCTGATAAAGCTCCTGGGTTTAAAAAGGTATGTGTCAATTCTTTAAACTGAAAAATCAGTGGTGACCTTTCGAGACCAATATTGCAGGATGGGTGATTGGGAAAATTACCAATGCAAGTTCAAGAGTGAATTCCAGAGAAAGTGGTAGATAGACAGTCCTGTAGTTCATATTAGCTAAGTGGCATGACCAGGTAGATCCATTTTCTTCCTGTTTGACTGTAGTCTGCAAAACCCTGTCATGATTATTTACATTTTTCAGTACTCTCTTTTTTTTTAAATCACCTTCCTGTGACCCTCAGTTAAAACAAAAAAAGACAATAAAAATTTAAAAGAATTCATAAAATCACATCGCAAAGACTCTTGAAAATGGTCCAATTTATTAAATACAACTTAGGTATTCAATCTATGAATAAACATCTATGAAACAAATCATCTCCTCTCCAAATCCCTAACAAAAAACTGGCAAACATAAAAATAATGAGAATATAGGACTGAAGAATTCAGGCTACCAGTGAGAGAATGTAGGAGGGATGTGAACACATAGGCAGGGGGGCCCAATATTCAAGGATAATTCAAGGATATAGTACTCTGCATGCTTTGGTGGTGTGTGTTGTGAAGTAACATACATCTCAAGCATTATGAAACCATAAAAAAAAAGAAGTATGAAACTGTGCCCTAATTCATACACAAGCTTATAAATCCATGTCCCTTCTATGAAGAAGCCAAAAACTGAATGGCCCACATCATTCACCGTTCAAAATTATTTGTCCGAGGGGGCGGAGCAACATGGCAGCGAGGAGACTCTGCGAGTAAGATCTCCCATTAAGAAAAGTTAATAGGGAGGAAAAGCGGCAGGTCCCAGTGAGAACTGGGACACGGAAGATAAACGGGTGACTCCAGCAAACTGCCCAAAGAAGAAAGTTGCCATAAAAGAGGACCAGAAGGGAGGAAAGCGCAGAACCCTGCTCCCCTCCCCCGCCCACAAAGTCCACACTCTCCAACCAGCAGAGAGGAGGGAAAAAAAACAAACTAAAACGACCAACAAGAGCAAACTACGCAGCAAGCGGGACTGGGAGTGGAAAGGAACTATTGCAGCCACCAGAGCCCGTGAACTGGAGCTGTGGAGAATCCTGCAGGATTCGCCACAGAGGTGAGCTCCAGGAGCCATTAGAGAGACCCCGCCCCCCAGGAGGAGACCAGCACCAGCACACAGCCCTGGACCGCCCGTAAGCTTGCCCGGAAAAGCGGCGCGCTGCAAAAGCCGACGCGGATCGGGATCGGGATTGCGTGGAAAAGCAGCGCTCTGTAAAAGCAAGCGCGGATCGGGATCGGGATCACGTGGAAAAGCAGTGCGGTTGAAAAGCAAACGCGGATCCGGATCGCAGCTGCCCAGGTCCCCGCGCCTGCGACCTAGGCTTGCGGGGAGACTCGCGGAGGCCCTCACTGAGTGAGCAGGAACCAGGCGCCCAGGCACGGGAGCGGGATTCAAAAGGCGCCATTCCCACGCCACTGAACTGGGCTACAGCCCGTGTCCTGGAACTGAGGGCTTTGGAACTGAGACCCGGGGCACGAAATTAGGGGCATGGGTTCCCCACGACGGTGGGGCACAAGGCAGACACAGCACCCCAAAGCCGTTGAGGTTTGCCCTACCATTCCCGCTCTGTTCCCTGTCCCATGGGGTGGAAAATCAGCTCCCCAAGGGCTCTAGGAGAGATCTCTGGAGCCACCTAGCGACTTGAAACCAGCAGAGGCTCCTAGAGGAGCCAGTGGCCAGCTGGGGAGTTAGCCCACGCCGGGCCCCTTCCGACCAGTAGTCTGAGCCCACAGGGGGAGTGAGCACCCACAGCCGGGGCAGACCAGGCGCGCAGAAGAGTGTGCCTGAGACCGGATGCGCAGGGAGTGTGTCCCACATCACCATTTTAGAACAGGGACATTTCTTCAGTAAAGATTACCTGCAGAAGGCTTCCTCAGGAGCCAGAGGTGAGCGGGGGAAGTTCGCCCACACCAGAGCCCCTCTGGCCTGAAGTCCAAGCCCAGAGGGGGAGGAGGAACCCACCGCCGGGGCAGACCAGGCGCACAGGGGAGTGTGTCCCCACATCGGCATTTTAGAACAGGGACCTTTCTCCAGCAAAGTCTGCTTGAAACTGACATATGGCTCCTGAGGAACCAGAGGGGAGCAGAGAAGCTCACCCAAGATGCCGGCCAGTCCCAACAACACAGTGTCCCAACGCATACGGCAAATTAGAAAACAGACAGTAGGGAGTAGAAGAACCACACGCAACCTAGCAACTCCTCAGGGAAAAAGCACACCACAAAAAGAAAACCAGCCCCCAGATTGCAACGACAGTAACTTGGAAGAACTTCTGAGCCTTCCAGAAAGAGAATTTAAAATTGCCGTGATTAAAAAACTGACAGAAGTCATAAAGGAAAACAATGATAAGGGAAAAATAATCAAAGATCAGAAGAATAAAATTGAGTCCCTAAAGAGGGGAAACAATAGTCAAAAGAATGAAATTGAGTCCCTAAAGAGGGAAGTAAAAGAAATGCAGGAGATCAAAGAATTAATGGAAGAACTAAAGAATTCTGGGAAAAGCAATGAAAGCAGAATAGATGAAATGGAAGAACGAATAAGTACTCTTGAAGACACAGAAATAAAAAGAACCAAAACAGAAAAGGAAAGAGAAGTACGAAGGAAAAAGAATGAAGAAAGACTTCGGGAACTATCCGACTCCATGAGGAAAGGAAATATAAGAGTTACAGGAATACCAGAAAGAGAGGAGAGAGATGTAGGAACAGAGAAAATATTCAAAGAGATAATTAAAGAGAACTTCCCAAATGTGAAGAAGGAGCTGAAAATTGATATACAAGAAGCAAGAAGAACAACAAACTTCCACGACAAAAGGAAAAATACAGCAAGACACATATAGTAAAGCTCCCAAGAATCCAGGACAAGGAAAAAATAATGAAGCTGGCAAGAGGGAAGAAACAGATAACATTCAAAGGAAAGCCAATCAGACTTCTCCGAAGAAACACTACGGGCAAGGAGAGAGTGGAGGGACATAGTCAACAGACTCCAAGAAAACAGATGCCAACCAAGAATACTCTATCCCGCAAAGCTCTCCTTCCTCTTTGAAGAAAGAATATGGACCTTCCCAGACAAACAGAAACTCCGGAATTTCATTACAACTAAACCCCCACTCCAAAATATACTACAAGGAGTCCTAAAGCCAGAACCTCAGAGGGACGAATAACAATGAAAGAAGGGCAAAAAAAAAATATTAAAGAATAAATAAATAAAATCAAAGGAAAGACAAACACAATGGCAAATACAGATGCTAACATATCAATATAAACTCTAAATGTAAATGGACTAAACTCTTCAATCAAAAGACAAAGAGTTGCAGCCTGGATTAAGAAACAAAACCCAACCTTTTGCTGTCTCCAGGAAACACATTTAGCTACAAAAGATAAAAATAGGCTCAAAGTTAAAGGATGGAAAACAATCCTACAAGTAAATGGACCAAAAAAGAAAGCAGGAACAGCTATACTTATATCAGATAAAACAGATTTCAAACTCAAAAAGATAAAAAGAGACCCCAATGGTCACTACATTATGATCAAGGGGACAATATTCAAGAAGAAATAACACTCACTAACATATACTCACCAAACGAAGGAGCACCAAAATATATCAGACAACTGTTGTGCTCTCTGAAAACAGACATCAGAGAAAACACATACGTAGTGGGAGACTTCAACACACCACTATCAACAATGGATAGATCAACAAGACAAAAAATAAGGAAAGACACTAAAGCTCTAAATAAGGACCTAGAGCAATTGGGCTTAACAGACATCTATAGAACACTAAACCCAAAAAAACGGAGTACACAGTTTTCTCAAGTGCACACGGATCATTCTCCAGGATCGATCACATACTGGGTCACAAGACAAACATCAACAGATACACCAAGATTGAAATCATATCAACCATCTTTTCTGACCATGAAGGCATCAAACTAGAAATAAACCATAAAAAGAAGGCAAGGAACTTTCCTACCTCATGGAGATTAAAAACCACACTACTGGAAGACCACTGGACTAATGAGGAGATCAAAGAAGAAATTAAAAAATTCTTTGAATTGAATGACAAGGAGGACGCCAATATCCTAAATGTATGGGATGCAGCAAAAGCAGTAATAAGAGGAAAATATATAGCAATAGAAGCTCACATCAAGAAACAAGAAAGAACTCAAAGAAACAACCTAATCTCGAAGCTCAAAGATCTAGAAAAAGAACAACAAAAAAACCCCAAAACCAGTAGAAGAAAAGAAATAATAAAAACCAAACAGAAATAAACGAAATTGAAACTAAAAAAACAATCCAAAAGATCAATGAAACCAAGAGCTGGTTCTTTGAAAAAATCAATAAAATAGACAAACCCCTAGCCAGGCTCACAAAGGAAAAAAGGGAGAAAGCACGAATAAACAGGATCATCAATTAAAGAGGAGAAATCACAACGGACACAGCAGAAATCAAAAGAATAATCAGTAACTACTATGAACAGTTATATAAAAACACGTTTAACAATCTAGAGGAGATGGACAAATTCCTACAACTCTACAATCACCCAAAGCTAGATAAAGAAGAAATAGAACACCTAAACAGACCAATTACAAGCAGCGAAATTGAAATGGTAATCAAAAACCTCCCCAAAAACAAAAGCCCAGGACCTGATGGATTTACAAATGAATTCTACCAAACATTCAGAGACGAATTAGTGCCTATCCTTCACAAACTCTTCCAAAAAATTGAGAAGGAAGGGACAATACCAAACATGTTCTATGAAGCCAACATTACACTAATACCAAAACCAAACAAGGACAACACAAAAAAGGAAAAACTACAGGCCAATCTCCCTAATGAACACTGATGCAAAAATCCTCAATAAAATTTTAGCTATCAGAATCCAACAATGTATCCATAAGATAATTCACCACGACCAAGTAGGATTCATTCCAGGGACACAAGGATGGTTTAACATCCAAAAATCAATCAACGTTATCCAACACATCAACAAAAATAAATATAAAAATCATATGATAATATCAATAGATGCTGAGAAAGCTTTTGAAAAAGTGCAACACCCATTCATGATAAAAGCCCTTGAAATTCTTGGGATACAAGGAACATACCTCAACATCATAAAGGCCATCTATGACAAGCCAACAGCCAGTATCATTCTCAATGGTGAAAAGATGAAAGCAATTCCATTAAGATCTGGAACAAGACAAGGATGTCCACTCTCACCACTGCTTTTCAATATAATACTGGAAGTCCTAGCTAGAGCAATAAGACAAGAGAAAGACATCCAAGGAATCCAAATAGGAAAAGAAGAAGTCAAACTATCACTATTTGCAGATGATATGATAATATACATAGAGAACCCCAAAAACTCCACAGGAAAACTAATTCAACTCATCAATCAGTTCAGTAAAGTGGCAGGATACAAAATCAACACGCAAAAGTCAGTAGCCTTCCTATACACAAACAATAAATCTGAAGAAGAAATCAAAAAAACCATCCCTTTTTTTATTGAAACAAAAAAAATCAAATATTTGGGAATAAATCTAACAAAAGAGGTAAAGGACCTATACAAATAAAACTATAAAACACTGTTAAAAGAAATAGAAGAAGACACAAAGAAATGGAATCCCCTGCTCATGGATTGGAAGAATAAACAATATTAAAATGGCCATCCTTCCGAAATCAATATACAGATTCAATGCTATTCCAATCAAAATTTCAATGTCATTCTTCAAAGAAATAGAACAATTATTGATGAAATTCATATGGAATCACAAAAAAACCCCGAATAGCCAAAGCTCTCCTGAAAAAAAAAGAAGGGGATGGAGGCATCACACTCCCAGACTTCAAACTATACTACAAAGCCATAATCATCAAAACTGCATGGTTATTGGAACAAGAACAGACATACAGACCAATGGAATCAAATAGAAAATCCAGAAATAAACCCACAGATTTATGGTCAACTAATCTTTGACAAAGGAGCAAAGACTATGCATTGGAGCAAAGAAAGTTTGTTCAATAAATGGTGCTGGGAAAACTGGGTCGCTACATTCAAAAGAATGAAGCTTGACCACTACCTCATACCATACACAAAAATCAACTCAAAATGGATTAAAGAACTAGATGTAAGACCTGAAACCATAAAATATATAGAAGGAAATGTAGGGCGAAACACTACGTGATTTGCACATCAAAGACATCTTTACAGACACATCATCCAAAGCAGTGATAGTGAAGGCAAAGATAAACAGCTGGGACTACATCAAATTAAAGAGCTTCTACACAGCAAAAGAGACAATAACAAAAACAAAGAGAAACCCCACCAACTGGGAGAACATTTTTGCACCCAACACTAATGATAAAGGACTGATCACAAAAATCTGCAAAGAGCTGATGAGACTCAACAACAACAAAGAAAATCCAGTCAAAAAATGGGCAGAAGAGCTAAAAAGACACTTCTCTGAAGAGGAAATGCAAATGGCCAACAGGCATATGAAAAAATGTTCAACATCACTTGTCATCAGGGAAATGCAAATCAAAACTACCATGAGATACCATCTTACACCAGTGAGAATGGCACATATTAAAAAAACTAGCAACAGCAAATGTTGGCGAGGTTGTGGAGAAAAAGGAACTCTTCTGCACTGTTGGTGGGAGTGCAAACTGGTCCAACCACTGTGGAGAGCTGTGTGGAGATTTCTGGACCTACTAAACATAGGTCTAAACATCAAATTCCATATGATCCAGCAATTCCACTCCTAGGTATTTACCCAAAGGACACAGAAACATCAATTCCAAAGAACACTTGCACCCCTATGTTTATAGCAGCACTGTTTACAATAGCTAAGCTTTGGAAACAACACAAATGCCCAAAAATAGATGACTGGATCAAGAAGATGTGGTACATATATACCATGGAATATTACTCAGCATTCAAAAAAGATAAACACATGCAATTTGCAGCAACATGGATGGCGCTGGAAGGGATCATGCTCAGCGAAATAACCCCCAAAAAAAGAAAAATACCGGATGGTCTCACTCATAGCAGGAATCTAGAAAACTTAAATAAGGGACCAGGAAAATGAATAAGTATAAGAAAGCGAAAATCAAAATCAACAAAAAACTATGAACCAGAGACACTTTTAGTGGGGCGGGGGCGGGAGGGGAGGGATTGGGTCAGAATGGGGGGGCTGCAATTGTATGGGGAATATAAAAATAAAATTTATTATTTAAAAAAAAAGAACATTATTGATAAATTCTGAAAAAAAAAAAAACAAAACAAAAAACCAAAATTATTTGTCCTAAAAAATGAGATTTTTCTTTGCTTCTCCCGTTCACTACATTACCCTGTTTGATTTGCTTAAAAGCAATGACTGGTCATATTCCTTTGATCTGAAAGGAAAATTTTTAGATTTCACCTTGTGACATCTTTTTCAAATCTCCTGTCCTCCACGTCCACTGAAAATGCAGCTGATCTCGATTTCTCCTTATTCCCTGAGAACACAACACCAACCTTCACACTGGCTACATCCATAGATTCTACTGAAGGCCATGAAATACTTCCATTTCCCTTACTCCCATGTTAAGCAAGCCAGAACACCCGTTTTTTTAAAAAAGGAAACTTTGAACATCTAATATTTTATAATATCTCTACTTATAATGGTGAACGAGGACTTTTGTAAAATGCCAACTCTTAACTATCTTCATTCATTGATTATTCTTAACATGGTGATAAAGTCACAACCATAAGCAAGGAAACACACTCCTTGCCTCAAAGGCATGCGTATAATTCGGATTCAGTCTGAGGGTAACAGTGCAATATATGACATCCTTTAAGTGAGCACAGGCAGGCTTTTGTTTTTTAAGATTTATTCATTAATTTATACAAGCACTGGGTACAGTCAGAAGTGAAGTAGGGTGGGGGAATTCACCAGATCCAGAGCAGGGAACAGAACAGGCAGACTGACGAAATACACTGCTGAGGGGAGCAGCAGGCATGGCAGGGGAGGTCTGTCGCACCATGTGGGACCCTCGCCAGTGGCCGGGGATCGAACTGGCACTGCAGAGGCTGTGGGCAGATTCGCAGGCCAGCGCTCAACTGCTGGGCCACCAGGTAAGGCCCAGCACAGCCAGGCTTTAATGAGGAGGTAAGGAAAGCACAGAAGGTCTGCAGGCAAGTTATTGGGGGAGGAAACCATTCCAAAGAATTTACTGAATGAGCCCAACACAAGGCACATGTATCTAAGAGTTTTCTAAATGTGAAAGGCAAAGAATAAAATACTGAGAGATGGACTGGTCCCAAAAATTTGAAACATCCTTATCCTTATTGCTATATTTAAAAGTCTCAGTTCACTTCCTTCGTGTTATGACAATTAAGATAGAGAACCAGTGATTCAATGTCTAGTACACTTTTAGCTTTGATTTTAAAAATAATTGGTGCAGGGGCCTCCCCGGTGGCGCAGCGGTTGAGCGCTGGGTTGCGAAGCTGCCCGCGGCCTCTGCGGCGCCAGTTCGATCCCCGGCTGCTCCCCGGCCACCGATTGCGGATCCCACATGACGCGCAGACCTCTCCTGCCGCCCGCTGCACCCCTCAGCAGTGTACTTCGGTCCTTCTGCCTGCTCTGCTCCCCTCTCTGGCTCTGGTGAATTCTCTCACCCTCCTGCGCTTCTGACTGTACCCAGTGCATGTATAAAGAAACAAACAAACAAAGAAAATAAATAAATAAAACATGCCTCTATTAAAAAAAAATAAAGAAAAAATAATTGGTGCAACTCATTAAAAAAAAAACAAACTAGTAACAAATTTCAAGGATGTGGAGGAAGAGGAACTCTACTACACTGCTAATGGGAATGCAAACTATACAAACACTATGGAAATCCGTGTGGAGGTTCCCCATACTACTAAAATGGAGCTTCCATACAATACAGTAATTCCACTCCTAGGAATCTACCCAAAGGACACAAAAACATTAATTCAAAAGGACACGTGCACCCCAATGATTGCTGCAGCACTTTTTACAACAGGTAAATTATGGCAACAACACCTATGCCCAAAATAGATGACTGGATCAAGAAGATATGGTATATGTACTTCAGCAATCCAAAATATAGAATAATGCCATTCGCAGCCACATGGATGGAGCTGGAAGGGATTATACTCAGTGAAATAAGCCAGAAAGAAAAAGAAAAAATATCAGATGGTTTCACTTACAGGAGGAAGGTAGAGGATCCAAATAAGAGATGAGGAAAAAAAAGTAATTATAATAAATCAAAAATTAAGACGAAGGGCCTCCCTGGTGGCGCAGCGGTTGAGTGCTGGGTTTCGAGGCTGCCCGCAGCCTCTGTAGCACTGGTTCAATCCCCGGCCATGGGGCAAGGGTCCTACATGGTGCGCAGACCTCTACTGCTGCCCGCTGCTCCCCTCAACAAGGTACTTCGTCACTCTTCCTGTTCAACTCTCTGTTCTGGCTCTGGTGAATTCTCTCACCCTCCCATGCCTCTGACTGTACCCAGTGCTTGTATAAATAAATAAATAAAGGAATAAATAAATAAATAAATAAATCTTTAAAAAAAATAAAACCAAGAGACAACTATAAATCAGAGACATTCTGTAGGGAAGGAGAATGGAGAAAGATCAAAATGGTGGGAAGAGCACAAGGGACTACGGTGATGGTACATGGGTGAGTTGGTGGTGGAACTTCAGAGGGACTACACCTGAGAGAAGAAAGCATACACTGTACAAAAATGAAGAATGATGTAAAACATATATTCAAAGAAAGAATAAACCAGAAGATATATTAAAGAAATTACTGAAAATGTAAAAACAAACAAAACAAAAAAGAAATGCCTTTGAAGGGCCTCCCCGGTGGCGCAGCGGTTGAGCACTGAGTTGCGAAGCTGCCCGCAGCCTCTGCAGCACCTGTTCGATCCCCGGCTGCTCCCTGGCCACCAGAGGAGGGTCCCCCATGGCGCGCAGACCTCTCCTGCCATGCCCGCTGCTCCCCTCAGCAGTGTACTTCGGTCCTTCTGCCTGCTCTGCACCCCACTCTGGCTCTGATGAATTCTCTCACCCTCCCGCACTTCTGACTGTACCCAGTGCTTGTATAAAATAAATAAATAAATGAATGAATGAATAAATAAATAAATAAAAATAAATCTTAAAAAAATAAAAAAAGAAATGCCTTTGGATACAGCATGGTGAGCATATAATACTCTACTGCGTATTTGAAAGTTGCAGAAAGTAGACCTCAAAAGTTCTCATCAGCAGTGTTGACCATGTATATCCAAAATATTATCTTTTTAACATGCAAGCACAATAAAAATTACTAAGAAAAAAATATGTGCAACTTATGGAATAGTATGAGGCACTGTAATATGATGGAAGAAATCAGAGAAATATGTTGCGGGGGAGACATGACATGTACTTTAAAATAAGTTTATGTTGGAATGGCATCAGGGTAATGACCTAAAACGTTTACCTAATAAGGTCAGCATATCAAGAAAAAAAACTTGGTATCACCCATGGACAAAAAAAGTAAAAAAATGCCTTTCTGAGAGCTGAGTGCTCCAGTCCCATACACCAAGACATATCAGAGGAGTCCCAGTCTCGAGTGCAGTGTGTACAGGCTCACAGACCACATTTCTGCAGTGACCCTGCAAGGTCCAGGACCTGACTCCACATAACTCAGCTGCATCCAGGAACAGTTGAAAATCCTATCTTTAGCCACAGTGCTCATGGAACTGCAGTCCTTAATCTCCACTTTTCCCAAGTCTCTAGACTGAAGGAACATGTGGTTGTGTTGGAAAACTGTGTCCTATCAGCTTACTTTTTCCTAATTATGGCACAAAACAGACAGCATCTTTTATGTGCACAAGTTGAGGGCTCATAATTCTGGGGCCAGATTTCTTTCAACTCCTATGATAATTTACCAATACTACCCTTATCCTCAAATTAAATTAAAAAAAAAAACTTTCTTACTCATCTAAACTATTTTACCTTACTTAAAACTACCATAAGTACCAGTAAGAGGCCTAAAGAGGAAGCATACAATTAGACTGTAGTCCTGAAATAGGCAAACATTCAACAAGGTAAATCTGCATATTGCAAACAGCCACAACAATCCTAAAAGGCATGCAATTGATAAAGGAGAATCAGCGTGGACCCACACAAAACTGTCTGGTCCAAGTGAGAATTAGTATAAAATGTAACACAATACAAACAGCTTCAACTCCATTGATACACTGTATTTTTAAGGAGCAGTAAATTTTCAGCCCCTCTTAAAAGCACTGAATGTATGGAAGAGAAATAACCAAACTCCTACCCTGAGAATGAAGTTACAGACGTTGAACCAGAAGGAAAATACACTTCCTGTTAGACAACACTAAAGCAGAAAAGGAAATTTGGAGGTTTGTAAGAGTGTGGCAGTCAAAATATGACTCGGAATGGCCAAAGCAGTTCTAACTGAGAAAATGGCTCTTGAGGAACCAACTGTAGGAATGAAGGGAGCAGGCGTGAGAATTATACACCTTTTCCAAATGTTTTGGCTTTTTGCAATATGCAGATGCTTTTTCAGAAGAAAGATCATTCCAGTTAGAATGAACAGCAAGTACCGAGGTATGCCAGGATGAAGGAAGAGTCAAAGTTCAGGGGGGCTGGAAAGGAATGGAAGGGGCAGGATATAGAAATACAAGTGACACACAGAGAGAAAAACAGAGAGAAATCACAATGGAAGTATAGAAACTGATCTGAGATGAACAGTGGCTAGTTCCAGATAGAGATTGGAAGAACGCTGGCATGTACTCTGAGTGAACTGGGAGTCAACTAGAGTGTTTTGAGAAGAGAGGAACAACATAATCTGACTTATGCCTTACTAGGCCCACTGATATTAAAATGATGTTTTGGGCCTCCCCTGGTGGCACAGTGATTGAGCGCTGGGCTACAAGGCTGCCAGCAGCCTCTACAGCGCTGGTTTGATCCCGGCCTCCAGCGAGGGTCCCACATAGCGCACAGACCTCTCCTGCCATGCCCACTGCTCCCCTCAGCAGTGTACTTTGGTCCTTCTGCCTGTTTTGCTCCCCGCTCTGGCTCTGGAGAATTTTCTCACCCTCCTGCGCTTCTGAATGTACCCAGTGCTTGTATAAATAAATATATAAATCTTTAAAAAACAAAAAAAAAGAACTTAAACTGTAGCAAGTGATATATTTTAAAAAATAAAATAAAAATAAAATGATGTGTTGAGTGAAAAGGAAGGGAGATAGGGACATATTAACGGTCTCTTATATTACACAAGAGAGATGATGATCTGGATTCAGCTTGGAAAATGTCATTGGTTTGTGGATATGTTTGGCTTTTAGACATTAGATGATTTACTGAAACAATAGTTTTCAGGTGCAACAGAAAGAGAAAGACAGGAATCGCAGGTGACACCCAACCTTATGATAGAGCACCTGCAAGAGCTGCCGCTATCTAAAAGAGCAAAGACTATCAAATAGTCAAGACACTTGTTTGAGGTATTCTTCATCAGGTAGATTGGTCTTCATTTTCTCTTTTTGGAAGGCTTTGGTATGGTTTTGGTATCAGAGTAATGTTGGCCTCATAGAGGCATTCCCTCTTCCTCAACCTTTAGGAAACATTTGAGAAGGGTAAGTTTGTAGACATCTTTGATATTTTGGTACAAGTCACTTTTGCAGCCATCTGGTCCTGGGCTTTTGGTGTTTGGAAAACTTTAGTTATTTATTTATTTTTAATTTTGTTTTTTTAAAGATTTATTTATTCATACAAGAACGGGGGTACAGGCCAGATGTGCAGAAGGGTGAGAGGATTCACCAGAGACAGAGTGGGGAACAGAACAGGCTGACTGAAATACACTGATGAGGGGAGTAGCAGGCAGGACAGGAGAGGTCTCCCACGCCATATGGGTTGCATAGCGGCCAGTGGGAATGGAAACAGCACTGCAGAGGCTGCGGACAGCTTCACAGCGCTGCACTTCCCCTGCACCACCGGGGAAGCCTGTGTTTGGAAAATTTTAAAAAACTTTTAACGATTACATTGTAATTGGTTTGTTCAGGTTTTCTATCTCTTCCTCATTCAGTCTTGGAAGGTTGTATTTTTGTAATTTTTTTTCCATTTCTTCTGTGTTACCCAATTTTTTGTTATATAGATGTTCATATGATCTCATAAATAGATGTTCATATGATCTCACGATCTTCTGGATTTCTGAGATATGTACTACAATTTCTCTTTTGGTTTTGGTTATATTTATTAAGAATCTTCCTTTTTTTTGCTTTGTGAAACTAGTTATAAGTTTGTCTATTTTGTGTGTTTTTCGAAGAACTAGCTTCTGACTTCACTGATATTTTGGACTGCCTTTTTTTATTTCTATTAGTCTATTTCTGCTCCAATTTTTATAGTTTCCTTCTTTCTCCTGGGTTTTGATTTTACATGTTCAAGTTTCTTAAATTATAAGGTTAGAGATTATATATTTTAAATATTTCTTGTGGGCCTGATTGCTATGTACTTCACTCTTAGTACTTTGTAGGTTCTGTTATACTCGTGTTCATTTTCATTTATCTTCAGGTATTCTTAAAGTTCTTCTTTGATTTCCTCATTAACCCAATAATCAGTCAATAGTAGGTTATTCAGTCTCCATTTATTAGTGGTTTTTCCCATTTTTGTTGTGGTTGATTTCTCATTTGATACCATTGTGATCAGAGAAGACATTGTTATGATTGTAATCTTCATGAATAAACATTCGTTTTGTGATCCAGCATGTGGTGTATCCTGAAGTATGTTCCATGTTCCCTAACAAGAATGAGTACTAACATATACAAAATGGAATATTACTCAGCAATCAAAAAAGATAAACACAGGGGGGCGGATCAACATGGCGGCAAGGAAACGCTGCAAGTATGATCTCCCATTAAAAAAAGTTAATAGGGAGGAAAAGTGGCAGGCCCCAGTGAGAACTGTCACACGGAAGATAAATGGACGACTCCAGCAAACTACCCGAAGAAGAAAGCTGCCATTAAAGAGGATTAGAAGGGAGGAAAGCTCAGAACCCTGCTTCCCTCCCCCAACCATAAAGTCGGCACTCTCCGACCAACAGGAAGGAGGAAAAAACAAAAAAAACTAAAACAACCAAGAACAAACTACGCATCAAGCAGGACTGTGAGTGGAAAGGAACTATTTCAGCCACCACACCCCGTGAACTGGAGCTGTGGAGAACCCTGCAGCATTCGCCGCAGAGGTGAGTGAAATGCTCCAGGCACCATTAGAGAAAAACTAAGACTCTGGAGACCTACACACAGCCCCAGGCCAGCCGGTAAGCTTGGTAAGCTTGCATGGAAGAGCAGCGCGCTTGAAAAGCAAACGTGGATTGTGGCTGCCCAGGTCACCACGCCTGCGACCTAGTCTTCCGGGGAGACACGTGGGGGCCCTCACTGAGGTGAATGTCCCTCACTGAGTAATCAGAAACCAGGCGCCTGGGCACAGGGGTGGGGTGCAAAAGGCGCCATTTCTGCGGACACTGAACTGAGCTACAGCCCCTGTCCTGGACCTGAGGGCTTTGGAACTGAGAACTGGGACATGAAAATTGGGGCGTGGGTTCCCCACGATGGTGGGGCACAAGGTAGACACAACACCCCAAAGCCGTTGAGGCCTTACCCACCATCCCACTCTGTTTCCCGTCCCAAGGGGTGAAAAAAACAGCTCCCCAAGGACACTAGGAGAGCTCTCTGGCGCCACCTAGCGACCAGAAAAAAAAATCACAAACAACCCATAGAACAGGGACCTTTTTTGAGAAAAGACTGCTTGAAACTGGCAGAAGGCTCCCGGAGGAGCCAGTGGTGAGCTGGAAAGTTCGCCCATGCCAGGCCCCTTCTGACCAGCAATCCAAGCCCAGAGGGGGAGCGGGCACCCACGGCCGGGGCAGACTGTGCACACAGGGAGTGCGTCCCATATATCCATTTTAGAACAGGGACATTTCTTCAGTCAAGACTGCCTTAAACCAGCAGAAAGCTCCCGCAGGAGCCAGAGGTGAGCTGTGAAGTTTGCCCATGCCAGGCTCCTTCTGGCCTGCAGTCCAATCCCAGAGGGGGAGTGGGAACCCACCACCAGGGCAGACCAGGCACACAGGGAGTGCGTCCAGCATCGACATTTTAAAACAGGGACATTTCTTCAGTAAAGACTTCTTGAAACCGACAGATGGCTCCAAGAGGAGCCAGAGGGGAACAGAGAATTTCACCCAAGATGCCGGCCAGTCCCAGCAACACAGTGTCCCAATGTATATGGCAAATTAGAAAACAGACAGTAGGGATCAGAAGAACCACATGCAACCTAGCAACTCCTCAGGAAAAAAGCACACCACAAAAACAAAATCACCCCCCCATATTGCAACGACAGTAACTTGGAAGAACTTCTGAGCCTTCTGGAAAAAGAATTTAAAATTGCCATGATTAAAAAACTGACAGAAGTCATAAAGGAAAACAATAATAAGGGGAAAATAATCAACGATCAGAAGAATGAAATTGAGTCCCTAAAGAGGGAAATGAAAGAGATCAAAGAATGCAGGAGATGTAAAAGAAATTCAGGAGATCAAGATGTAAAAGAAATGCAGGAGATCAAAGAATTAGTGGAGGCACTAAAGAACTCTGAGAAAAGCAATGAAAGCAGAATAGACAAAATGGAAGAACAAATAAGCACTCTTGAAGACACAGAAATAAAAAGAACCAAACAGAAAAGGATAGAGAAGTACGAAGAAAAAAGACCGAAGAAAGACTTTGGGAATTATCTGACTAAATGAGGAAAGGAAATACAAGAGTTACAGGAATCCCAGAAGGAGAGGAAAGAGATGTAGGAACAGAGAAAATATTCAAGGAGATATTTGAAGAGAACTTCCCAAACATGAAGAAGGAGCTGAAAATTGATATACAAGAAGCAAGAAGAACAACAAACTTCCACGATGAAAGGAAAAATACAGCAAGACACATAATAGTAAAGCTCCCAAGAATCCAGGACAAGGAAAAAATAATAAAGCTGACAAGAGGGAAGAAACAGATAACACTCAAAGGAAAACCAATCAGGCTGACATCAGACTTCTCCGAAGAAACACTACAGGCAAAGAGAGAGTGGAGGGACATAGTCAACAGATTCCAAGAAAACAGATGCCAACAAAGAATACTCTATTCTGCAAAGCTCTCCTTCCCCTATGAAGAAAGAATAAGGATCTGTCCAGAGAAACAGAAACTTTGGAATTTCATTACGCCTAAACCCGCACTCCAAAAAATACTACAAGGAGTCCTAAAGCCAGAACATCAGAGGGACGAATAACAACGAAAGAAGGCCAAAAAAAAAAAATTATTAAAAGAATAAATAAATAAAATCAAAGGAAAGACAAACATAATGGCAAATACAGATGCTAACATATCAATATTAACTCTAAATGTAAATGGACTAAACTCTTCAATAAAAAGACACAGAGTCGCAGGCTGGATTAAGAAACAAAATCCAAACTTTCGCTGTCTCCAGGAAACACATTTAGCTACAAAAGATAAAAATAGAATCAAAGTTAAAGGATGGAAAACAATCCTACAAGCAAATGGACCAAAAAAGAAAGCAGGAACAGCTATATTATATCAGATAAAACAGATTTCAAACTCAAAAAGGTAAAAAGAGACCCCAATGGTCACTACATTATGATCCAGGGGACAATACTTCAAGAAGAAATAACATTCATTAACATATATTCACCAAACGAAGGATCACCAAAATATATCAGATAACTATTGTCATCTCTGAAAACAGACATCAGAGAAAACACATACGTAGTGGGAGACTTCAACACACCACTAACAACAATGGATAGATCAATGAGACAAAAAATAAGGAAAGACACTAAAGCTCTAAATAAGGACCTAAAGCACTTGGGCTTAACAGACATCTATAGAACACTAAACCCAAAAAAAACGGAGTACACATTTTTCTCAAGTTCACATGAATCATTCTCCAGGATCGATCACATACTGGGACACAAGACAAACATCAACAGATACACCAAGATTGAAATCACACCAACCATCTTTCCTGACCATGAAGGCATCAAACTAGAAATAAACCAAAAAAGAAGGCAAGGAACTCTCCTACCTCTTGGAGATTGAAAAAACAGACTACTGGAAGACCACTGGATTAATGAGGAGATCAAAGAAGAAATTAAAAAATTCTTTGAATTGAATGACAAGGAGGACACCAATTTCCTAAATGTATGGGATGCAGCAAAAGCAGTAATAAAAGGAAAATACATAGCAATAGAGGCTCACATCAAGAAACAAGAAAGAACTCAAAGAAACAACCTAATCTCGAAGCTCAAAGATCTAGAAAAAGAACAACAACAAAAAAACCCCAAAACCAGTAGAAGAAAAGAAATAATAAAAACCAAAGCAGAAATAAATGAAATTGAAACTAAAAAAAAAATCAAAAAGATCAATGAAACCAAGAGCTTGTTCTTCAAAAAAATCAATAAAATAGACAAACCCCTAGACAGTCTTACAAAGGAAAAAAGGGAGTAAGCACAAATAAACAGGATCATAAATGAAAGAGGAGAAATCACAACGACCACAGCAGAAATCAAAAGAATAATCAGTAACTACTATGAACAGTTATATGGAGACAAGTTCAACAATCTAGAGGTGGTGGACAAATTCTTACAACTCTACAATCACCCAAAGCTAGATAAAGAAGAAATAGAACACCTAAACAGGCCAATTACAAGCAGCGAAATTGAAATGGTAATCAAAAATCTCCCCAAAAACAAAACCCTGGCCCTGATGGATTTACAAATGAATTCTACCAAACATTCAGAGACGAATTAGTGCCTATCCTTCACAAACTCTTCCAAAAAATTGAGAAGGAAGGGACAATACCAAACATGTTCTATAAAGCCAACTTTACACTAATACCAAAACCGAAAAAGGACAACACAAAAAAGGAAAACTACAGGCCAATCTCCCTAATGAACACTAATGCAAAAATCCTCAATAAAATTTTAGCTATGAGAATTCAACAATGATCCATAAGATAATTCACCACGACCAAGTAGGATTCATTCCAGGGACACAAGGATGGTTCAACATCCGAAAATCAATCAATCTTATCCAACACATCAACAAAAAGAAATATAAAAACCATATGATAATATCAATAGATTCTGAGAAAGCTTTTGATAAAGTGCAACACCCATTCATGATAAAAGCCCTTGAAAATTCTTGGGATACAAGGAACATACCTCAACATTATAAAGGCCATATATGACAAGCCAATAGCCAGTATCATTCTCAACGGTGAAAAGCTGAAAGCAATTCCATTAAGATATGGAACAAGACAAGGATGTCCACTCTCACCACTGCTTTTCAATATAATACTGGAAGTCCTAGCTAGAGCAATAAGACAAGAGAAAGACATACATAGAATCCAAATAGGAAAAGAAGAAGTCAAACTATCACTATTTGCAGATGATATGATAATATACATAGAGAACCCCAAAAACTCCACAGAAAAACTAATTCAACTTACCAATCAGTTCAGTAAACTGGCAGAATACAAAATCAATATGCAAAAGTCTGTCCTTCCTATACACAAACAATAAATCTGAAGAAGAAGAAATAAAAAAAAAATCCCTTTTGTTATCAAAAAAAACCAAAACAAATATTTGGGAATAAATCTAAAAAAAGAGGTAAAGGACCTATACAAAAAAACTATAAAACACTGTTAAAAGAAATAGAAGAAGACACAAAGAAATGGAAAGACATCCCCTGCTCATGGATTGGAAGAATAAACAATATTAAAATGGCCATCCTACCAAAAGCAATATACAGATTCAATGCTATTCCAATCAAAATTTCAATGTCATTCTTCAAAGAAATAGAACAATTATTGATGAAATTCATATGGAATCACCAAAAATCCCGAATAGCCAATGCTCTCCTGAAAAAAAAGAAGGGAATGGAGGCATCACACTCCCAGACTTCAAACTATACTACAAAACCATAATCATCAAAACTGCATAGTATTGGAACATGAACAGACACAGAGACCAATGAACTCAAATAGAAAATCCAGGAAAAAAACCCACAAATTTATGGTCAACTAATCTTTGACAAAGGAGAAAAGACTATGTATTGGAGCAAAGAAAGTTTGTTCAATAAATGGTGCTGGGAAAACTGGGTCGCTACATGCAAAAGAATGAAGCTTGACCACTACCTCACACCATACACAAAAATCAACTCAAAATGGATTAAAGAACTAGACATAAGACCTGAAACCATAAAATACATAGAAGGAAATATAGGCAAAATACTACGTGATATTCACATCAAAGACATCTTTACAGACACATCACCCAAAGCAGTGATAGTGAAGGCAAAGATAAACAGCTGGGACTACATCAAATTAAAGAGCTTCTGCACAGCAAAAGAGACAATAACAAAAACAAAGAGAAACCCCACCAACTGGGAGAACATTTTTGCACCCAACACTAATGATAAAGGACTGATCACAAAAATCTGCAAAGAGCTGATGAGACTCAATAACAACAAAGAAAATAATCCAGTCAAAAATGGGCAGAAGAGCTAAAAAGAAACTTCTCTGAAGAGGAAATGCAAATGGCCAACAGGTATATGAAAAAATGTTCAACATCACTTGTCATCAGGGAAATGCAAATCAAAACTACCATGAGATACCATCTTACACCAGTGAGAATGGCACATATTAAAAAAAAAATAACTAGCAACAACAAATTTGGCGAGGATATGGAGAAAAAGGAACTCTTCTGCACTTTTAGTGGGAGGGCAAACTGGTCCAACCACTATTGAGAGCTGTGTGGAGATTTCTGGACCTACTAAACATAGAGCTTCCATATGATCCAGCAATTCCACCCCTAGGTATTTACCCAAAGGACACAGAAACATCAATTCCAAAGAGCACCTGCACCCCTATGTTTATAGCAGCACTATTTACAACAGCTGAGCTTTGGAAACAACCCACATGCCCAAAAATAGATGACTGGATCAAGAAGATGTGGTACATATACACCATGGAATATTACTCAGCATTCAAAAAAGATAAACACATGCAATTTGCAGCATGGATGGAGCTGGAAGGGATCATGCTCAGCAAAATAAGCCAGAAAGAAAAAGAAACATACCAGATGGTCTCACTCATTGCAGGAATCTAGAAAACTTAAATAAGAGACCAGGAAAAAGAATAAATATAAGACAGTAAAAACCAAAATCAGCAAACAATTATAAACCAGAGACACTCTATGGGGTTTGGGGGGCAGGGAAAGGAGGGTTTGGGGTCAAAATAAGGGGGTTGCAATGTATGGGGAATATAAAAATAAAATTAAAATTAAACAAAAAAAGAAATAATTGTTTTTTAGGTAGCAAAAATAGGGCATAAAATACTTAAGTTTTTAAATTTTTTTTTTTATATATCCAAGAACTGGGGTATAGGCCAGAGGTATAGAGTGGTGAGAGGACTCAACAGAGGGAGTGAGCAGCAGAACAGGTGGATCTACTGAAATACACTGCTAAGGGGAACAAAGGTAGAGACAGGAGAGATCTGCTGCAAAAAAAAAAAAAAATGAAGTTAAATTAAAAAAAAACAAAAACAAAAACCCTATGATCATATATTGATTGTATTTCCTTTTATGGACTTGAATCTATTTACTGAATTTATGAATCAATGATGGATAGATATTAAAGTATTTATTGCAATATGTCTCCTTCACAGTCACTAAACTAAGGAACTAGAAAACTGAAAAAACATTGCAGAATATACAACTGAAGCACAAGGGGTTGGGGAAGTATAAAATAGGGATGGGGCCTAACATCTATAGTAAAGCATTATGGGGCATTAGGGGTAGGTGTCAAGCACAGCATTCACCTGGTGAGGTATGAACATATCCCCTAAAGCACACACAGGCTTGGAAAACTACACTGCCTCAAGGAAGTGACAAAATCACAATGATCTACATCATTCAACTTTCAGCAGTGTTTGCCTATAATAGAGACATTTTTTTTGCCTTGGCCTGACAAAAGCAATCACAGCTAATTGTCCTTGAACCTTATAGGAAGAGTTGTTTTTACCTTGTGCCATTCTTATCTGGTTCGTGTCTTCCGCTGACTACATTCACTGGAATCACAACAGGCTTCGTACTGGCTACAACCGCAGATTCTGATAAAAATGCTGAATCACATTGGGTTGTCTTCTTCCCTTTGTCAGCAACCCTACTTTGAAAGAAGAAACCATGTAAACCTCGTGTTTTCTAAGATAAAGTGTAATGAAACAACTTTTACAACATCCCAACATTATCCACCTGCATTCACTGATATATTCTTAAAACCATGATGAAGTAATAACCATAAGCAAGGAGAATACTCCTTGCCCCAAAGCCACATGTACAATTTTGACACAATGTGATGGTAAAGAGTACATTTTTGATATGCTGGGAGGCTTTACACAGGTGGTAAAAGAAATACAGCAGGTCACCAAAGGTATTGGTGGAGAAACCACTTTACATAGACAATCGATCGTAAACAGTATGATAGGGCACATCACATCTCTGTGTTTCCTAAGCACACATCTCTGTGTTCCCCCTGTGTTTGAAAGGGAAAGAACAATAACTGAAAATTCAGTGCACCCAGAAATTTTAGAACATTCATTGTTCCACAGAAAATCGGAGTTCACTGTGGAAGACTACTGCTGCTTAGACAAGAGACTTATTATTTAATGTGTACTGTTCTTTGGCCTTTGTACTTTTTAATGTAAAAATGAGCACCTAATTGAACTTGTACTAGGAGTATATATTAGAAGATCTCTGATAAATTCTCATGGGTGAAAAAGATTTATTTTTAAAATATTCAACACACATATCATGTAATGACATCAGTGTCATGTCCAAATAAGTCTTCCCTACCCAAAACAACAATTTGTCATCTGTCATGGACAAAAATAATTGCCATTATGTTCTGAGTGACCCAGAACCACACATCATGTGAGGAGCCCAGCTGCAAGTGCAGGAAGTATAGGTCGGGAATTAAGATACCTGTAGTGTAACTATAACTTTGGACATCTTTAGCATATTCATGGAAGTAAAAGTCATGGACAGAAGACCTGGGATACTTCAACTTGTGCAAAGGCAATGGGGTTGAAAAGATGTAGGAAAAACTTATTGAAGTCAAAGTATGAGAAATGGGAGTAGGATACCAGGCAAGTGAGTTCTCCCCTGAAATTTCCACAGCATAGTGTCAAATGAAGAAAGTATGTTGGAGAGTGATTTCCATCGAGGCAGACATAGCCTATGGGTCTAAAAAGCTATGTGTCAATATCACAAAGTGAAAAATCTGTGGTAACCATTAGCAAGCTAATTTTTTTAAAAGATTTTATTTATTTATTTATTTATTTATTTATTTATACAAGCACTGGGTACAGTCAGAAGTGCAGGACGGTGAGAGAATTCACCAGAGCCAGAGTGGGGAGCAGAGCAGGCAGAAGGACCAAAGTACACTGCTAAGGGGAGCAGCGGGCAGCAGGGGAGATCTGCGCGCCTTGCGGGACCTTCCTCCAGTGGCCGGGGAGCAGCCAGGGATCGAACCGGCGCTGCAGAGGCTGCGGGCAGCTTCGTATCCCAGCGCTCAACCACTGCGCCACCGGGGAGGCCCTAGCAAGCAAATTTTGAGCAGGAATGAGTGGGACCATTACTGCTGTAAATTCAAAAATGAAAACGAGATACTGGGGATAGGTAGTTTTGTAGGCCGTAAGAACTCATGGCATACCATGTTGGGTTATAATTCTTTGTTTGACTAGTTTGCAATACACAATCATGATTATTTAGTATTTCAGTAATAGCCTACTTCTTTTCTAATCAGCTCCATGTGACACACATTTATCAGAAAAATAAAAGAAAATTCAAAAATTCATATGATCATTAAAGCAAATATCTCCTGATTGTGTTTCCATGTTGGAGTTAACCTATTTTTTGAGTTTATGAATGGATGCAGAAAGATATTAAAGTATGTATGCAATGCATCTCCTCCTCACACTCACTAAACAAAGGTACTAGAAAACAAAACAAAACAAGCCAAAAATATAGGACTATAACTGAGTGCACTAGAAAAAGATCACAAAGCATTGGGGGGTGGTTAGAATTAAACAGACAGGGGACCCACACCTACAGTAAAACTATATGGATACACTGGTGGTTGCTGTCGGCAGGAATATTCATCTGATGAGGTAGCCACACCTATGTGGCTTGGTGTAGGTCTCATTATATTTAAATAACCAAGTATTCTTTTAGCTTTGTGGACCTGTATAATTTATTCCTCTCTCAGGTTTGGGAAGTCTTTCTCCTATTATTTCTCTTAAACAAGTTCTCTGTTCTGCCCCCACTCTTCTGAGTACCCAATATCCTTATGAGCCTTTTCTAATGGAATCAGGTAGTTATTGAAATGTTTCATCATTTCCCTTTGTTTGTCTTTCTCTTTCTTCTTCCACCTGGGTCCTTTGAGACCACTGATTCATTCCCCACTTGGTGTAATCTATTTCCATAGCTGTCTCCAGAAACTTTTATCTCCTCTATTGGTCTTTTTACAACCCTACAATTCTTTTATTTTCTTATTTAAATCATATTTTTATTTCTCATGACATTTGTTCTATCACTTTCATTAGCTTTTCTAAGTTCCTGTGTTTACTTTGACTTGCCTTTCCATGTTTTCTTCCACTTCTTTATCATGACAATTTTTAAGTCTGTATTTGATAAGAGATTAAGTTTTCCTTGTATTTGTGGTTGAACTTTGGGTATTTCTCTCCTTACGAAAACACAGTCCCTTGATAGCACAATGTGTCTTGTGTTGTATTTCTTTGCCTTCTTATTTTGCTGCTTTAGATTTCCCTATTTGTTAAAGTACCTACAGCATTGACTTCAAGATAGAAAATATGCTTGAAATTTTGAAAGATGCCATTGAGTTCCCCTTCAGAATAAACTTACCAAATTCCTCTATCAAAGTGTCTAAGAATACCCCTCACATTTGTCAACCCTTGTTATTATTGTTTTAATGAAGTACTTATCATTATGATTTTAAACATGTTATCTCACTGTTAATTTGCATTTTATGACTACTAGGCAAATTTAGATATCTCTAGTAAAAAACTGAAGTTGTTAATCATAATACTCACTCAAATTTGAATAACTTATAAAAAATAACTAGTACCTACAGTAAAATATTATTACCTATAAGGATCTTTGGTCATTGAAATAGAACAGTGCTGATTACTAGTTTTTCCACTCTTTACTTGTTGAGTTAATCCACTGCTGACACTAGCAGAATCAGACACGTCTTCTAATTTCATGTGACTATTTTTGTGCTTCTTTCCTTCTTTAACCTTTAATCAAAGTTTGATATTATGGATCACTGTTATTACTTTATTTATTTTAAGAACTTTTTCTTTTCACTATTTTTATAATTTTACTCAGTTTCTTATGATTTTAATAAGTACAAATATCCCCCCCCCTCCCAAATGTTTTTCCTTCAAAACTTTCACAAGGTCTGGAACCCTTCCAGGCCTGAAAATGAAGGAGGAGGAAATCCTCACATTCCTTGCAGCAGGAACCCATTTACGCACCACTAACCTTGACTCCCAAATGGAACAGTACATCTACAAGGGGAAATGTGATGGTACTTACATCACAAATTTGAAGATAACCTGCAAGATGCTTCCATAGGTGGCTCGAGCTGTATTGTCATTGAAACTGGCTTATATCAGTGTCATATCTTCCAGGAACACTAGCCAGCAAGTTGTTCTGAGATTTGTTGCTGCCACTGGAACCACTCATGTTGCCCATTTCAGTCCTGGAATCTTCAATGACAGGATCTACGTAGCCTTCTAGGAGTCAGCACTATCATGGCTGCTGGTCTCAGGACTGACTGCTAACCTAATCTCACAGAGGCATCTTAACTTTAAACCTGTCTATCATTGGTTCAGATAACACAGACTCTCCTCAGTGCTATGTGAATTTGTCATCATACACAGCAAGGGAGTCTGAGGTGTGGATGTTGGCCTATTTAGTTGGAAGACTATTCTTTTACCATTCACAATACCATATTATTTCCATAGAAATACTGATGATTTATCACAAAAGGTGGAATCCAACAATTTATTAAGAAAAGAAACTCAATGGTGAAATTTACCATTAATGAATTAGTAACTAAAATTTTTACTGAAAGAGAAAACAATTGAATAAAATAGCAAAATAGTTCCAAAATCTCTCCTTTAAGGTCTTTAACAAAAAACTTGAGTTAGTTAACTCAAAAAAAAAATGTAAGCTTTCATAAGAGAAGAACATTTATTAATTCTCTAAAATGTGCTAAGCCTTCACACATATCTTCAACACAGAAAAGAAGGCATTATGATGATGCTTACCCCACTTCCTGCTTCCTTGTTAGAAATTCTGACATGTTTAAATAAAATGAACAGATATGACTTACTGTTTTCTCTCATCAGAATGTCCTTCTTCTACATCTTCACATGACTGACTCCTTCTCATCCTTCCCTTGGCAGCTTTTGGCTCACTCAGAGAGATCACTTTTGACCATCAAAATATTACTGCTACTCCCATTCCCACTCTGACTATGAACTCCCCCAATCTATTCTAACCTAAAATTCTCATTTTTCTTTATATGAAATACTTAGAAAGACTTACAATGAATCGGCTGCTAATGTTTCTGCTCCTGCAACTTCTAGCCCTCAACTTGTACATGCAGTATCTAAGTGCCATGCACATCGTTGGTATTCAATGATAGAAACTTTAATAGTCAAAACTTTAAAATACTATGAAGAAGGTCTCAAGCACCAAACCACAATATACTACTTATCACTATATAAAAGATATCACTAATAATAGCCCACTTAACATAGCCCTAATAAGAAATCCAAATGCCAATTTTAACACTCCCATTCTTTTCTGATACCACTACCATTTGATTGTCCTTCACAGTTTCAAAAATGTCTTCAATATTTAGAAAGCACTAAATCTCACCCTGATGGCGTTGTCGTATTTCTATAACACTCTTTATAGTTTACCATTTATTTTTGTATTTGTTACTACATCTGTTCATTACATATACCTGAGAAGAAAGTATGAATATCATTTTTATAAACAAGGTCACAGACATACAAAGAGGTTCAATAATTTTGTTCAAGATTCCGTGGCTAGTAAGTGACAAAGCCAAGACACTAACATGTCTTTTGATTTCAAATATGGTGTTTGTAACATTGAGCAAGACCTACACTCACTAGTCTTTTTGTTACTCTAATGTATATCACAGTATAATAATGACTGGCCTTAGGGAGACCTGAAATAATTCTTTAGTTTTTAGATAAACATAACTACATAATACAACATGATTTTTTATGACTTCTAAGCCTTAGATTTTGGCACTATACCAAACTAGTTTCATTAAATGCATTTTGCCAATTAGCAGACTTATATGATGTAATAGCGGTGGTAGTACACTTAGCACATAATTATTTTATTAAGTGCACTTTAAAAACTCTAAGGAAATAATTTTATGGCAAACACAGAAGTGGGAAACTAAAGTCAAAGAATGTTCTTTACATTTTGAATAACATTCCAATGCTTATATTTTAAAATGATACCATCCCTGGGTGGAATGAGGTCCCAGTGACGGACCTTCTACAACCAGTGGCCACACCCACCCTCTGAGCAACCAGAACAAAGCCAAAGGGCTTTGGGGAAGGCTCCAGGATCACTCCAGATCCAACAATACTCCAGTAGCTATACCCAACATCTAATTAATACCCAAAGCAGTGGGAAAGACACACAATAAATCCCAAAACTACAGCAGAGAAAATCCACAACCAAAAATGGGCAGTAATAAAAATACAAAATGCCAGGCAAGCCATCACGGAAATAACACACCACTAGAGAAACAAAACTCCAAAACCAAACTACAAACACATAGAAGAGCTTTTTGACCAATCAGATGCAGAATTCAAGTATACCATGGTTAAGAAAACATCAAAATTGGAATAAACAAAACTCAGAAAGAGAAATGAACACTATGAGAAACCCAATCAGCAACAATGATTGAAAGTGTGACTTTAAACAGGAAATTAACAGAATTACAGGAGGAAACAAAAAATTCAGGAGAAAGCCATGAAATTAGAATAAACCAAGTGGAAGAACAAATCAGTGATCTCAAGAATCAAAAAGAGGTAAGAAGCAAGATAGAAAAGGGGAAGGAATGAAGAAATCCTTTGAGAATTATCTGACAGCATGAATCACAGGAATCAAAGATGGAGAAGAAAGAGAACAGCACTGAGGATTGATTTAGGGAAATAGCGCCTGAGAAATTCCCAACCATGAAAAAGGAAATGAACATAGAAATACAGGAGCAAAGGGAACACCAAGCTACTGTTAGGGGAAAAGTATATCCTGAACAAGCTCCACACAGGTTTTGTGGATTCTACACCCCACTCCTAACCAAAGCCATTGAGACACTGGGAACTACAAATCCCATCATGCCCCAAAGGAGAGTTGCTGGGAACTGAGGGTGGAGCTAAGCAGCCAGCCTTGGTATAAAACCAGACATGTGGGCCTTGGGGGACCCCATGGCCTCTCAGCTCTTGGCTTGACTCTTGGCTTTTTGCCATTGGGATTCCAGGTCAGTGGAACTAGTAGGATGCATTCACGAATTATCTCCCTATTTGTCCCTGAGATAATCATTTCTTCATTTCCCCTTCTTTTGTAAATAAACCCTTTATTAACCTTTTTGTTTTGTGCCTGCAGTTGAGTATTATTATAACTCCCTTTTAAGCTCACGGGTGAGGACGCACAGTCAAGCAACCCGTTTCATATTTGGGTTGCCCTGTAACACTACCTAGATAAAAGGAAAACTACTGCAAGTCACAGAATAGTAAAAACCCAAAAGTCTAAGACACAGAAAACATAATGAAGCTGATGGGGTGGAAGAAACAGATAACCTATAAAAGAACACTGATAAAACAAACATATCTCCCTGAAGAAACAATATGGGCAGGAAGATAATGAAGTGACATTCAAAATACTCTAAAGGAAAAAAAAAAATGCTAGATAATACTCTATCCTACAAGGCTTTCCTTTTTATACAAGAGAGAGATCGGAAGTTTGCATCCATTAAACCTCTCCTCCAAGAAATATTAAAAGAAGCTTTAGGATCCAAAGCAGAGAGAGGGACAAACGCAAATTAGTGAGGAATTAAAAGAACCACATCTTGGAACAAAATAGCAGTGATGGACTTTCATATGCAAATAATTACTCTAAACATTTATGGACTGAATTCACCAATAAAAAGACACAGAGTACATAGTTGGGTTAGGAAACTGAATCCAATCTTCTGCTGCCTCCTGGAAACACATTTAAGTACCAAGGAGAAAGGTAGACTGAAAGTAAAGGAATGGAAAACTATCCTGTAAGTAAACGACACCCAAAGGAAGGCAGGAAAAGCCATACTTACCTATCAAACAAAATAGACATCCAGCTTAAAAAAGTAAAAAGAGATGGGGAATGACTCTATACCATGATAAAGATAACAATACAGCAGGGAGACATAACACTCAATATGTACTCAACAAACAAAGGAGCACCAAAATACATCAGACAGCTACTATCAAATCCGAAAACAGACATTGGAGAAAATTCATATGTGTGGGTGCTGTGCCTGGATCTTTCTTCCTCAATGACGGCACAGTCATTAAGTTGGAATATTCTGACCAGTTTGTACCTTGACCTGGAATGTTCTGATTAATCTACATTTAAAACTATCTAGTTGTACACTACATTACTGAATGATGGCCCCAAGGACAACGGGCCCCATTGTGAGGTAGGCCTGGGGATGCCTAGGTAGCCACTGATAGGATGTGTTGGTCTGTGTCCAGGGATGATCTAGGAAATGTTTTGAGATAACATCAAAACATTCCAAAGGGATCTGAGAAGTAGTTTAAGAAGATTATGTATAGATTATTTATGCTATTATCTCTGGTAAACAGACTCATCCTTCTCCTCCCACTCTATCTCCCTCCAGCCCCCATGCAATCATTTTTTAAAAAAGATTTATCTATTGGGCCTCCCCGGTGGTGCAGTGGTTGAGCGCTGGGCTGAAAAGCTGCCCGCAGCCTCTGCAGCGCTGGTTCGATCCCCACCCACCAGCAAGGGTCCCACATGGCGTGTAGACCTCTCCTGCCATGCTCGCTGCTCCCCTCAGCAGCGTAGTTCGTCAGTCTACCTGTTCTGCTCCCCACCCTAGCTCTGGTGAATTCTCTCACCCTCCTGCACTTCTAACTGTACCTAGTGCCTGTATAAATAAATAAATCTTTAAAAAATAAAAGATTTATCCACTTATGCATGTAAGAACTGGGGTACAGGCCAGAGGTGTGGGGGTGAGGGGCTTCAGCAGAAAAACAGTGGGGTACAGAAACTTCATACCGACTGAAACACACTGCTGAGGGGAGCAGCAGGCCAGTCAGGAGAGGTCTGCTGCGCCATGTAGGTCACCTCCCCCGCTAGAGATTGAACCTGTGCTACAGTGGCTGCAGACAGCCCCACAGTACTGTGACTGAAACTTCTGCACCACCAGGGAGCCCCTCCCCCAGGCATTCTTGAAATTGTATACTTCCTGTAATCTTTTTTCTCCTATATTGCATGATCAATGACAGAGTGATGGAGGAAAGGAGATACAAGGCCAAGAACCTAACTCATACAAGGAGGTAAGGGTAGAAGGGATTAGCGTAATCCATTAACCCAGTTACAGAAACCAAGACTCTTAGTCATCAATGCCCAGATTCAGGAGGTGCAACACCCAGAAACTAGCAGACTGCCATAGAGGCACAAACCATCCATCCACAAAGATTAGCCCCTTCCTGAAGATTATAAAACCTAAGGCAGCTCCCACAACAGGGCAGCACTCTGTCTGCCCACCTGTGACTATGCAGGGTCTTCTTCTCACCAACCTTCTCCCTCTGCAGGGCAGCAGCCTTCCTGCCTGTCCATGACCTATACCATGCCAGGACTTCTCCTCACTGACCTCCCTCAGTGGAGGCGGCTCTCCTCAATGCCACCCACCTGCAACCATGTAGGCCTCTCTTAGCAAACCTGTCCCTTTTGGAACAGCTCTTTCTGCCCACTTGTGTCTATGCAAGTGTCTTTTACTGTCCTGTTCCTTTTCTAATAAACCTGCTCTTTAAATATAACTACTGGGGACTCCCTGGCAGTGCAGGCAGTTGAGCACAGTGCTGTGAAGCTGTCCGCAGCCTCTGCAGTGTCGGTTCGATCCCCGCAGGCGCAGAGCAACCCACATCGCGCAGCACATCTCTCCTGTCTCACCTGCTTCTCCCCGCAGCAGTGTATTTCAGTAGATCTGCCTGTTCTGTTCCTTGCCCTGTCTCTGTTGAATTCTCTCACACTCCTGCACATCTGGCCTATACCCCGGTTCTTGTATAAATAAAATAAATCTTAAAAAAATTAAATATAACCATCATCTCTGTCTCGTGAAGGAACTCGCCGCATGTCACTGAAACAGAAGCTCTGGTGAAACCTTTCCCAGAGTGAACCCAAGAATCCCACACTCCAAAAAACCACATCATTTTGGCACCCAACATTTGGTTTTTCATGGCATCAGTAAGATTTCTCCAGTTTTCTCTATCTTTATGCTATTACAACCTTCTTTTTGAGAGGAGTTGGTGTTTGGCGACTGTTTGGCTGTCCTACAAAGACTGAGGGGCTCAGGCCAAGGCTACTCTTTGGCGGGTCCCAAAACATGGAGGCACGACCTTCCAGTTGCCCTAAGCCCGACGAGTGAACACCTCATGCCTCTCTCTTTGCCTCACTCCGTTGCTAATCAATCGCAGTCGAGCCGCTGTTCCCTCTCTACCTGGGGAACAGAGCTGGCTCCTGAGGTCTCACTCTTGCCCTCCCAAAAAAAATAGTGGGCACGTGTCGGCCATGTAACGGCCACTAGTGCTGGCTGCCACTTTCTAGAAATTTCCCTAAAAGAATAAGTTGGCGTGCACCCCAGGTTAGCTCTTGTCCCGCCAACCGCAAGAAGGGTGCAGCAATGTAGGAACTCCTAATAAGCATTCCACATGTCCCACCCCGCAACTCTCCACCTCTTGGGATTGTGAAACGAGACCTGGACTTGCTTTTCATGACCAATTTTCTAGTGCTCTTCCCTAACTCGAACCACATTCTGTCACAACTTCCTTTTCATCCTAATCAACTGCAATGAGCCACAGGTAGCCAGTAATCCATCCAGCCTTGCTCTTGCTTAGGTAGTGCTCCCCCTCTGAGAGTTCCCCCTCTCTGAATTCTTGTCTTTTAAGTACCTTCCTAGGTCACTGGTAATTTGATAGTCTCCTCCCCTTGCTATGGGGATTCCTTGGTTAATTGGAGATTTCCTCTCCTTGGTTAATAAGTGGACCCAAGCCTTTAACTCAAGGTTCAACTCTGAAGGTTCTTGTTATATCTGCCTTACTTTCAAGATTTGTGAGGGACTAACACAAATCCAGTCAGCTATCTCAGATCTTTTTTTTTTTTAAGATTTATTTATTTATTCATCCAAGAACCAGGGTACAGGCCAGATGTGCCAGAGGGTGAGAGGACTCACCAGAAACAGAGTGGGAAACAGAACAGGCAGACTGATGAAACACACCGCTGAGGGGAGCAGTGGACACAGCAGGAGAGGTTGGCCCTGCCATGTAGGACACTCGCTGGCTGGCCAGGATCGAACCAGCACTGCAGAGGCTGTGGGCAGCCTCACAGCTTGGCGCTCAACCGCCTGCGCCACCAGGGGAGGCCCCATCTTAGATCTCACAGTATCAGAGCTAGGCCTCTTGGTCTTGCAGTGCAACTCATCATAAATGCTACAGGGGTTTCTTGTTAAATGGTAGTAAGATCAGCTATATGTGGGCCAAATTCAAGCTGTTCTTCTTAAATAGGAATTATGAGGCAGCCTGCCTTCCACCCAGAGAAGAGGGAATGCCAAAGACAGATAGTATGTCGAGGCCTGAGCATGCTCAGGTCTAGGGGAGTTCCTCCCCAATATGGGGACGTCCACAAAAAATAGGATTACTCCCCTGGGGCACACCTGTGGCTGCTGCCACTCTGGGGGTACGCCCGTGGCTGCCCCCACTGTACTCTGTCTGTGACAGGTTCAGGCTCTTTCAGGAGCACATCCATGATGGGGTCTGCTCCCTCCATTCCTGTGGACTCCTCTCCTATCTTCTTATAAAATTCCTGCTCTCACTCAACCTCACTATTTCTGTCAGGTTTTTATAACAATCTCTCTCATTTTGACTCTTTTTTGATCCCTTTCATGATTATAAGACTCTGGGATAACACTAGATGAATTCACTTATCTGTAGAATTTAATAAAGAAGCAAAGTAAGAGAACAAACCAAAATGAACCCTTAAAATATGACTATAGAAATGAGGCTACCAGAGGGGCAGAGAGGAAGTGAAGTGCAGATGAGGCCCAGTGAATAGGGTGCAGGATTATAGGGGCTTTAGTGGTGGGTGTGGTATAATAATGTACATTTTTTGAGGTGTGAAACTATATCCCTAGAATATATACAGTGTTATAAATCAAATTTACCCCAATAAACATTAAAACATGTATTAATAAAGTCAGCTTCTTTCAAGACAGAAAGAAAAAAGGAAACCAATGGGGCAATAATTCATGAATGAATGAATGCCACACTGAGATACTAAATGGAAACGAAATTCAGAGCAGAACATTTCACAAAGCTCACATTACCTTAGTTTCAAAATCTACGATTTCGGATAATGTAGAACACGAATCATCAAAGTTTAGTTTCATGGGACGCCTTTAGAGATAAAATATACAACAAAAATTTCATTTCTACATTGAAAAATCAAGTGAAACTTCAGCTACCTACATGCTAAATTAATTTTCTTTATATAATTCAAATTTGGGATCCATTTATTTTTTTCAAAAAAAACTTTTGTATCTACTTCTGCCTCTATTTCCCCCAGCCTGTGAAATGTCCAATAAAATTCAATTCTTTGTGCCCATAACAAAAAAATTAGAGCTTCTGAGAAAAAAGTAGTTCTTACAAAAAGTACTGACAGTTAAATTGAAAGTCCAATTAATAGATGGCATAACTTTTATTATCTGAACTACAATAAACCTGATAACCTAAAGAAAGAAGAAAGGTATACTGTTTCTTCTTCATAACCTGTCCGTGGTTCAAAGACCAATCTATGTCAGTCAAAAATGGCAGTCTTATTCCTTCAGCATGCAAACCACTTATTCAGATTCATTCCTTCCCTTCACTCTAAAATTGTATAGGGAGGTCCCTAAAATGTTTGAAAACTAAATGTACTGAAGTCAAAGAATAATTACTAATCCCAGAGGAATTAAAACATTAAAAATGATAAATTCTGATTATTTTTCCTATATAGTTCCTGCCTTTTTCAGGTCCCCATAAACTGGCAAGCCTTTAAAAATGTTCGTGAGTACTTAGATACCCAAGGAGAGAGACTACTGCAAAGACAATGTCCTGAGTTCTGCCACTATTTCCCTTGCATACAATTTAAATATCTCCCTTACTACAGGGCTCCCATTCCCCCACATCTACCAGGCTCAGTGGCAGTCTCCAACCTTTAAATCTTCAACCTCTGACGGCACAGATTCCAGAAACAAGGCTGGGCTCAAATGACCAAGAGTAGGTCATTTCCCTGCTGCTGGAAAATAAGTGAAACAAAGCTTATGCACTCACTGCCAACACAGGCCTGTGATCAAGCAGCCTGATGAGGCCCTGTGACTGACCTGACAGTCATCCTAGCTCCGTACAACCGTGCCAGCACATGGACAGGGACATCGGTGAATTGGAAAGGAAGGCAGAGATTAGGAGATACCTGCCTTAGGTGAAAGATCTATGTAGGTTAGTAATCTCAACTACCGTGGTAGGTGTGGGGGATCTAAGGCAGCTTCTGTAACTTGGTGTGGAGGAGGATATCACAATCCTATTTTCGATAAAGAGAATCTTCCCAATGGCTCATATTGTTGTTTTTATGTGTTTTGATATAAATGAAGTATGCTAGTTCCCTCAATTCAACAAACAAAAAAACAGCAAACTATTTGTCTCCTTTAAACTTTCTATTTAATATGCCTCTACTTAATATTCCCAACATGCTTGTTCCTGTAGTTTCTCTTTATATAACTTGCATAAACCCCAATATTTTGTAACTCTTTTCTAAAATCCTTATTCCTATCAACTCGGTGGTGGTGGTCTTGAAGTTTGGCCGCCTCTATTAATTCATTCTTACCTTCTTCCGTTGTGTTCACTAGATCCAATTCCCACCTCTCTATTATTAAAAACTCACCTAGAGACAATCTCTTTTCAAAAGGAAAAATCTGAATTTAAATCTCATATTTGCCATATGCCATACCCAAAGAAATCAGTTTAATCTCTTTGAATTTCAAATTATTCATTTGAACAGCTATTTGGCTCAGAAGATAAACACAGGCTGAAGTACTACAGGGTGTTTGATTGACTGAATCTCTAAGATTCTTTAAAATTCTGAAATTCTACATGCTTTTTTGCTTTTTATTTTGCTATAGGAAATTGGAGAATAACTCCCTGGTAGAAGTAGAAAAAATTAGAACAAAACAACCATCAAGAACAGCAGAGAAGAAAGTAAAAAAAAAAAAAAAATCAAGAAAAGCTTACAGAACTTATAGAAAAGTTATGGAAGAAGAATAAAAAAGGTATACCAAAAATGAAAAGACTACAGAGTACTAACCAAGGCTACTAGCCTAATGATTACACCAAACTATGAAGTCACAAAGTATAGAAATCCATGAGAAATATCCTTTAAATACATACTGAGGTTAACATAAGCTGTTCTATAAACCACAGATCATCTTCACCTAAAGAAGAACACCTAAAGAAGACCTACATGATTGAGTCTTGCTGATGTAAAACCTGCAGTCTATGACCACATCTAACTGAGATCTACCCTAAAACTTTTGATGGTAAATGCAAAGTTTTAGTTACCACTGCCATTGTTAAATGTATTGGGACTGGGCCTCCCCGGTGGCGCAGCGGTTGAGCGCTGGGTTGCGAACCTGCCTGCAACCTCGGCGACGCCGGTTCGATCCCTGGCTGCTCCCCGGCCACCGGAGGAGGGTCCCACGTGGCGCGCAGACCTCTCCTGCTGCCCGCTGCTCCCCTCAGCAGTGTATTTCGGTCCTTCTGCCTGCTCTGCTCCCCGCTCTGGCTCTGGTGAATTCTCTCACCCTCCCGCGTTTCTGACTGTACCCAGTGCATGTATAAACAAAAATCAAACAAACAAATAAAATAAATAAACATGCCTCTATAAAATTAAAAAAAAAAGTATATCTTAAAAAAAATGTATTGGGACAAATGCTTGGACTAAGCCAGCTTCTTAGGGAAACCTGAAAATAAAAATTAACACATAACTAAATTGAACTTTCTGAGTTGGTTTGAGTTGTGTCTATATATTCATGCCAGAGCTGCACAAGTACCTAGGGACAAGAGAATGAACAGGGAAGCCAGGCAGGCTAATGGTCAAGTCATGGAGCAAATACCTTCTTAACTATGGAATCGTGGATGAACTAAGTTTGCTTTACTAATTATTGTCACATGTGATGCTTCCTGAAGCACAGATGCCAAATTGGCAAGAAATGATGATATACTATATATATGAACTGTATGATATCATATATATGAAACTGTGTGATACCATATATATGAAATTCTGACAAAGACGTAACCATGGAGACAGTAAAAAGATCAGTGGTTTCCAGGGGTAAGAAGAAGGGAGAGATGAGTAGACAGAGCACAGAGGATACTTAGAGCAATGCAACTATTCTGTATTCTGTACAATACAACAATTGTGGATCCATGTCAATATACATTTTCAAGATCCATAAAATACATAAAGTAACTGGAACAGCAGTTACTTTGCAAAGGTATTGAAACAACTATATGAGATAACAAATGGGAAACACATAACACAGTGTCTAGCCTGAAATAAAACACTCAACGAATATTGATTGCTTTTCTCTGCATTCCATCAGTTGAGACATTTTTAAAATCTGTAAAATCCTACCTCTTAACAGTGTCCTTGTGAAAGTTCTCTTTTGCTAGTAATGAAAAAAACACATTTTAATCAACAGTAGAAAATGTATAGACCATTAAGAGTATAAGACAGCTAACAAATATTCCTTAGGGACCAACTTGGAGACAATACTAGAAAGAACTCTTGGGCTCCCCCCTCCTTTATATTTATGAAAAGCAAGACATTCAATATCACTTATCAAAGTATATTTAATGACATTTAGTACCAACAGTGAATTGCTATTTACAGTGACCATAATTCTAGTCAAACCTATAGAACTGACATAAAATGGTATCATTAGCAGACTCAGCATCATAAACTGACAATCTTCTAAACAGCACAAATGTTCTGGATAGCCACCATTAGAAATACTTAGAGGAGAGTAAAATAATTTTGCTGTGACATAACACAACTTCTCCAGGTTTTTAGTCAACACCGCTTGGTTTACTGTAAAACATGGACTGTGATGGAGGACTATGGGTGCTTTGGTGGCAGGGAAACTATAGTGACCACATCTGAGAGAAGAAAACCTATATTGTGAGAATACAAACAAGGATGTAAAGTAATGATATGTCATCATTTAAAAAACCGGGGAAACTTGGTCTAGAGACACTATACAATGCAGCAGGAAAAACAGGAAATACTTTCAGACTGTGACTCTAGTTTGATAAAGTACAGCCTGTGGAGACTATCTCCTTCCATAAATAGTCTCTCTGGATATACTTCATAGAGTAGGATGGTTCAGTTAATGCTGCATAGTAGTGAATGATGTCATTTTTCTCAACCCTCCCCATTATGCATCCAACATTTATAGAAATTAGGATTTTTAGTTTGTAAGGCATTACTGTCACATGCTATGCTTATGAATAGCAGCAAAAACCATAAAGAACAAGGAACATCTTGAATGCGAACATTTTAAGCTATATGATATGATATACTATATATATATGAACTGTATGATATCATATATATGAAACTATGTGAAACCATATATATGAAATTCTGACAAAGGCGTAACTATGGAGACAGTAAAAAGATCAGTGGTTTCCAGGAGTTAGAAGGGAGAGATGAGTAGACAGAGCACAGAGGATACTTAGAGCAATGCAACTATTCTGTATTCTGTACAATACAACAATTGTGGATCCATGTTAATATACATTTTTCAAAATCCATAAAATACACAGCACTGAGAGTGAACCCTAGTGTTAAAATTAATTATGACTTCTGGGTGACAATGATGAGTCAGTGTAGACGCACACATTTTTATAAAGGTACAACTGTGGTGCAAGATGTCAACAGCACATTTGGCTGCACATGTGTGGGAGCCAGGATATACACAGGCACTCTGTACTTTCTGCTCAGGTTTGCTGTAAACCTAAAACTTTTCTAAAGACTTTTTTTTTCAAAGGGTATCCTCTGACATACTACTACCACATAATAATTTATCAAGGCACAGTCACTTCAAAAATGAAAATAAAGTAAGCAAATACGGATATTATCTCCCTAGCTGATGTACATGAATATATATATATATATATATATAATAATAACCTCTTTTAATTTTAAACTTAAGTGGCAAAATCTGATACATATTATTGACTATGTTGTTTTCTAATTACAATGGGATTCAGCATAATAAGAATCAAATTAGATCATCCGCCTAATAAGCAATTTTTATTTTAATTTTAAATTAGAACTCGGTATGCTTATTTTGTCTCAGAATTATCCTGAAAGAGTAAGAAGATATAAATAATACATTGTAATTATCTATAATAACCACATAGTTTCTGTATAAATATCTGTTAAGCATTCATTAAAAATCAAAAATGTAACCAGCACTGTAATTTAAGGTGGATGATGCAACTGAAACTAATACTGTGTTATATCTTTATATTACCTATTAAAATAAAATTTTAAGATAAAGCCAAACATTAAGGTTAGCATAACTACTAGAAAGATTTCAGGCAGTGAGCCTGAGACTGCTCTCCTTAGAAATTCCTCTTGAAATGGCTGACCCTTGGTGGGTGTCTGGGTAAGTGGATTTGGGGAAGGTTCCTTCTATTCCCCAACAGTGCTAAATTATGAGTACAAGCAATGTGGTTTCTGCTGAACATTTGCTTTCTTTCTGGGGAAGTGGAATTTCAGTACATGCTAGGGAGAGGATGTCTAGGCTGCAGCAAAACCCTGGAGCACTGGGTCTACTGAGACACTGGGGCTGTCAGACACCCACTTTACATGTGCTGTCATATTTTGAGATGGAGGAACTAGGCACAGTCTGAGAACGCCACAGGGAAAAGATGCTTAAAAGCTTGCACCTGTCTTCCTTTAGAGTTTGCCCCAGACATCTTTTTACTTTGCTGTGCTTTCCTTGCATCCTTTCACTATAATAAATCACAAGCATGAGGGGCCTCCCCTCCCCAGGGGCACAGCGGGTTGAGTGCAGCACTGTGAAGCTGTCCGCAGCCTCTGCAGTGCCAGTTTGATTCCCGGCCAGCCAGGGAGATTCCCACGTGGCACGGCAGACCTCTCCGGTCCTGCCCGCTGCTCCCCACAGCAGTGTATTTCAGTCCGTCTGCCTGTTCTGCTCTCCACACTGTCTCTGGTGAATTCTCTCACCCTCCTGCACCTCTGGCCTCTACCCCAGTTCTTGTATAAATGAATAAATGTTAAAAAATCAATCACATGAATGAAAACTACTATATGCTGAGTCCTGCCAGTTCAGTGAATAACCCGAGCTGGTGTGGTTAGGGAACCCCTGACACAACCACATGAAATGAAATTCTTATCTTGAGGGTTGATATGTCAGACATAATTACTGTCAAAATGACATTTCACAGAATACCTTTACTTGAATCTGTGCTTGATCCTGGTCCTGAAAATGTGTGTACTTCTGTCCATTCAACTAAACGCATAAAAGATACAGATGAAACAAGGATATCAGAAAATAATATGAAACAAGTAACAATTCTATGTTAAAAAGAATTTAAAATATAGAATACTGATGAGTGACAATATGTTCTATAGCATAAAAGTTCCTGTAAAGAAAATGAAAGGCTCACATAGTCAATTTTCTTCAACTAAGCAGGGTTTATTTTATTCCTCTTTATAATAGTTGTGACACCAACAGGTAATTGGAATAATTATGTAAAAATAAAACTATCACATATGTATAATAACATACTGATTATAGAATACTGGTTTCTAATTCTTCCCTTAATTTCTTATAAAACTAGAAACATAGTTTAGGGGCCTCCCTGGTGGTGCAGCGGGTTAAGCGCAGCACTGTGGAGCTGTCCACAGCCTCTGCAGCACAGGTTGGATTCCCATCCAGTCAGGGAGATTCCCACATGGCACAACAGTCAGGCCTCTCCTGTCTCACCCGCGGCTCCCCTCAGCAGTGTCTTTGGTCCATCTGCCTGTTCTGCTCCCCGCTCTGTCTCTGGTGAATCCACTCACCCTCCCGCACCTCAGCCCTGTAAACCAGTTCTTGTATAAATAAAAATAAATCTTTAAAAAAAATTTTAACAAGTCCTAGTTGTTTTAATGTGATTAGAGGAAATATATACAAACTTAAATTTTTAGAACTTTTTTTAGAAAGGCAATACTGTCTCAGATTTCAAATGACTACAAGTAATTTCTTTAATTCTGAAGAACAATGCAAGTAAGAAATTTTAAATATACAGGCAATTTGTACATCTTTTTCATTGCTCTTTCATTATCAAAATTTCTGTATTCTTATTTTTTCCTCTGTGGTAGCACCACCAAGAGTAATTCACTATCTGAAGTCTTACCTAGATCATTCTCTTCCTTCGTTTTATCATTTTCCTTCATTTCTTCCTTTTCGTTCTTTTCTTTCTTTTTCTTCTGCTTGTCCTTTTCACTTTTATGGTCAAATATTATTTTGTGGTTGCTATATGTAAAGAAAGGATATTAATAAAATTGCTAATTTTAATACTTACGTGAATGTTGGGAGAGACCCCGCAAAATGAGCAGAAGGGTCTTGACCTGAGTCTCTAAGGCATGTGAAAACACATGAGTCACGGAGGAAAACCTCTGAGTGACTGGACCTGCTGTTGAGCGCCTGCAAAGTGATCTGTGTAGAGTCATGCCTCAGTATCTCCACAGCCAAAAACCAATTAGGAGCAAAACTCCTCTGCTCTAGCTAATGAGCAATCAGATTACATATAGGAGCTGACCACCTGGCACTTAAAAGTCGGGAGTAGGCAAATATCAGCAGCAAAGTAAAATAGTTAATCATTTCAGCTGTCATTTTATGGTACACTTTGATGTTATGCCTAATGCACTCTGAGAAAGTATATAATGAGCACTAAGACAATAAAGATTCACTGCATGCTGGACATGACAGTCCCCCATGTCTGATTTCCCTCACCGTGTTGTTGCAGGTCCAGGACTCACTACAAGTCCACATGTGAACAACGTTTTTATTCTTAGAATATTTCAGGTAATACCAGAGAATATCAAAACTTTAATTATCCACACACTTCAAATGTGTAAGTGCTACAATTTGTTTTTAATCAAACAAGTAACTTAAAGGTGAAAAGGGGCTGCAGAGTACAGTAAATTAGAGTTAGATTAAAATATGGAAAGCATCTGTATGTCAAGTTTCAAACAGCCATCTGATCCTGGACAAGCCCCTTCCCTTTGGCTCCCTTTTCCCCTGTAAAACAGATATCTGGCTGTCCCATTCACAGAGTTATTAGGAAATTTAATATACGCACCACACCCCAAAAACAACAAACAAACAAAAAAAACTAATGCTCAGATAAATACTTAAGCAATGGAATAATTTCTTTTTGAACTTTACTGGTAGAACTTGGGATACCAAACTTCATTAAATGTGTGCTTTTTTATAGGCTCTAACAACCTAATGTCATATTTTGGCTAGTAATGGCTCTTCTCTTAAGGCTTAGAATTCAAAGGTATCTCAGCTACTGTAGAATTAACTATATTTATAAATATATCACCTCATTAGATAACATAATTGTCCCCCATAACCAATCACATGAAGAACAGAAAACTAAAAATTCAAGCCTGGTTTTGACTAGTTCTATTCCTTTTCTACCTCTTCAAATTCATAATTAGTAGATCGTCCTTAGAATGATATGTAATCCCCAGGTTCATATCCAACTGACCTGGAAGACACAACCTGCTTTTATAATACATGGAAATCGAAGAGTCACAGATGGGGTTTAGCTTTCCTAACAACCAACTAACCATTCCATTGAGTTACTTCCTTGTGAAGGAGATTCTGAAAAATATTTGAAACTTCACACACATACAAGTCACTTGGGAGGTTTTCACTATTATAAAAAACAGATCATTTGAGGGATCAACCTTAATGAACCAGTTAGCACCCACTACTCTGGGAAGGACAATATGGCACTTTCCACAACCTATAAGAGGTGTCCCACAGGATGATGTAAAGCAGCTTTGGGGTACAGATCTGGAACCAAAATAGAAAGGATAATCTTAGCACTTCCTGCACCACCACTTCAACTTCTCTGATAGCTGAGATTGTGTCCAAATAATATCTGCTAACAAAAAAGACAGACAAGATCCTCATAGGGTAATTCATGGACAAGGTGTAGGCTAAGATATGGGTTCTACAGTTTTTGAGTGGGGAATAAGGGTGTGTGTGGCTAAAGCTTGGAGATGGGGCCGCAAGAACATAGTGGCTGAGCATATGACTATATGTATATGAACTAAAGAAAGTCATGACATTGAAGTCCTAGTGGAAATCACCATGGAGATGGAGGAATCTGGATCAGCAGAGGCATCCTGGGTGCAGTGGTCAATAGTGACCAGACTACAAGAACAGTTTCAGGAGCAACACTGCAGTAACAGAATCAATGGAGACAAAAAAATGATTAGAATGCCTTTCACCATTTGCCCTCCATGCAACTTGTGAAAAAGAACTGTCTTCCATGGATTTAAAGAACGCGTTGCATAGGTTCTTAGAAAATTCAAGGGAGAAAGATATGCAATAGCATCTAAGTGGAAAGTATAGGATTTTTTGCTAAAATGAACTTTTCAAAATGTAAATAACTAGTCAGAAAAATCAGACATGTGACATGATTTTGTAGAGTTATGCTGGAATGAAGTGGATCACATTAGAATCCCTAAGGATAAAGATCGAAAAGTGCCCTCTGCTACTCCCAACTAGTCTAGTCATGGCTTGGTTTCTGGCCGATGCTGTGGACTACCGCAATGCCATTCCACAACTGCCTACCCAAACTATGAAATCCCACCTGTTACAGAAGCAGCAGCAGTTAAATTATTTTAATCCTCAGGTTAGTGATAGCTAACATTTTAATGTAAACACTTACTTAATAAAACCATGAAGAAAAGCATACTGGTCAGCAGTCCTTCCACCCAGATCTTCAGAAGAGCAATCAATGCCATGCCGGAGGAGAATATGAATGACATCTGGTGAATCAAGGCAAGCAGCATGTGCGAGGGCTGAGCTAAAATAGCAGAGATAACTTCACCCTTGGGAACTTAAGTTACTTAGAGAGCTACTTGGATCTATTCTACCAAATTCATCCCTTGCCTATCTTTCTAGAATTGACCATTTATGTGTGCAAATATTCATATCTGAAACTTAACTTGAAGGCTAAAAGGCGGCTTCTTGTCCCATTGGGACCCATCATAGTAGAAGCTGCTAATTTAAGGTCCTTTGATGGACAAGAAACAATGCCAAGATCACTTATCTGAAATAGGTGAAGCTCTGAATAAATTATTTTCCATTTCTTCCTTAGTCTGTTATGTTATCAGTTAAAGGTCAGGTAAGTAAAAGTTATTTGCAAGCTTAAAACAGTGATATTGATAATAAAGGTAACAATACTCATAGCTGCAGTTAATGATGCTGATAATGCATTGCTAAGCATGAAATTAAGTGCTATATCAACACTCTTACACAAAATGATCCTCAAAAGACATACAGTTGACCTTTGCACTTTGTAGGGGTTGGGGTGCTGACACCCAGCACAATTGAAAATCCATGCTTTTGACTCCCCCAAACCTTAATTAGTTATAGACTGCTTTGACCAAGAAGTCTTACTGATACCATAGACAGTTGATTAACACATCTTTTGTATTTCTTTACATTCTTACAATAAGGAAAGCTAGAGAAGAGAAAATGTTATGAAGAAATTGATAAGATGCATTCACAGTATTGCAGTATATTGAGTGATAGCGTAAGTTTACTCCCAACCCTTCTGCTCACTGCAATACAAACAGGAGGTAGATGTTAAATTATTACAGTCAGTCATTAGTATATACTCATTAATTTTATGCTCTAATGATTTAAAACTGCATCTTTACATTGGTTCACATTTTCTTTGATTAAGAATGCCGCACATGCACAGTCTGTACACACAGACGGTATACAGTGTGTAAGTATTGACAAACTTATCTTTTATAATAGATTTGTATAAAATTTATGGTAGTAAAGGATAAAATAGATTATTATTTACATGTAATTTATGCGTTCATGACATATATAACTTTTTCTGAACATTTTCAATATTTCAAGGCTACAGTTTGTGAGTTTTTCAAGTTGTGCTGTTCAGGGGTCAACTGTGCTATCATCTTCCTTTTCATATGAGGAGCATATTGGCTGATGATAAGCAATGTTCCTAAGGTCACACACCTAGCAAGTGGCAATCTGAAACACATCTCTTCTCTGTCACCTACTTATGAGTTTTCTTTATAAAAAAGAAATTTCTTTCTTACTTCCACCCATATCAATTGAAAGTAAAAGCAGGAAAATAAACTAGATGTGGCAAAGGAAAAAAAACGATGATCCTACAGTATCTAGTAATAGTAATTAATATTCACATAGGGATATAAGCTAATATAATCAGTAATCTTCAAAGAAAGCAATTTATAACAAGTATTATCCAAAAAATAAAATCAACCTTTCTTTATGTCTAATATGCATCTTTTAAGGAAAAATATTGAAATGGAAAGGCTAACATTGTATTACTAGAAGGATTTGCAATTTCAGGTTGGTGTCATATAGTAAACTAAAAGTTAGAGTCCACACTTCACAAGACTAATAAACCAACAGGAAACCATGTGAGGTAACATAAGGGCATACGACCAAAAGAATCAGATTGTGTCATCAGCTAACATAAGAACTGTGAATCCTGCTATGTCGTTCTTCATATTACACAGTAAGAATAACTGGTTTTCCAAGGGCAAGTCCTAGGAGTCTGACTGTGGAACTGATGTGCCAGTGGGGGATGGAGAGAAGTGTGTAGATTCCCAGTGTGGGAGGGTGCACAATGGATATGTGGGAGGGCTGTGGGTGTTATAGTGGTGGTTGTGGCATAGTAACATACATCTGAATACGTGGGATCCTTTACTTCTGAATTCTATACAGTGCTGTACACTAATGTTGCTTTAATAAATGCGCACGTGTGCACACACACACACACAATTAAAATATTTGGGAAAAAAGAATTGGTTCTCTCTCTAACAGGATATGTTGATATTAATAATTAAAACCCATGTGCTTCTTATTAATTTAATCTTTCGGGTTTCAGCAATTGTTACCACTCTAGAACCACATAAAGTTTAAAATACATACCTTCCAAAACTATCAACAGCATTTATATTTGCTCCCTTGCTTAGCAAAAACTCTATTAATTTTTTTTTGTTTTGAATCACAGCATATAAAAACGGTGTATGTCCATGCTGTAAAACAACAAAAAACAATTAATGGCTTACAAAATCACATATTTTAAACTGAATTTTTAAACTTAAAAGAGATCTCCTGAACTTAAAGTTATAAGAAAAATCAATTTAAAAGTCACCCCTTCCTTCTCACCAGTCACTTCATATGTGCTGTTCTTTCTCTTTAAAATATTTCTTTCTCTAACCTCAACAGATGCAAAGTTATTGTCCAATACTCCGGTCAAGAATTTCTTGGTCCCAAGAATCTTGCTTTCATTACAGAATTTACCATGGTTTACTTTAGTTATTTTATTCCTCACCATCTGAACCAAGAATTTCTTGAGGCCATAGGATGCTCGTTTTTTTTAAGCCCTGTATCTCCAAATTCTGAAACAGTAATAAATGCTTGAAGCATTTTTTATTGAATTAATAATCTCAATGGTCATCTCTGGAATAGTTGTTCTTAAATTATAGTCCAAATAACCTACTTGTGGTAGAAGTTAAGGACTATACCCCACTAGAAACATTCCATGATCATTTACTACTTGAGAAAATTACACAACATAACATGTCCAGTTCTAAAGAAAATCTGTATAATTTTGCTGAATCCCTTTCGAACAATACTTTCTTGTGGCAAAATTATCATTTGAGGAATTAAGGGTTGCAGGGATCATTTTGAGAATTTTCTACTAAAGGTGATGGTTTTCTTCCAGTGAGACACTTTTTTTAAATTTTTTTTTTTGCTCATTTTTTTTAACATTTTATTTTATATAATTCTTACATCATTTTTCATTTTTGCACAATGTATGCATTTTCATTTTGGTTATATTCCCCATACAACTGCATCCCCTATTATTTTGACCCTAATCCTTCCTCTCCCCACCCCCCATCCCCCGTAGTGGTTCTCTGGTTTACAGTTGCTTGTTGATTTTGATTTTTACTTTGTATTAATTAGTCTTTTCTTGGTCCTTTATTTTGTTTTTCTAAATTCCTGCTATGAGTGAGACCATACATATTTTTCTTTTTCTTTCTGACTTATTTCGCTGAGCATGATGCATTCTAGCTCCATCCATGTTGCTGCAGTGGTACATATGCACAATGGAATATTACTCAGTGAGGCACATTTACTTGGTTCTCCACTATCAGTTCTCTGCTATCAGATGTCACTATCCAGAACTATACTTCACTTGGATTACTAAGGACATGGGCTTTGAATTAAAAAAACATAGGCTTCAAATGAATTCTGATTGCTTATTACTAAATGGTCCTTGGGTTGCCCCTATAAGAAGATGGAACTTTTTTATCTTACCTTTATAAGATAAAATTCATTTTTTAAAATTCCCTTTTAGTCTGGTTTTCATTTTCATTGCCACTGAAAATTATTTTCTTTTTTTGGAAGAATGGAAACCAGAAATAAAAATACAATGTCCTGGGCCTCCCCTGGTGGCGCAGCATTTGAGCGCTGGGCTGCGAGGCAGCTTCTGCAGCGCTGGTTCATTCCCTGGCCGCCGGCAAGGGTCACACACACACACACACACAAAAATACAATGTCCTCCATATTTTGAGAATTTGGCAAAAAAAAACCCACACAATTTTCATTTACCAAATAAGAATTATCATTCCTAAACCCTGAAGAGCACCTGAGTAATTATAAACTAAAGGGGAAAAAAAAGCTCTTCCCTCTATTGGCAATTACCCTCAATAGCCAAATTTCCAAGTTAGCCCACGTGTTTATGATTGTTCTCTTCCTTTTCCCTTTTCCCTCCTCAGGCTTGGCCAGAGAGAGAAATCATTTTATAAAAAATACTTTTTATGAAGTAAAAATTCATCATCAGCAGCAGACTTCTTTCATATTACTTTTGTTTTGAGTTTTAAAATAAAGACTATTTCCCAGGCCAATTTTGTTGTCCTGTGTTTTTTATTATTAGGAAAAAATATTTGGTTGGGAATAAATTTTTAAAAATAATCTTTAACCAATTCAGTGCACAAATATTTGCCAAACACCCCTACAAAAATGCTAAGCCCCTCTACTGCATCTTTTAGACACGTTATTATTTAAAGTGGAATCAGACAATTATTTAAAACTATTTTCATTCAGGGAGTGCTCGAGCCTCCAATATGTACGTGACCCACCTATGTCAGGGCTGTGGTTACAGAACGTAATGTAAGTCCAGATGGAAAAGCAGATCGACTGACTTCCCTTTCACCGGCTCCCCTATATAGCTATGTCCCACTGATGAGCTATGCAAGACTGAGCAGGACTTTCTGCTGCAGGGAGCCCACAGTGGTTCAGAGCTGGCAGCATTGTGAGCACCACACATGGATGCCCTCGTTGGATGTCAAGACATGACCTGACCGCTTGCCCTGATTTCAGAACCTAGGGTGCCTGGGCCCTGACAGCCTGCTGCTTCTCTCTGTGGGTAGCCATGCTGGCTGTGGGGTCTCAAGTCCCCCTTGTACCCAGCCTCGTAGCACCCATTTCTTGGACCCATGCAGAGTACCCAGCACCTATCATGTCGTTAGTCTTTTGTGGGTGCTGAGCCTACACCCACTGCCAGGCGCTAAGGAAAAGTTTTTCCAACGGGGGTGCATACGTGATGCAGTGACAGACTTTTGGCCTTTCCGTGGGCACCATCGTTCTCTAGATCTCCCTGACTTGGTTTTAGAGTTGTATCGTGGTGATAGGTCCTTGTGTATAATGTATGCATGCATACATATCAGAGAGATATAGATAATAAAATGTTTTGTGGCTTAAAAAATGCAGTTCCTATATTTTGTAAAAAAAGTTACTTGGTCCATACCTTGTTTGGTGCCTCAATATTTGCTTTGTGTAAAAGCAGCTTTGTTATTATGGACTCATTTTCATTTTGAACAGCATAGTGGAGCGCAGAGTTGCCATCAGCGTCCAAAATATCTGGATCAGCACCATGTTCTAGAAGAATATGTACACATTCTTCTTCCTGGCTTTGTACTGCCTGTCAGTATCACACAAAGAAATAGTAAATTCTAGGAATTAAGGGCCTCCCCTGGTGGCGCAGCGGTTGAGCGCTGGGCTATGAAGCTGCCAGCAGCCTCTGCAGCACCACCTCGCTCCCAGGCCACCAGAGGAGGGTCCCACATGGCGCGCAGACCTCTCCTGCAGCCCACTGCTCCCCTCAGCAGTGTACTTGGGTCCTTCTACCTGTTCTGGTCCCTGCTCTGGCTCTGGTAAATTTTCTCACCCTCCCGCGCTTCTGACTCTACCCAGTGCTTGTACAAATAAATAAAAGAATCTAAAAAAAAAAAAATCTAGGAATTAAGGTTAAACACTTTGTAGGTTTTGGCAATTAGCTAACTTAAATGAGGTTAATGCGGTAAATTCATTTCCAGTCAAGTAAACTGAGTCAAATCCATCCCATGCTGGTTGAGTTGGCTACCACATACCTTCACCAGAGCTGTCCTGTGCTCGGCATCACCCAGATTAAGGTCACATTTTCTCTCTGCAAGCAGAGTGACCACTGCACTGTGACCATAGGCTGCGGCCAAATGGAGGGCAGTCCTATGAGAGTTAAAGGCGCCTTTAGGAAATCATAGTGCAAGATCTCAAATACACCACTACTCTTAGAGCTATAAACATGAATGAGCTAGTTATTCCTATGTCTCCACAACATCATTTTCTTGGGGAAAAGGACATTATTAACTCTTATCACTCACCACATTAATGAAAGAGCAGCCTGTTTGAATAGAAAAGCTGACCTTTGGAGTCAGTACCACTGGACTTGAATCCTACTTTACTCTGTCACTTATTAGCTGTTTTAGACTTTCTGTGCTTCAATTTCTCATCAGTGAAAGGGGGATAAAACAGTCCTTGTCTCACAGAACACTGTGATGATATTACATGAGACTCTATGCAAAGTGTTCAGAATAGTCCCTAGCACAAAGAGCAACTCAATGTTATTAAGTAATATTATTCGTATTACCACTAGCACCACTTTGTGAAGGCAATAACTCAATTAAATAAAATGATTCAAGTACACCGACTTTGCAGGTATATTTAGGTTTGGAGGGAGAACCGTCCTTCACTGATTCCAAGATGCTCCCAGCTTCTCACATTTGACATCCCTGACACTGGAATGCAATGTATAATTCATAATGTCTCATAACCATAATTAACAGCATTTTAAAAAGTCTCATAGCTACATCAAATAGTGGGGTATCACATAATCCACAGTGTGGCACACTAAGTGAAGTATAGTATAAAAAACAGGTCTGTTGCAGTTCCACTCATATGATTGGCAGTTAAAGAAACTGTAATTGTTTTTATTTTTTTTCTTTTCATGCATGCTTTATTCTATGTAAAACAAACATTTTTTGCTTCCTCATTTTTTCCTTTCAAATTTCATGAATTATACTTACAGCATGAAGAGGCAAGAGAACTAGGCAAATAATAATTTTAAAAAATGATTCTTTTTAATTTTTTTTATTTTTTACATCAGTTAATTTTTAAATAATATTTCCTTTCCCCCACCCAGGTGGAGTCCCCATAGAATTTCCATCACCAATGCACCTGTGCATCATCACCACAGGCCCTTGTGTTCCTCCCTCCACCCTCTGATCCCTCTCCCTCCTCCTCCCCTGTAGGATACCTCTGGCTTAAAATTCTCTGGTTTTGTTTTGTTGTGTCAACAATCAAAAATGATAAACTCATTTTTGGATGGAGCCTGAAAGAATTATGCTCAGTGAAACAAGTCAGAAAGAAAAAGAAAAATATTGGATGGTTTCACCTATAGGAGGAATAGAGGGGACCCAAATAAGACATCATTGTAAAAAAAACAATATATATATACATATATAAAATGATTCTTACTTCAAATTTTCAAGAAACTTTAGGCCAAAGGAAACTTATGATTCCTATGAATAGAAATGGCTTATTTTATGCACTGTTTTTAGTGGTAAATGCTGTGGAAGTCAGTATGCCAATTATGAATATTAGTATTCAATCTTATTATACATTTTCAAATGGGCAAGTAAAGATAATCTTTTATAATTTCCTGCTTTTAGAAATGCTTTTGTTTCCAAGGAGGCAGGAAAAACTTCCACTGAGAATAGGCGATAATGCATTACTTCAGTTTGAAATTTCTCATCTTGCTCAGACTGGACATGTAGCTTTTAAGGATAAAATATGTAGAATATTTCTGCTATGTAATGATGAATAAAATTGGGTTGAATTAATGGATAAATACAGTTGGAGACTTCAATATGTATATGATTTAATCTCCATTACTGTCCCTGGGAAAGTCATTACTCAGCAACCTTTCAAGTAGTACAAGCCAAGTCTACCTATGGCTAACACTAAAGGCTGGGAGTCAGTATAATCAACTTGAACAACCACCAGTTATTCAATGTTTTTAAAAAGAAAACTTTTAGGAAATAGAGCAAAACATTTGCTATAACAATAATCATCATTGACAATTATTTGTAACAATAATAATAGTACTCATCATCATATATGCTTACTACTTATATATTCATAAATATGCCACTAAAATAACATGATGAATGTATAATTGTTTATAAAGTTACTTGTAATTTAGATATTTAAACATATATATAATAATCAGCAAGTAAATGTAAAAAGATTCACTTTACTCTTGAAGAGGCAAAGTAAGTCAGTAGATACCAATCCTCAAGAAAATGCTTAAAAAAATGAAAAGAGAAAATGTTTTTATCTGTGGAACATCCATATTCTTGCTGTTCTCCATGATACTTCATTCATAATAAATTTATACTAGAATATGTATACATGTTCACTGCAAAATAACAGATTTTTTAAGTTTTAGTTATAATGCAAAATCTCAGAAATAAAAATTGGATCACATTTTACACAAATTTTCAACTAACAGATTATACTGGGATGTATGTATTATCAAATAATGCTTTTCCTCACTAAATTGTCTCCCAATGCACATCTTTGCAACTCAACATATCTGTCTTTGTTTCTTTCTATAATAACAAATGATCCCATGAATGCACTGGTTTATTTACATAATCCATTGCATGACTCCTACCGAATACACTATTTAAGCAGTGCTGAGAAAAAAAAAAATTGCATGTTACAGTTCTCTATTTCCTAAAAATATTTTACAATGAAGTTAACTAATGGGTAAAGAACTACATAATTTTAAATGTGGTACTTACCACCTAATTGCCTATTTGAAAAGGGAAAAACAGCTTGAAATGTGAGCCACAGAGTAAGTGCCATTGTGTGACATCCCCACAAACACAGTAGATAAGAAATTATTTTTTGGCTCTTCTGTTACATCAATTCCTTTACCACCTGGCCCAAACTGTTTGTTCCACTGTGCATTGGTCTCTTGCAGTATTGCAAAACGTCCAATTTCAAATAAGAAGTTTCCTTCTAATAGATTTAAAAACTATTCCTGTTTTTAAACAGGAAGAAGATAAATCTTTATCTGATATTTAAAAAAAGTTGTAAGCACATAGTCCAATTTATTTTTGATAATAATATTCTTTGGATAAAGAGAGGGTTTTCATTTTTTATGTTGCTAGGTTGAATCTCAAAATTGTTCCTTTGAAAGGCATTCTTTTTTTTTTAAATAATAAATTTTATTTTTATATTCCCCATACAATTGCAAACCCCCCCATTCTGACCCCAATCCTCCCCTCCCGCCCCCCACCCCCCAAAAAGTGTCTCTGGTTCATAGTTTTTTGTTGATTTTGATTTTCACTTTCTTATAGTTATTCATTAAGAAAGTAACTGTCAACATCAAAAACATAGCAGAAGATCTGGCAACGAACACACACAACCACAACACAGATGCATGCATGCACATGCACATCCCCCGCACACACACATACACATGCCAAGGTAACTGGATCAAGTTCCCAGGTATGGGGCCTCCCCTGGTGTTGCAGCAGTTGGACACTGGGCTGGGAAGCTGCCCACAGCCACTGCAGTGCCGGTTCCATCCCTGGCCACTGGCGAGGGCCCCACAAGGCGTGACAGACCTTGCCTGCTGCGCCCGCTGCTCCCCTCAGCAGTGTACTTCTTCATCAGTCTGCCTGTTCTGCTCCCTGCTCTGGCGCTGGTGAATTTTCTCACCCTCCGGGGCCTCTGACTGTGCCCAGTGCTTGTATAAATAAATAAATAAATCTTTTAAAAAAAGTTCCCAGGTATGCACTACGGGTGGGAAGGTCCACACTTAAGCTCTAGCATGTACCCTTAAAGAATCTTCAGGGAGCATTCTATTGCTCTAATCAAAAACCAAACATGGAGGAGCCCTGCCTACAACATGGCAGTGTGCCCAGAATGACCCCTTTCCTAAAAGCATCTGTAGAAAAAAAAGAGGGGAGACATTACAAGCTTCTGGAAAAACCAGACTCTTCGGCCAGACATCAGAACATCTTCAGGGAGATCCAAAGCCTGAGAAGGATACCACTTTCCACAGGCATCCCGCATCTCAACCAGCCACAGCCACCATTGCAGCCACGGTCACCACTACGCCCAGGACCGCCACCACTGGAACCCAGCCATACCCCAGTGCCAAGCAATCAGCGACCTCACCTGCATTGGAGACCTCTGGAGATACCACACAGGTGAGAAACTGTGACCCCAATGAGGCCACCGACACCACAGAACCCTGGGGACCCCAATCCTGGCTCTCAGCACTCTCACCTGCATGCTCAGAGACCCTCAGACATCGCACCAGTGAGAAAGTGGGACCCCCAACACCTGCAAGCTGTGTTCCAAGAGAGGAGGAACAAAAGTTTGGAAGCAACGGGAAAACACTGAATCATCTAAGAAGTTGAGATCAGAAGGTGAAACAAACTAAGTTCGACAGGATAGCATGCACAGAGCAGAGCAGGGGCTCCTGCAGGTCCCAAGCCTGTGACTGGGAACTGAGCTGAGCCCAACCGGGTTCAGCCTGACCGGGTCCTGCCCCTGCTGGATCTACCAACAGATTGACCTGCAGGCACTGGGAGAGTGCAGGCCCTGCATCACTCTTGGAAGCTACGGACCACAACACTCCCCTCTGGAACTGAGAGGGGGTGGTCCCCACAAACAGAGGTGAGACGGACAGCATTTGCAGAGTGGAGTGGAGCTCCTGTGTGCCCCAAGCCCTCGATTTTGGAACTGGACTGAGTCATACTGGGCTGGGGCAGGACCCGCCATCAGGTGACCTGTCAGCACCAGCAATGTGCAGCTCCTACACTACTGCTGGAAACTAGGGACACCATAATACCCCCCACCCTGGAACTGAGGAAATACAGAGGACAGGAATCATTGGGGACAGCACCCATCCATATATTCACAGCATCACTACCCTTGTGGAGATGTGGCCCAATAGTGCTGGACTTGGTCTGAATACCAGTTCCCGACATCCCAGAAGGAGCACCCCAAACAGAGGCACAGCAATACCAGCATCACAGTGTCCCAACATATAGAAGAAACTAGAAAACAAACAACAGGGAGAAGGAAAAATACAAACAACCAAGAAAGCCCTCAGGAGAAGGACACAGCACAAAAGGAAATTAGCCACCAGAACTCAACAACAAAGACATGGAAGAACTTCTCTGCCCACCAGATAGAGAATTTAAAATTATCATGATTAAAAAACATAAAGAAGACAAAAAGGCAGACAACGATACGAGACAATTAGTGAACTCAAGAATGAAACTGAGACCTTAAGGAAGGCAATAAAAGAAATGCAGGAGATTAAAAGATTAGTGGAGGAGCTAAAGAACTCTTGGAAAAGTGATGAAAACACAATTGATGAAATGGAAGAATAAATCAGTATTCTCGAAGATACAGAAATAATAAGAACTAATACAGAAGGGCCGCCCTGGTGGCATAGCGGTTGAGTGCAGGGTCGCGAATCTGCCAGCAGCCTCTGCAGTACCGATTCAAGCCACCGGGTGAGGGTCCCACATGGCGCAGAGACCTCTCCTGCCCCCCGCTGCTCCCTTCAGCAGTGTACTTCATCAGTCTGCCTGCTCTGCTCTCCCCTCTGACTCTGGTGAATTTTCTCTCCCTCCCGCACTTCTGACTGTATCCAGTGCTTGTATAAATAAATCTTAAAAAAAAAAATGAACTAAAACAGAAAAAAGTACGAAGAAAAAAGAATGAAGAAACACTTTGAGAACTATATGACTCCCTGAGGAAAGGAAATATAAGAGTCATAGTGTTAGGGGGACAGGATGTCCTGAGCAAACTCCATAGAGGCTTTGTGCATGCCACTCCCAATCCATCAAGACACTGGGAACTACAATTTCCATGATCCCCAATGGGAAGTTGCAAGGACCTAAGGGCAGTGTTAAGTAGCCATTTTCTCAGTTTATAAATAAAGCCAGCCAGGTTAGTGGGGTCTGGGGGCACTTGGCTCATGCTCTTGGCCAGGCAGGTTGGGTCTTGGTGGGTCATTTGGGATTCCAGGTAGGCGGAATGGGTAGGATGCATTTAAGAATTTATCTCCCTCTTTTCTCCCTGAGTTGTACGTTTCCTCATTTCCCTTTCCCTTGTAAATAAACCTTTGTTAACCTTTTGTGTGTGCCTGCAGAGCGAGTCCCTTTTAAGCATGCGGGGGAGGACCTAGAGTCAGGCAACCCATTTTAGAGCAGGGTTGCCCTGTAACAATAGGACTCCCAGAAGTAGAGGTGAGAGAACAAGGAACTAAAACTATTAAGGAGATAATTGAAGAGAACTCCCCAAGCATGAAGATGAGAAAAAAAATGGACATACAAGAAGCGAGAAGAATACCAAATTTCCATGATGAAAGGAAAACTACAGCAAGACCTAATTGTAGTAGGGCTCCCAAGAATACAAGGGAGAAATAATGCAGCTGATGAGGAGGAAGAAACAGGTAACATATAAAGGAAAACCAATCAGACTGACATCAGACTTCTCCAAAGAAACACTGCAGGAAAGAAAAGAATGGAGGGACATATTCAACAAATTCCAAGACAACAAATACCAACCAAGAATACTTTAACCTGCAAAACTCTCCTTCCTCGAGGAAGAAAAAATAAGGACCTTCTCAAACAAACACAAACTCCAGAAATTCATTACGACTAAAACGCCACTCCAAAAAAACACCATCAGAAGTCCATAGTGCCAGGAAGGCCCAGAGCTGGTTCATTATGACCCAAGCAGCCCAGTAAAGGAGGAGCCCTGGAGCCCACAGTGGCTTTCTCCGGCTTTTATTGAGCTTTTACATGTAGTGCAGCAACCAAGTACATGGCAGGAGGAGGTGCCCCAGGACCTCTTAGCCCCAGGGGAATCTTCACTCTTTACTGGGTTCTCTGGCACTCTGTCTCCTGTTCTCTCTCCTCTTCTCTCTCCTGCCTCTGCTTCTCTTGGCCAATATCTAAATACTGCAGCCATCACCCAAAGTAAATAATACAACTGAATAAAACAATGTAACAAAATGCAGGTGACCACCATCAGGCACGCAATCCTAATGAAGGGAGGGCTGAAAAGCCTGAAAATCATTTACCATACAAAGTCCTCAAGTCAAAACCAACAGAGGAATGAATAAGAAGAGACTAAGGCAAGCAAAAAAATCATAAAAAAATACCAAAAAAAAAAAAAACAGGCAAATCCAGATGCTAATATATCAGTATTAACTTTAATTGTAAATGGACTAAACTCATCAATAAGAAGACACAGAGTCGCTGGCTGTATTAAAACACAAAATCCAACCTTCTGCTATCTTCAGGAAACACATTTAACTACAAAAGATGAACACAGACTGAAAATAAATGTTTCGAAAACAATCCTACAAACAAATGGATCAAGAAAGAAGGCAGGAACAGCTATACCACTATTAGATAAAATAGACTTCAGGCTAAAAAAGGTAAAAAAAAAAAAAAATAACACAAAGATGGGCCTCCCTGGTGACACAAGGGGTTAAGACACAAACTATGAAGCTATTCTCAGCCACTGCAGCACGAGTTTGATCCCTGGCCTACCAGGGTGCTACTCACATGGCACAGCAGACCTCTCCTGACTCGCCCGCTGCTTCCCTCAGCAGTGTATTTCTGTGATCTGTTACTGCTCTGTCTGTGGCAAATCCTCTCACCGCTTCCACTGCACCTCTGGCCTATCCCCCAGTTCTTGTTTGCATAAATAAATAAATCTTTTCTTTTCTTTTTTTTTTTAAGGAGAGACAAATGTGGACACTACATTATGATTATAGGGGCAGTACATCATTCATCAACATATACTCACCAGTGGAGGAGCACTAAAATATGACAATATTAGCTCTGAAAACAGATATTACAGAAAATAGGTCTATAGTAGGCGAACCCAACAATCCACACGTACCAATGGACAAATAAATGAGACAAAAAATAAACAAAGACACTAGAGCCCTAATAAAGACCTAGATCTCATTGGCTTAACAGACATCTATAGGACACTGCACCTAAAAAATCCCAGTGCTTATTTTTCCCAAGAGCACAAGGATCTTTCTTGAGAATCAGTCACTAATTTAGCCACAACACAAACATCAACAGATACATGGAAATCAAAATAATTCCAAATATCTTCTCTGATCATAAAGGGATCAAACTAGAAATAAATGATGAAAGAAAAGCAAGGAAGCCACCCACTTTGTGGAGGTTGAAGCCACACTACTAGAATTAAGGATTAAATTCTATAGGATTAAAGAGGAGATCAAAGAAGAAATTAAAAAATACTTTGAGTTGAATGACAATGAGGATCTCACTATCCAGAATGTACAGGACGCAAAAGCACTCGAAAAGGGAAAGTATATAGCAATAGAGGCTCACATCAAGAAACAAGAAAGAACTGAAAGAAACAACCTTTTCTCCCATCTCAAAGATTTAGAAAAAGAAAAACAACAACAAAAAATCCCCAAAACCAGTAGAAGAGTGAAATAAAAAAAAAACAAAAAACTCAGGCAGAAATAAAAGAAATACAAATGAAAAAGACAGTCCAAGATATCAAAGAAACCCAAAACCGGACCTTTGAAAAAATAAACAAAATAGGCAAACCTTTAGCCAGGCTCACAAAGGAAAAAAAGGGAGGAAACCCAAATAAATAGGATCACAAATAAAAGAAGATAAATGATAAAATAATAGACATGGTAGAGCGCCAGACAATAACCAGAGATTATTATGAACAGTTATACACAAAAAAGTTTGACAACTTGGAAGATATGGACAAATTCTTAGAATCATACATCAGCCAAAGCTGGAGAAAGAAGAAACAGGAAACCTAAACAAACCAATTACAAACAATGAAACTGAAACAGTGATCAAAACACTCCCCAAAAACAAGAGCCCAGGACCAGATGGATTCACAAAAGAGTTCCACAAAATGCTCAAAGATTAACTGATCCTATCCAACAAAATCCCACAGCTAACATCATTCTCAATGATGAAAAGCTGAAAGCCTCTCCTTTAAGACCTGGAACAAGACAAGGATGTCCACTCTCAACACTGCTCTTCAACATAACACTGGAAGACAAACTCATGCCATTTTGCAGCAACATGGATGGAGCTAGAAGGGACGGTGCTCAGTGAAATTAGTCAGAAGGAAAAAGAAAAATATCAGATGGTTTCATTTAGAGGAAGAATATAGGAAAACTAAAGAAAGGGTCAGGGGAAAAAAGACAAAAGTATCAGACAAACTATAAATCAGAGACCTACGGCAGGGGAGGGAGAGGGATCAAATGGGAACGAGAGATCAAGAGACTACGGTGACAGTTCACGGGTGACTTGGTGGTGGAAATTTATGGGGATCACATCTGAGAGGAGAAATCAAAAATCGTATAAAAATGAGCAACAAAGTAAAATATGTACCTGTATATATGCGAATGTATATAATTTAATTAAAAATCCATGACAGGGCCCCAGTGAGGGCACACAGGAGCAGCCCAGGGATCAGCTATCACAAGGCAGGCCGAGCATCAGCAGAGCAAGCAGGGGAGCCGGGCACAAGAAAGAGGCTGCACCTTCCCATGAGCCCAAGGAAATTGTCTTACAAAATCCATCCCATGAGCACCTGCTAGCAGGTTAATATTCTAAGAAGTGCTGAGGAAAAATAGCCAAGGATGTTTTAGAATGAAGATGATGGGTGTGTAAGAGAACCACAGCTTTTAAGATGGGGTACTTACCAGCAAATCGCCTCTTAGAAAAGGGAAGAGCAAGTGAAACTCTAAACAACAAGTGCCACCGCTGCTCATCCTCACAAACTGTGTGGATGGAAAAGGTTATTTCATTCCTATTTACTTCAGTTCCTTATCCGACCTGGGACCCTAATTATTTCCACCACTATCCGTGGGCCACTGACTGATACGTCCAAAAGCTACTCTGTGTCATTTCAAATGACATTTTAGTCTCATTCTTGTTGTTTTAAAAACTACTATCTGCAAAATGAAGGTGTATTTTTCTCTGAGTTAGAGAAAATAAAGGACATCACTGTAGCTTAACATTTCAAGATCTTATACTTTGATTTGGTTTGCAAAACTGATGAATCTAGCAACAGTTGCCATTTTGAGAAACCAGAGCCATCTTCCCCCTTCAAAGTTTCCTTCTCAGGTTCCTCAGAAAGAACATGTGTGAGGAGGTGGCAACTGATATAAAATGGGCGTTGGGGTATTTCTGAACAACTGTCAGCCTAGGAGTTGATCTACTAGGGAATCTATCATCTCCTGCACTTTTCTGCAGTACATAACGTGAGGACACAAGAGTGTGTATGCGCAGGAAAATGCTCTACATACTCCATTTTGATTCTTTTCTCATTACTGACCTGAGTTACATCATTTCACGCTTATCAGTAAGCCCTCCACAGGGCTAATTTGGCATGAGCTCCGAAACGGCCACCGTCTGTGTCTGCTGCACACCAAGCTAGCTGGGAGCTTGACCCTCCAGTACCAGGGGCCGTGACCCCTTGCCAGCGAAGAGGGCTCAGTGCTCACTCTCAGTGACAAGAGGCCAAGGCTCCCCCAGGATAATCCCAGAAAGGTTGCGTTCTCCCAGGACCTCCCTCCTTCTCCTTGCTGGCCTCCAAGTGCCTGGTACCTGTGTTGCGAGTCCATCTCATTCAAGGCCCTTTTACGCCGCAGAATAAGTGCCTCCACTTCACAGACATTGCCAATGAGAGCAGCTCTGTGGATCTTCTTGAGACCTTTTTCTTTGATGTTGCCATACCCAAGTCTGCTTCTCTTAATATTAGGGTCGACAACAGGGCCAGTAACGGTGGTTATCTTCTGTGAAGTGCAGGTGGCCTGGGGAGACCAACGAAAAATCTTCCACATGGCAAAGCCCAGGACGTTGGAGAGACCTCGCTCCCCCCTACCCCTGCACTTTCGCTGCCTCTACCACCCAACAATGGCACTTAGGAAAGAATCGCCAACCAGTCAAGCACTACTAGAGGGGCCAGGAAGGTCACCACAGCCAAGTTCCCGCAGAGCTGGAGAACTTTCAGTTGGAAGAACCAACCGTTGCCAAGCAACACCAGTAAACAGCAGTGCACATCAGGAGGAGGCACATGCCCAGTGTCATGGTGATAGAGTGTAGGTATAATGTGGAAGCCTATGCTTCCAACACAACACAAGATACCCAAGCACACACATGCAGACAGACACACACACACACACACACCATGGCACTGGGCTCATAATGCAATAAAATTACCATGGGTGGTCTTCTCCACTGCTGCTCCAGCATGTACCTTTAAAGGACCCAGCAGGCATAGGTCCCCGTTGGCATCCAGTGCTATTCATGGTAGGGAGGAGGCTATGGGTAGCTGGGATGGGAAGCTATGGGCCCCGGAAGTCATACATATGGGAGCAGGACCCGAGTGCTATATGGACAGGAAGGAGGGTGCATTGCAGTGGGTGTACAGAAGAGTGGGTGTGGATCATGGGCCAACCTAAGCTCAAAGCAAATCTGCAGGCACAAACAGATGCTGGGAGAAACCTCCATGGTCTGTCAGCACCCTGGGAACCCAAGGGCAGTCATATAGCAGCAAGAACAATGAGAGTGGACCTGATTGAAGCCCTGCTAAATACTATTGAGGGGGAGGGTGCTTCTCAACTGCTGGGATAGACATCTGTCTTCTCAAAAGAGCCCATGATACCAACACAGGATTCAAAATGAATCTGTTTGATCAGAGCTCCTTTGGTTACTAATCACATTTCACCTTGGACCAGTGCCAAAGAGGCGGATGTTGTTCACTTTAGAAGCCCAAGTTCATTATCGGTCAAGATGGACACACTTGTACAGTTTCAGTTTTGAAACAGACAGTTTGAGAGGGAAAAGATCCAGCATCAGATTGAAAATGGACCGACTGACGAGAGCTCAACTAGCACCCAACATGTGGGATGGGTGCCTCCCCACCCTTGGCGCCTTGTGTTCTTTAAGCCCAACCTCAGTCCAGGTCAGGCTGCACACACTGGGGAAATTCAACTGACATCGGTCACATAACTGGGATGGTAAACTGCCCAATCTTATTGGAGCGCCCATGGTTGCCAATCAAAAATAGACTAATCAGGTTTGAATGGCAGGCATCCTGAAGAGTATGTAAGTCAGGTCCCAGCCAGCTTCCAGTCAGTCACACTCACCCAGACGCTCTCCCGTGGAGACCTTTGTAGAGCTGCAACATTAGTCCCTGTCCTCCTGCTCCACTACTTCAGTGACCTGTCTTCTGACTCTGCATCCAACATCACATGCCAAATGACACACTGGCCCTATGCTGGGCATCCTAAAAGGGCAGGAATGGGAGAGGATATTGGCACACCATTCATCTGACAGGGGACTGCTATCAAAGATCCACAAAGAACTCATATAAATCTGAAAACAAAACAAAACAAACAACTTCTTCAAAAATATGGGCAGGAGAACGAAACAGACAATTCTTCAAAGACAAGCAGACTGCAGACAGATGTATGAATTAATGTTACAATCACTAATTTTCAGGGAAATACAAATCAAAACAACGATGAGATAACAGTTCATATCGGTGAGAAGGACTCACATAGCGAAGACCAGGAAAAAATATTAAAAACACAAATACTGCCTAGAATGTGAGAAAAAGGAACCCACCTATACCGCTGGTGAGAACACAAACTGGTTCAACCTCTATGGAAAGCAGCATGTAGGTATCTCAAAACATTAAAAATATTATCTGCCTTTCAACCCAGTAATTCCACTCCTAGGCATCTACCTCCAATATTTAAATATATTCATTCAAAAGGAAACTTGCATTCCACTGTTTACTGTGGCACTAATTACTATAAGCTAAATTATGGAGAAAACCTACATGGCCCCAAACAGATGAGTGTATCAAACAATGTGCTATATATATACACAAAGGAATAGTACTCAGTGATCAAAGAAGATGAACTCACGCCATTTGCGTCAACAGGGATGGAAAGGATAATGGTAAGTGAAAAATGTCAGAAGGAGAAAGATAAATACTGAATGGTGTAACTAATTTGTGAAATACAGAGTAGCTAAGAGTCAGATAAAGACAACCTTAAAAACTATTCAAAGCTGAGTACAGAACTAAAGCAGTCAGAAAGGGGAGAGGCTGGGGAAAGAACAAAGTGGGAAGGAAGCACAATGGACTATGGTAGTGGACGCCAAGTGATGTGGTAGTGGGTGTGCTATGCTGATAATATGTGGTGGGGTATCCAAACATTAACCTGATTGAAAATAAATAAATTTAAAACATTTAAAAATATTCCATGTAGCTGATTTTCATTCATCAACTGTATTCCTGGCATCATCAACGCTCCTGTTACTCTATGATTTTCTTCCAACACTCTGAGTAGAATACAGTTAATAGAATACTCTGAGTAGAATATTATTGACTTAAGTGGTCTCCCTGGCCAGGGATAGAACTCATGCTGCAGTAGCTAGTGATAGCTTGATAGTGCTGAGACTTTAACCCCTGTGACACCAGAGAAGCCCCAAAATAAAGGTTTAAATGATATTAACAAGTATATATAAATCTCACCTAAGTTTCCTATTCATCTTAGGGCAAGCTATGTGTTTCTGAGGGGGATGACATGTGGATGACTTTCACATTCCCTAACTTTTAAAATGAACAAGTGTTACTGCTGTTAAGAAGAAACTATAATAATAACACAGACAAGAACAGTTTACAGTCTTCACAGCAATGTATACCCGATCAAAAAAAAAAAAAAAGAAAATATTGGTTGATGGCCTGGCACATATATTTGAAAGAATTTGTGACAATGCCTTCTGAATTATTATGAATGGACTCTTTGCATGGCTCCAATGTCATGCAAACTCACTAATAATATATAAGACTCGAATGGGGATGGATAAAATCAAGATCTTTCATCCTGGTGGGAAGAGAAATCTCAGTAAACTACCTTGCACTCATACTTATTGGACCAGAAAGGAGTCTCTTGATGGAAAGACATGGAAGAAGTGAGCTGAAATATGTAATGAGCTTTTCATGACAAAGAAAACTTGAGTTAAACATCAACCGTTTAATAAAAAGATGAAGTCACTGCCCACATCAGGCACTGTTTTCAAAATGTTTGCTTCCCATGGGGGGTTTTCATTTCTAACTTTCATCTTCCCTTCATATTTCAGCAAGGTCTTTGCCTCTTCTGTTCTTCAAATTGTAGTTAAGAATGGAAATAGTGAAAGGGATCAACATGGTGGTGGGGAAATGCTATGGGTAAGTCCTCCCATTAAAAAAAAAATGCTAATAGGGAAGAAAGGGGGCAGGTCCCTGCAAAAACCAGGACACGGAAGATAAACTGGTGAGTCTGGCAAACTACCCGAAGAGGAAAATTGCCATAAAACAGGAGGAAAAGAGAGGAAGCTCAGAACCCTGCTACCCTCCCCCACCCATAACGCAGGTACACTCCAACCAACAGAAAGAAAAAAACAACAACACGAACAAACTATACATCATAAGGGACTGTGAGTGGAAAGGAACTATTGCAGGCACTGCACCCCGTGAACAGGAACTGTGGAGAACCGTGCGGGAACCGCCACAGAGGTGAGAGAGCGGCTCTGGGCGCCATTGGAGGAAAACAAGGACTCTTCTGACAGACCTGCAAATAGCACAAGGCCAGCCAGTAACCTTGTGCAGAAAAGCAGTGGCCACGAAAAGCATATGTGGATCGGCGGCCCAGGTGCTGCGCCCACGACCTAGGTTTGTGGGGAGATACATGGGGGCCCTCACTGAGGAGAATGTCCCCACTGAGTAATCAGAAACCAGGCGCCCAGACATGGGAGCAGGGTGCAAAAGGCACCATTTCTGCAGACAGTGAACTGGGCTACAGCCCGCGTCCTGTATGCGAGGGCTTCGGAACTGAGACCCGGGGTTGAAATTCGGGGCATGGGATCCCCACGACGGTGAGGTGCAGGGCACACAGCACCCCCACGCCACTGAGGCGCTCCATGCTACCCCCATTCTGTTCCCCAGACCCAGGGGAGGAAAAAACAGTCCTGGAAGGTCACTAGGAAAGATCTCTAACGACCAGAACAAAATTACCAACATCCTGATAGTTGGAAACCAGGCATCCCAAAAACACCCTCAGGCTCTGAGAGAGGGTGGGCCAACCAAATGGGGGTAGGGAGGGGAATAAGGTGTGGAGCAAGACCCTATTCTGGAACTGAGAGCCAGGCACAGGATCGGGGGTGTGGGACGAGCCATAGAGTGGGCACTGTACAAGGTGACACCCAGCATTTTGGATCTGATAGCCCTGGATCTAAGACCTAGACGCAGAATTCAGGGTGCAGGATCCATTCAGCTGCAGGCACAGCACCAAGTCAACAAGGGGAAGACACAGCACCCAGCATAAGCAATAGACCCTGTGTGGAGAGAACCACTGGGAAAGAGCACAGGTCAGCAAGTACAGGTCTCTGGCGCCACCTCGTGCCCAGAACTAAATCACCAACAGGCTGATTCCCTGTTGGAACTGAGTAAATACAGAGGGAGGGAACTGTAAGGGACAGTGCCCAGCAACACAGCATCAACACCCTGGTGGAGTTTTGGCCTACCAGTGTTGGTCTCAGTCTGGTAAACAGTTTCTGACACCCCTAAAGCAGCACTCCAAAGAGATGCCCGCCAACACCAGTGGCACAACATCCCAATGCATAGAACTAATTAGAAAGCAAACAACAGGGAGAAGAAAAAATAAAAATAACCAAGAAGTTCTCAGGAGAAGGACACACCACAAGAAGAAATACAGTTACCAGAGCTCAACAATGACATGGAATAACTTCTCGGCCTATCAGATAGAGAATTAATAATCATCCTGATTAAAAAGCAGAAAGAAAACGAAAAGGGAAAAAAATGATTTGAGACAAATAATCACTGAACTGAAGAATGAAATTGAGACCTTAAGAAAGGAAAGAAAAGAAATGCAGGATACTAAAAGATTACTAGAGGAGATAAAGAACTCTGGGAAAAGCAATGAAAACAGAATCGATGAAAGGAAGACGGATCAGTACTATCGAAGATACAGAAATAAAAAAGCCAAAAGAGAAAAAGAGAAGTGAAAATGAAGAAGTATGAGGATAATATTAGACAATTATCGGGCTCCATGAAGAGAGGAAATGTAAGAGTTATAGGCATTTCAGAAGGTGAAGAGAGAGACAAAGGAACTGAGAAATTATTCAAGGCCTTAATCGAAGAAAACTTCTCAAGCATGAAAAGGGAGACGGATCTAGACATAAAATAAGCGAGAAGAACCCCCAATTACCACAATGAAAAGGAAACGTCAGCAAGACACATAATAGTAAAGCTTGCAAGAGTCCAAGACAAGGAAAAAATAATGACACTGTCAAGGAGGAAGAAACAGATAACTTATAAGGCAAAACCAATCAGGTTAACTTCAGATTTCTCCGAAGAAACATTATGGGCAAGAAGAGAATGGAGTAACTTATTCAGCAAACTTCAACACAACAAATGCCAAGCAAGAATATTTTACCCTGTAAAACTCCTTCCTCTATGAAGAAAAAATATGGGCCTTCTAAGACAAACAAAAGCTCCAGAAATTCATTACAACAAAACTTCCACTCCAAAAAATTCTACAAGAAGTCCTAAAGCAAAAACCAACAGAGGAATGAACAAGAAGAACAGAATAAAGCGAGGAACAAAATCACAAAAATGACCAAAAAGTGGCAAATACAGATGCCAACATATCAATATTATTAACTCTAAATGTAAATAGATTTAACTCATCAATAAAAAGACACAGAGTAGCAGGCTGGATTGAAAAACAAAATTCAACCTTCTGCTATCTCCAGGAATCATATTTAACCACAAAAGATAAACACAGACTGAAAGTAAAAGGTTTGAAAACAATCCTACAAGCAAATGGACCAAAAAAGAAGGCAGCAACAGCCATACTTATATCAGATGAAATAGACTTCAAATTAAAAAAGGTAAAAAGAGACATAGATGGACACTATCTACATTATGATCAAGGGGACAACACATCAGGAAGATATAACACTCATAAACATATACTCACTGAATGAAGGAACACCAAAATATATTTGACAATTATCAGCTCTGAAAACAGACATTAAAGAAAATACATATATAGTGGGAGACTTCAACACCCCACTCTCACCAATGGACAGATCAATGAGAAAAAAAAATAAACAAAGACACTAGAGCCCTAAATAAAGACATAGAACTCACGGTCTTAACAGACATCTATAGGACACTGTACCCAAAACAATCCGAGTAAACATTTTCTAACTTGCACATGGATCATTCTCCAGAATCAATCACATACTGGGCCACAAGACAAATATCAACAGATACATGAAGATCAAAATCATTCCAACTATCTTCTCCGATCATAAAGGCATCAAGCTAGAAATAAATCATGACAAGAAAACAAGGCAACTCCCCACTTCATGGGGACTGAAATCCATACCACTGGAAGACCACTGGACTAATGAAGAGATCAAAGAAGAAATTAAAAAAATACTTTGAGTTGAGCGACAAGGAGGACACCACTTTTCAGAATGTATGGGATACAGCAAAAGCAGTGACAAGAGGAAAATATATAGCAATACAGGCTCACATCAACAAACAAGAAAGAACTCAAAGAAACAACCTAATCTCACATCTCAAAGAGCTAGAAAAAGAACAACCAAAAAACTCTAAAGCGAGTAGAAAAAAGGAAAGAATAAAAATCAAAGCAGGAATAAATGAACTGGAAACAAAAAAGAAGACAACCTAAAGATCAATGAAACAAAAAGTTGGTTCTTTGAAAAAAATAAACAAAAGAGACAAACCTCTAGCCAGGCTCACAGAGAAAAAATGGGAGAAAATACATATAAATAGGATTATAAATGAAAGAGGAGAAATCACAACAGACTCAGCAGAAATCAAAAGAATAATCAGAGATTACTATGAACACTTATATGCAAACAAATTCAACAACCTAGAAGGCATGGACAAATTCCTAGAATGATACAATCATCCAAAGCTGGGCAAAGAAGAAATAGAACAACTAAACAGACCAATTACAAGCAGCTAAATTGAGGCAGTAATCAAAGCACTCCCCAAAAGCAAAAGCCCAGGTCCAACTGGCTTCACAAATGAATTCGACCAAATGTTCAGCAGTGAATTAGTACCTATCCTACACAAACTCTTTCAAAAAATTGAAAAAGAAGGAATACTACTAAATACATTCTACGAAGCCAACATTACACTAACACCAAAACCAACAAAGACAGCACAAAAAAAGAAAAATACAGGCCAATCCCCCTAACAATTATACAAAAATCTTCAACAAAACCCTTGCCTAACAGAATCCAACAATGTAACAAAGGGATAATACACCATGATCAAGTGGGATTCATCCCAGGGGCACAAGGATGGTTCAACATACAAAATCGATCAGTGTAATCCAACACATCCCCAGAGAGAAAAAAAAAAAACAAAACAAAACTTATGATCATATCAATAGATGCTGAGAAAGCATTCGACAAAGTCCAACATCCATTTATGATGAAGGCCCTTGAAATTCTCGGGATAGAAGGAACATACCTTAACATGATAAAAGCCATATATGACAAACCCACTGCCAATATTATTCTCAATGGCGAAAAGCTGAAGGTCTTTCCTTTAAGTCCTCTCTCACCACTGCTCTTCAATATAATACTGGAGGTCCTACCCAGGGCACAAGACAAGAGAAAGACATAGGAGGAATCCAAATGGGGAAAGAAGAAATAAAACTATCACTATTTGCACATAATATAATAATATACATAGAGAACCCTAAAAATTCCACAGAAAAATGACTCAAAATAATAACCAGTTTAGTAAAGTAGCAGGATACAAAATCAACACACAATAGTCAGTAGCCTTCCTATACACAATCAATCTGAAGAAGAAAAAATCAAGAAAACCACCCCTTTTATGATTGAAACAAAAAAAAATCAAATACTTGGGAATAAACTTAACAAAAGGTGTGCAGAACCTACACAAAGAAAATTATGAAACACTGTTAAAAGAAATAGAAGAAGACACAAAGAAATGGAAAGACATTCCCAGCTCATGGATTGGAACAATTAACATTATTAAAATGTCCATCCCACATAAGCAATATACAGATTCAACACTATTCCAATAAAAAATCTCAATGACATTCTTAAAAGAAATAGAACAAATACTGATGAAATACATATGGAACCATAAAAAAAAAAAAAACACAGATAGCCAAAGCCTACTGATGAAAACAAAGGAGAAAGGTGGTATCACACTTCCAAACTTCAAGCTATACTACAAAGCCATAACAGTTCAGTATTGGAACAAAAACAGACACACAGACCAAGGGAACGAAATAGAGAGCCCAGAAATAAAACCACACTTATATGGACAACTGATCTTTGACAAAGGAGCAAAAAATATGCAATGGAACATGGACAGTTTCAATCAATGGTGCTGGGAAAACTGGACCACCACATTTTAAAAAATGAAACTAGACCACTACCTCTGACCATGTACAAAAATCAACTCAAAATGGATAAAAGAACTGGACATAAGACCTGAAACCATAATATATATAAAGAAAATATAGGTAAAACACTATAGCTATGGAAACAACCCAAATGCCCATAAATAGATGACTGGGTCAAGAAGATGTGGTACATATACACCATGGAATATTACTCAGCATTCAAAAAAGATAAACACATGCAATTTGCAGCAAAATGGATGGAGCTAGAAGGGATCATGCTCAGCAAAATAAGTCAGAAAGAAAAAGAAAAATACCGGATGGTCTCACTCATAGCAGGGATTTAGAAAACCTAAATAAGAGACCAGGAAAAAAACTAATCAATACAAAGTAAAAATCAAAATCAACAAGCAACTATAAACCAGAGACACACCACGGGGGGGGGGGGGTGTGGTTTTGATTTGCATTTCCATGCAAAGGGAGGGGGGGCCAGGGAAGGGGAGAGAAAGGACTAGGGTCAAAATAAGGGGGGGGTGTAATTGTATGGGGAATATAACCAAAATAAAAATGCATACATCATACAAAAATGAAAAATGATGTAAGAATTATATAAAAAAATATTAATAAAAAATTCAAACTCAAAAAAAATAACATACATCACAATAACATCTTTAAAGACTCATCACCCAAAGCAAAGAAAGTCAAGGAAAAGATGAACACCTGGGATTACATCAAACTGAAAAGCTTCTGTACAGCCAAAGAGACATTAACCACGACAGAGAGACACCCCACTGACTGGGAAAAAAAAAAAATCTTTGCACTCTATTCAAGTGATTAGCGACTGATCAAAAAGATATACAAAGAACTCACATGACTCAACAAAAATAAACAATCCAGTCAATAAATGGGCAGAAGAACTTAAAAGACATTCTCCAAACAGGAAATGCAAATGGCCAACAGCATGTGAAAAACTGTTCAACACCCCTTATAATCACGGACATGCAAATCAAAACCACATTAAGATATACCAGTTACACCAGTTAGAATGGCACATATCAAAAAACAAGCAATGACAAATGAGGATGTGGAGAAAAAGGAACTCTCCTACATTGCTGGTGGGAGTGCAAACTGGTCCAACCACTATGGAAAGCTGTCTGGCGGTTCCTCAGTCTACAAAAAATGGAGCTACCACATGACCCAGCAATTCCACTCCTAGGGATCTACTCAAAGGACACAAAAACATTGATTCAAAAGAACACCTGTACGCCTATGTTTATTGTAGCACTATATACAATAGGGAAAACCTGGAAACAACACAAATGCCCAAAAATAGATGACTAGATCAAGAAGATGTGGCATATATACACAATGGAATATTACTCAGCAATCCAAAAAAGATAAACTCATGCCATTTACAGCAACAAGGATGGAGCTAGAAGGAATAATGCTCAGCGAAATAAGCCAGAAGGAGAAAGAAAAATATCAGATGGTTTCACTTATATCAGGAACCAAGTAAGACATCAGCATAAAAAAGTAACAACAGTACAAAACACAACAAAGCAAAAACAGACAATTATAAATCAGAGACATACTTCAGGGGACGAGGAGGTAGAGGGATCAGAGGAGGGAGGGGACTGTGGTGATGGTGCAAGGGTACACTGGTGAAGGAAACCCTACGGGGACTACACCTGAAGGGGTGGGGGGAAGCAAATATTATTTAAAAATAAACAGTGATGAAAAAGTAAAAAAAAGTCAGTAAAAAAAATAAAGGTTGCAAGAAATAAATAAGAGAGTGATACAAAAAAGAAGATATTTTCAAAGCTACAGAAGACAAAAAAGATTTTAAAGCTTCTATGAAACAAGATTAATAATCCAATAAAATGATATAGATAAAAGATTGGAGAAAATATTTGCTCATAACATGTTTGACAAAGGGCAGATATAGCCAAGATATACAAAGAATACATGCAACTTAACCATAAGAAAACAAATAACCCTAAACAAAAATGGGAAGAAGAGCTAAGTGAGCATTTCTTCAAAGAAGACATACAGGTGGCTACCCAACTGTTAGATGGGGAGGGGTGCCTCCCTGGCGGCACAGGGGCTAAGTCTCAGCACTATCAAGCTGTTACCAACTGTTAGATGCGAGTACCCACCTCCACATGGCTTCAAGAATATTCAGGAGTGCCCACAAGCAAGCTGTGGCTGAGATATGAACTCCATGGTCTCAAACATGCACTCTGGGCAGCTTGAGCTGATATCCAAGATATGCAAAGAACTCATACACACTTTCACACATTGCTGTTTACTGGCATTGCTTCGCAACCCCTGGTTATCCCAAGTGAAAGTTTCCAAACCCTCCTGGAGCTTGGCTGCTGGTGGGTTGTGGCGAGATCTCTGGCTCTTGAATCAGTAGTTGATTCCTCTAGCACTGCCAGTTTTGGGTGTTAGAGGCAGCAAACCACCCAGGAAGAGGGGAGGCTTCTCTGAAGTCCTGGGCTGTGCCATGAAGAGGTTCTCTTGACTGGTCTTTCTGGGGCTCCTCCTCCATTCTCAAAGGAAAGCTTCAGTAACCGTATTGATTCAAGGCAGCTTAGTTATGGCAACATCAAAGACAAAGGTCTCAAGAAGATCCACAGAGCTCTGGTTGCCGGTGATGTAGCAGGAGTGCAGTGATTCTTCTGCTGCAGAAATGTGGCTTGAATGGCCTGGACCAGCAGCTCAAGAAATAGGTACTGCAAGGTGGCAGAGAGCAGGCAGGAAGTACTGGGGAAAAGGCAAACTTCTTGGGCTCATCCCATTGGCACCAGCTCTCCTTTTCACTGCAGGCCTCCAGCCACACCTGCCCAATGAATGCCAACAATGCTCAACCATCAGCACCTAAGGAGCAGACTCAAACCCCATAGAGCTCATAGGGCCTCCTTCTATAGCAGGGCCTGATAGGGCCTCCTTCTACATCAGTGATCTTCAGCAACCCTCTGCCCTCCTGGCCACCAGAAACAGGGCTGAGCCACCATTGACAAAGTCATTTCTCAAGCTTTTACTTCCTTGTGATGAGGAAACAAGGTTGGTTGATTGCATTTTTTCTAGTTTCTTAATGTGGGCCTGTATCACTATATACTTCTTTCTTAGAACTGCTTTTTCTCTGTTCCGTATGTTCTGAAAGGTTGTGCCCTCATTATCATTTGTCTCAAGGTATATTCTGATTTCCTCATTAACCCAGTGATCATACAGTAGTCTACTGTTCAGTCTCCATGTAGTAAACATTTCCTTGTTTTCCTTTTGTAGTTGATTTGTAGCTCAGTACCTTTACGGTCAGACAAGATACTTGGTATGGTTTCTATCTTCATCAACTTGTTGATATTTGACTTGCGATCCAGCATGTGGTCAATCCTAGAGAAGGTTCCATGGGCACTTCAGGAGGCGGGGTAGGTGTGAGGTACCCTGTAAATGTCTATTAGATCCAGCTGGCCTATTTCTTTGTTTAGGGCAAATGTGTCCTTATTTACTTTCTGTCACACTGATTTTCCCCTTGGTGAGAGTGGGGTATTGCAATCTCCAAACATATATGTATTTTCTTTGATGCCTGTTTTTAGATCTGATAGTTGTCTGATGTATTTTAGCACTCCTTTGTTTAGTGAGTACATATTGATGAGTATTTGTCCTCCTCTGGTATGGTTCCTTATATCAATATATAATGAACATCCTTGTCTCTTTTTACTTTTTTAAGCTAGAAGTCTATTGTGTCTAATATAAGTATGGCTTTTCCTTCCTTCCTTTGGGTGCCATTTGTTGTCAGGATTGTTTTCTGTTCCTTTACTCTAAGTCTATGATTATCCTTGGTATGTATGTGTTTCCTGGAAACAGCAGCAATTTAATTCTGATTCCTGATTCAACTATGTACTCTGTGTCTTTATATTGTTGAGTCCATTAACGTTTAGAGTGATTATTGATATGTGAAAGTCCATCACTGCCATTTTGTCCCGAGCTTGTGGTTCTTTTGATTTCTTCTTTAATTGTTTGTTTGTTCCTCTCTTCATTTTAGATCCTAATGCTTCTTTTAATATTTTTTGGAGGGAGGGGGTGTTTAGTGGATGCAAACGCCCTAAGATTTTCTTTGTTTGAGATGGTCCTTACCTCTTTCTCTCATACAAAAAGGAGAATCTTGCAGAGTAGAGTACTCTTGGTTGGCTTTTTTTCAATTGGAATTATTTGAATATATCATTCCATTCTCCTTGCCCTTAGTGGTTCTCAGAAAAATACAATGTTAGCCTAATTGGTGTTCCTTTATAGGTTATCTGTTTCTTCCACATCATCAGCATGTTATTTTTTCTTAGTCTTGGACTCTTGCGAGTTTTACCATTCTACATCTTGCTATAGTTTTCCTTTTAGCAAGGTGGCTTGGTGATCTTCGTGCTTCTTCTATTTTTATGTTCAGTCCCTTCTTCAAGTTTGGGAATTTCTTCTCCACTATTTCCCCAAACAGATCCTCAGTTCCCTTCTCTCTCTTTTCTCCTGCGATTCCTATGATTCCTACATTTACTTTTCTCATGGTGCCAGATAATTCACGAAGTGTTTATTCAGTCTGGTGTCTTTGTTTCTCTTTTTCTATCTTGCTTCTTACCCCTTTATCATCTTTGAGATCACTGATTCATGCTTCCATTTGATTTATTGTATCTCTATGGCTTTTTCCTAAAATTTTTGCTTCCTCCTGCAACTCTATTATCTTCTTTTAAAGGCTAAGTTTCAATCTTGCTTGTTTATTGTGCTCCTCATATAGCATTCTTATCTTTTTGAATTTTTTTTTTTTTTGCATTATCCCAATTCTTGAATTTTCTTAACCCTGGCCATCTTGAATTCTATGTTTGATAGGTGAAAAAGCTTTTCTATGTCTTTGTGGTTTGGCTCAAGCGTTTTGTTTTCTCTCTGCGGTGTACTCTTCCCACAAGAGCTGTGTCATTTGTATTCATCTTTCTCCCTATTTTTTGCTTGGTTTGGCACTGCTGTAATTCGTGATTTTATTGCGTATGAGTCCTTCTCTCCCACTGTTATAGGCATTTGCTTGATGGTGACTACAACTACTGGGATCTTATAGGGCCTTCCCCAAAAGCATATCTGGGCCTTGTTTTGGTGTCTCTGGAAAGGGTGGTGGGGGGCACTGGGTTGTGAGGCTGAATTTCTGTGACCTTACTTCACCCAGTCGTGGTGGCTCTGGGCCTGTTTCTGGTGGTTGGGAGGCCCGGGCTTGCTGGAGATCCCTGTTATGAGTAAAGCATTACACAGTTCAGACTGGAGCATGCATCTGCTCCAGAGGCAAGGGTAGTCGAGTTCTTAGTGGACTGCACTATTCTGGTGCAGTTAGGGACTCACATTAAAGTGCGCTGGCCCCTGCATGGACCAGGCTGGGTGTGCATCTTCTTCTCAGGTGCTGATGTCTGAGTTCTGAGTGGGTTGCTGGGTATGGCTGGGGACCTGCATTGAAGAGCTAGTCTCTGCAAGGCCTGGCCTAATGTGCATGTCTGCTCCTGAGGAGTAAGAGACTGGACGTGGAATCAACACTGTTTATCAGATGGCTGCTTAAGATCCCTTATGTAGAGCAATGCCCTGCAAAGCCCAGGCTGGGTCATGAGTCTGCTCCCAAAATGCAAGTGGCTTAGCACTGAATGGAATGTGTTGCAAAAGGATGATCGAGAGGCGACTTGCCGATGGCAAGGGAAAGGGCTCACCCAAACGCTGAGAAAACTCGCGTGTACCAGGGCAGATAACCACCTGGGAGGGACGCCCCAAATGTGCTTCATCCTTGGAAGTCTCCTCAGTCATAACTTAGCAACAGAGGCTCACAAGGACAGGCATGTCCCATAAACCCAAGGGCTCACACACATGGTGTGTATGAACTCAAGTACATGGCATGCGAGGCAAGGTTGTTTTGGCTTTCTCTGACTTATGATAAAACACTGATGTCTTTGTTCACAATTCTTATATAATCATGCTATGAAAAATAGAGAATGAATGCCTTGTAGCTGACAGCAGTCCCCCGTCTAGTGGGTCCTTCACAATCAGCGTCCCAAGTCTCAGAGCCCACTAGAGGCTCACAGAATGCAATTCCTGGGTGCAGCTAGGGGCCTGCATTGAAGATCTGGGTCCTACATGTCCCAGACTGGGGTGTGCATCTCCTCCTGAGTGCTGAGTCAGGAGTAAAGTTCTTTTTATACAATTGAAATTGTGTTCTTTCAATTCAAACTAGATTATTATAAATTTCATAGTTAATAGTAATCCCCTGGACAGCCTCCAATATGTAAATATGTACACAAAAGGAAATGAAAAGTGAATCAAATCAGTGCACAAACAAATCAACTGAAAAGAAAAGAAAGCACAAATGAAAAATTTTAGGGACAATACTGGTATAATGTATACAGAAAAGAAATAGCACAATTGCAGAAGTCAGCATTTATGAATAATTTTTTTTTTCTTTTTCTGACTTTTTTTAATTTAAATACTAGTTTTAATTTAAATACTAGTTTAAATACTAGTATTTATTTTTTTGAGTTTTTTAAAAAGTTATAATTTTTTTATTTAAATTTTATTTTTATATTCCCCATAATATTAAAACCCCCTTATTTTGACCCCAAGCCCTCCTTTCCCTGCCCCCCACCCCCTATAGAGTGTCTCTGGTTCATAGTTGTTTGTAGATTTTGATATTTTCTTTCTTATAGTTATTCTTTTTCCTGGTCCCATTATTCAGCATTCAAAAAAGATAAACACACGCAATTTGCAGCAATATGGATGGCGCTGGAAGGGATCATGCTCAGCGAAATAAGCCAGAAAGAAAAAGAAAAATACCAGATGGTCTCACTCATAGCAGGAATCTAGAAAACTTAAATATGAATAATTACTTTAAATGTAAATGGATTAAACTCACCGGAATCAAAATACAGCGATTGTCAGAATGGATAATAACAAACAAAAATATGATCCAAGTATGTGCTGTCTATAAGAGAATATTTTTGGACTCAAAGTTATAGAAAGTGAAAAGTAAAAGAATGAAAAAAACATATCTATGCAAATAGTAACCAAACGAGTACTGGACAATTATACTAATGTCAGGAAAAAAGTACACTGTGAGTGAAAATCTATTCCATGAGCTAAAGAAAGACATTATACACTGGCAATTCATGAAGAACTAGATCAATCATAAATATGTAAGGGCTAAAGAAGAGAGAACCAACTCATATACCACAAACACTGATACATTTGAAAGGAGAAACAGAATTTTACAACAAACTGGAAACTTAATGCGAGAGACCGGGAACTCAAAAACAAAAGGCAGAAATATTTTTGCATATGTTATCCAATGTACAGAGAACATTCTAAAGAGTCACCAAAATAAAAAGGCTACAGATCTAATAAATTAATTCATCAAAGTCACGAAGAACCAAACCAACACACACAACCAGGCAGATTTTTATATCAACAATAAATAACTTTTGAGGCTTAGGAGAAGAAAGAAAAAAGACTGAAGAATAGTAAACAGGGCCTCCCTGGTGGCACAGGCGGTTGAGCACAGCGCTGTGAAGCTGTCCACAGCCTCTGTAGTGCGGGTTCGATCCTGGCATGCTGGGGAGATACCCACATGGTGCAGCAGACCTCACCTGCCTCCCCCAATGCTCCCCTAAGCAGTGTATTTCAGTCAATCTGCCTGTTCTGTTCCCCACTCTTAACTCTGGTGAATCCTCTCACTCTCCCGCACACCTGGCCTGCACCCCGGTTCTTCTATGTATAAATAAATCTTTTTTAAAAAAAGTGAACAGAACCAAATGAACCTGTGAGACACAAATGAACAAAACAAAATAACCATTAGAGGAGGAGAACCAAGAAGGAGGAGAGAGAAAGGGGTATAGAGAATATTTGAAGAAATTCAAGTAACAAATGATATTCGAAGAAATAATATTCTAGTGAATCCTTCAAATTTTTGATGAAATACATGAATGTGAGCATGCAGAAACTGTGAGCAGAAATATGAGCAGTCCAACAATCTCCAGTCAAATAACATGTACAGAGAAACCCACACCAACATACATTATAATCAAACTTTCAAAAGAAAAAGAGCAGGGCCTCCCTGATGGCGCAGCAGTTGAGCACTGGGTTGCTAAGCTGCCCATAGCCTCTGCAGCACCGGTTCGATCCCCAGCTGCCCGGTGAGGGTCCCACATGGTGCGCAGACCTCTCCTGCTGCCTGCTGCTCTCCTCAGCAGGGTATTTCATCCGTCTGCCTGTCCTGCTCCCCGCTCTGGCTCTGGTGAATTCTCTCACCCTCCCGCACTTCTGACTGTACCCAGTGCTTGTATAAATAAATAAATAAATCTTTAAAAAATTATTAAAAAAAAAAAAAAGACAAAGAGCAAATTTTAAAAGTAGAAAGAAAGAAGCAAATCATCACCTTTAAGAGGTCATCAATAAGCGTGAGGGTGGAGCAACATGGCGGCTAGGAGACGCTGCGAGTAACATGCGCGGAAAAGCAGCACGCTGGAAAAGCAAACGAGAATCGGGATCGCGGCTGCCCAGGTCCCCGCGCCTGCGACCTAGGCTTGTGGGGAGATGCGCGGGGGCCCTCAATGAGGTGAAAGTCCCTCACTGAGTAATCAGGAACCAGGCGCCCAGACACGGGAGCGGGGTGCAAAAGGCGCCATTGCTTCAGCCACTGAACTGGGCTACAGCCCGCGTCCTGGAACTGAGGGCTTTGGAAGTGAGACCCAGGGCACAAAATTCGGGACGTGGGTCCTCCACATCAGTGGGGCACAAGGCAGACACAGCACCCCAAAGCCGTTGAGGTTTTCCCTACCATTCCCACTCTGTTCCCTGTCCCACGGGGTGAAAAAGGCAGCTCCCCAAGAACAATAGGAGAGATCTCTGGTGCCACCTAGCGACCAGAAAAAAAGTCACTAACACCTTTCTTCAGAAAAGTCAGCTTGAAAGCGGCGTGGCCAGCTGGGAAGTTAGCCCACCCCAGGTCCATTCAGACCAGCAGTCTGAGCCCACAGGGGGAGCGGGCACCCACGGCCGGGGCAGACCGGGTGCACAGAAGACTGTGCCTGAGACCGGATGCGCAGGGAGTGCATCTCGCATCGCCACTTTAGAACAGGGACATTTCTTCAGTAAAGACTGCCTGCAGAAGGCTCCCTCAGGAGCCAGAGGTGAGAGGGGAAGCTCGCCCAAGCCAGGCACCTTCTGGCCTGCAGTCCAAACCCAGAGGGGGGGCGGGAACCCACCACCGGAGCAGAGCAAGTGCACAGGGGAGTGTGTCCCCACATCGGCATTTTAGAACACGGACCTTTCTTCAGTGAACACTGCTTGAATCCAACAGATGGCTCCTGGAGGAGCCAGAGGGGAGCAGAGAAGCTCACCCAAGATGCCGGACAGTCCCAGCAACACAGTGTCCCAATGCATACGACAAATTAGAAAACAGACAGTAGGGAGTAGAAGAACCACACGGAACCTAACAACTCCTCAGGAAAAAAGCACACCACGAAAAGAAAACCACCCCCCAGAATGCAATAACAGTAACTTGGAAGAACTCTGAACCTTCCAGAAAGAGAATTTAAAATTGCCGTGATTAAAAAAATGACAGAACTCATAAAGGAAAACAATGATCAGAAGAAGGAAATTGAGTCCCTAAAGAGGGAAAACAATGGTCAGAAGAATGAAATTGAGTCCCTAAAGAGGGAAGCAAAAGAAATGCAGGAGATCAAAGAATTAATAGAGGAACTAAAGGACTCTGGGAAAAGCAATGAAAGCAGAATAGATGAAATGGAAAAATGAATAAGTACTCTTGAAGACACAGAAATAAAAAGAACCAAAACAGAAAGGAAAGAGATGTACAAAGGAAAAAGAACGAAGAAAGACTTTGGGAACTATCTGACTCCATGAGGAAAGGAAATATAAGAGTTATAGGAATACCAAAAGGAGAGGAGAAAGATGTAGGAACAGAGAAATATTCAAAGAGATAATTGAAGAGAACTTCCCAAATGTGAAGAAGGAGCTGAAAATTGATATACAAGAAGCAGGAAGAACACCAAACTTCCACGACGAAAGGAAAAATACAGCAAGACACATAATAGTAAAGCTCCCAAGAATCCAGGACAAGGAAAAAATAATGAAGCTGACAAGAGGGAAGAAACAGATAACATTCAAAGGAAAACCAATCAGGCTGACATCAGACTTCTCTGAAGAAACACTGCGGGCAAGGAGACAGTGGAGGGACATAGTCAACAGACTCCAAGAAAACAGATGCCAACCAAGAATACTCTATCCCGCAAAGCTCTCCTTCCTCTATGAAGAAAGATTAAGGACCTTCCCAGACAAACAGAAACTCTGGAATATCGTTACGACTAAACCCCCACTCCAAAAAATACTACAAGGAGTCCTAAAGACAGGACCTCAGAGGGACGAATAACAACAAAAGAAGGCCAAAAAAAAAAGTTATTAAAAGAATAAATAAATAAAATCAAAGGAAAAACAAACACAATGGCAAATACAGATGCTAACATATCAATATTAACTCTAAATGTAAATGGACTAAACTCTTCAATAAAAAGACACAGAGTTGCAGCCTGGATTAAGAAACAAAACCCAACCTTTTGCTGTCTCCAGGAAACACATTTAGCTACAAAAGATAAAAATAGACTCAAAGTTAAAGGATGGAAAGCAATCCTACAAGCAAATGGACCAAAAAAGAAAGCAGGAACAGCTATACTTATATCAGATAAAACAGATTTCAAACTCAAAAAAAATAAAAAGAGACCCCAACGGTCACTACATTATGATCAAGGGGACAATACTTCAAGAAGAAATAACACTCATTAACATATACTCACCAAACGAATGAGCACCAAAATATATCAGACAACTGTTGTCATCTCTGAAAACAGATATCTGAAAACAGTAGTGGGAGACTTCAACACACTACTATCAACAATGGATAGATCAACAAGACAAAAAATAAGAAAAGAAACTAAAGCTCTAAATAAGGACCTAGAGCATTTGGGCTTAACAGACATCTATAGAACACTAAACCCCCAAAAAACGGAGTACACAGTTTTCTCAAGCGCACATAGATCATTCTCCAGGATCGATCACATACTGGGGCACAAGACAAACATCAACAGATACACCAAGACTGAAATCATACCAACCAACTTTTCTGACCATGAAGGCATCAAACTAGAAATAAACCATAAAAAGAAGGCAAGGAACTCTCCTACCTCATGGAGATTAAAAAACCACACTACTGGAAGACCACTGGACTAATGAGGAGATCAAAGAAGAAATTAAAAAATTCTTTGAATTGAATGACAAGGAGGACACCAATATCCTAAATGTATGGGATGCAGCAAAAGCAGTAATAAGAGGAAAATATATAGCAATAGAAGCTCACATCAAGAAACAAGAAAGAACTCAAAGAAACAACCTAATCTTGAAGCTCAAAGATCTAGAAAAAGAACAACAAAAAAAAACCCAAAACCAGTAGAAGAAAAGAAATAATAAAAACCAAAGCAGAAATAAATGAAATCGAAACTAAAAAAACAATCCAAAAGATCAATGAAACCAAGAGCTGGTTCTTCGAAAAAATCAATAAAATAGACAAACCCCTAGCCAGGATCACAAAGGAAAAAAGGGAGTAAGCACAAATAAACAGGATCATAAATGAAAGAGGAGAAATCACAACGACCACAGCAGAAATCAAAAGAATAATCAGTAACTACTATGAACAGTTATATGGAAACAAGTTCAACAATCTGGAGGTGATGGACAAATTCTTACAACTCTACAATCACCCAAAGCTAGATAAAGAAGAACACCTAAATAGACCAATTACAAGCAGCAAAATTGAAATGGTAATCAAAAAGCTCCCGAAAAACAAAAGCCCAGGACCTGATGGATTTACAAATGAAATCTACCAAACATTCAGAGACAAATTTGTGCCTATCCTTCACAAACTCTTCCAAAAAATTGAGAAGGAAGGGACAATACCAAACATGTTCTATGAAGCCAACATTACACTAATACCAAAACCGAATAAGGACAACACAAAAAAGGAAAACTACAGGCCAATCTCCCTAATGAACACTGATGCAAAAATCCTCAATAAAATTTTAGCTATCAGAATCCAACAATGTATCCATAAGATAATTCACCACGACCAAGTAGGATTCATTCCAGGGACACAAGGATGGTTTAACATCCGAAAATCAATCGACGTTATCCAACACATCAACAAAAAGAAATATAAAAACCATATGATAATATCAATAGATGCTGAGAAAGCTTTCGAATAAGTGCAACACCCATTCATGATAAAAGCCCTTGAAATTCTTGGGATACAAGGAACATACCTCAACATCATAAAGGCCATCTATGACAAGCCAACAGCCAGTATCATTCTCAATGGTGAAAAGCTGAAAGCAATTCCATTAAGATCTGGAACAAGACAAGGATGTCCACTCTCACCACTGCTTTTCAATATAATACTGGAAGTCCTAGCCAGAGCAATAAGACAAGAGAAAGACATCCAAGGAATCCAAATAGGAAAAGAAGAAGTCAAACTATCACTATTTGCAGATGATATGATAATATACATAGAGAACCCCAAAAACTCCACAGAAAAACAAATTCAACTCATCAATCAGTTCAGTAAAGTGACAGGATACAAAATCAACACGCAAAAGTCAGTAGCCTTCCTATACACAATAAATCTGAAGAAGAAGAAATTAAAAAAAAAAGCATCCCTTTTATTATCGAAACAAAAAAAATCAAATACATGGGAATAAATCTAACAAAAGTGGTAAAGGACCTATACAAAGAAAACTATAAAACACTGTTAAAAGAAATAGAAGAAGACACAAAGAAATGGAAAGACATCCCCTGCTCATGGATTGGAAGAATAAACATTATTAAAATTGCCATCCTACCAAAAGCAATATACAGATTCAGTGCTATTCCAATCAAAATCTAAATGTCATTCTTCAAAGAATTAGAACAATTATTGATTAAATTCATATGGAATTACAAAAAGCCCCGAATAGCCAAAGCTCTCCTGAAGAAAAAAGAAGGGAATGGAGGCATCACACTCCCAGACTTCAAACTATACTAAAAAGCCATAATCATCAAAACTGCATGGTATTGGAACAAGAACAGAAATACAGACCAATGGAATTGAATAGAAAATCCAGAAATAAACCCACAGATTTATGGTCAATAATATTTGACAAAGGAGCAAATACTATGCATTGGAGCAAAGAAAGTTTGTTCAATAAATGGTGCTGGGGAAACTGGGTTGCTACATGCAAAAGAATGAAGCTTGATCACTACCTCACACTGTGCACAAAAACCAACTCAAACCAATTTAAAATGTATTAAAGAACTAGACTTAAGACCTGAAACCATAAAATACATAGAAGAAAATATAGGCGAAACACTACATGACATGCACATCAAAGAAATCTTTACAGACACATCACTCAAAGCAGTGATAGTGAAGGCAAAGATAAACAGCTGGGACTACATCAAATTAAAGAGTTTCTGCACAGCAAAAGAGACAATAACCAAAACAAAGTGAAACCCCACCAACTGGGAGAACATTTTTGCACACAACACTAATGGTAAAGGACTGATCACAAAAATCTACAAAGAGGTGATGAAACTCAACAACAACAAAGAAAATTATCCAGTGAGAATGGCACATATTAAAAAAAACTAGCAACAACAAATGCTGGCGAGGGTGTGGAGAAAAAGGAACTCTTCTGCACTGTTGGTGGGAGTGCAAACTGGTCCAACCACTATGGAGAGCTGTGTGGAGATTTCTGGACCTACTAAACATAGAGCTTCCATATGATCCAGCAATTCCACTCCTAGGTATTTACCCAAAGGACACAGAAACATCAATTCCAAAGAACACCTGCATCCCTATGTTTATAGCAGCACAATTTACAATAGCTAAGCTTTGGAAACAGCCCAAATGCCCAAAAATAGATGACTGGATCAAGAAGATGTGGTACATATATACCATGGAATATTACTCAGCATTCAAAAAGATAAACACATGCAATTTGCAGCAACATGATTGGCGCTGGAAGGGATCATACTCAGTGAAATAAGCCAGAAAGAAAAAAAAAAATGCCGGATGGTCTCACTCATAGCAGGAATCTAGAGAACTTAAATAAGGGACCAGGAAAAGGAATAACTATAAGAAAGTGAAAATCAAATCAACAAAAAACTATGAACCAGAGACAGTTTTTGGGGAATGGGGTGGGAGGGGAGGGATTGGGGTCAGAATGGGGCGGGGTTGCAAATGTATGGGGAATATAAAAATACAATTTATTATTTAAAAAATAAATAAATAAATAAAAATGAAAAAAAAATAGAGGTCATCAATAAGATTACCTTCAGATAAACGATGGTTACAGTTGCACAACACTGGAAATGTTTTCAGTGTCACTGAATGCCACACTTTAAAATGGTTAAAATGTGCATTCACGTTAATATGTATTTTACCACAATTTTTTTTTAAAGATTTGTTTATTTATTTATACATACAAGCACTGGGTACAGTCTGAAGTGCGGGAGGGTGAGAGAATTCACCAGAGCCAGAGTGGGGAGCAGAGCAGGCAGAAGGACCGAAGTACACTGCTGAGGGGAGCAGCGGGTGGCAGGAGAGGCCTGTGCGACATGTGAGACGCTCCTCCGGTGGCCAGGGAGCAGCCGGGGATCGAACCGGTGTTGCAGAGGCTGAGGGCTGTTTCGCCACCCAGTGCTCAACGGCTGCGCCACCGGGGAGGCCCTGACCACAATTTTTACAAGTGGAATCTTTTGTCAGACTCTGCAAAGCTTCGGATTCTGCCCATTTCCCAGGGCAGAGCCTACCTCCCCCTACTCACCACCCTAGATCACCTGGGGCCTACACAGCCTCACCCCTTCTTTAAACAACCATGAGTCCTTATGTCGGCACACTTCATTTGAATCACGTCATCACATACTTTTGACATCTCTTTCCATTTCCCCTGGATTAAACAAGAATTGGTCACTTTACTTCTATCACTTCTTTAGGTAACTGCATAATCATCATTGGAAGGTTCACAAAGTCACCTAATGGAGCCCACCAAGAAATGTTTTTATGTTCACAACTCAGTAAGTTGGGAGACCTGCACTGACCTACATGGCATTCTGCCCGAATATATGGTAAGTGGCCACACAGTAAATTTAGGCTTTTGAGTTGAACAGTCTGTCACACCACTCAAATCTGCCTCGAAATGCAAGAGCAGTCACAGTCATAAAAAATTGAGCATGGCGTGTCCCAATAAAACTTTGTTATTGTATAATTTTCACATCATAAAACATTCCTTTTGGTTCTCAACCATCTAAAATTATTTAGTTTGTTGCCCATGGTGGGGGGAGGGGGAAAGGCAGCAGGCTAAATTTGGCCCAGGAACTGTAATTTGCTGAGTTCTGACTTACACTTACCCTGATGTTAACTGTTATTTCTTTCTACTCCTTACTATGAATTGCAGATATCTTATAAATCTCACATAACCATGCTAAGCAAAACTGTGAATAAATAAACAACTCACCTGGTATGTGATCATTTTTTGCTGGTCCTGGAAGGGCCAAGGGTCTGTGAGGGTACAGCTGAGAAAGAAGTGAAGAGCATGAGAGAACACTCCACATAGGCATTGGCAAAACACCTCTGAAGGAAGAGGCCTTCAAAAGGGGCAGAAGTGAGGGGGACCCACATGTCCATGCACAACTTTGGATTGTTATATAGTGCTTGGATACACTACTTTTTAAATGTAAAAGCATCTCTGGGCCTCCCCGGTGGCGCAGGGGTTGAGCGCTGGGCTGCGAAGCTGCCCGAAGCCTCTGCAGCTCCGGTTCGATCCCCAGCTGGCCGGCGAGGGTGCCACATGGTGCCACAGACCTCTCCTGCCATGCCCGCTGCTCCCCTCAGCAGTGTACTTCGGTCCTTCTACCTGTTCTGCTCCCCGCTCTGGCTCTGGTGAATTCTCTAACCCTCCGCGCTTCTGACTGTGCCACCAGGGGAGGCCCAATAATAAATAAATCTTAAAAAAAAAAAAAAAAAAGCATTTCTACTGATTTGTTAACAGTACATGTTCTCCTTTAACCTAGAAAAAAAAAAAGTATACAACCCAATGAGCAACTAAGCAAATTAGGAAAAGTCCAGGACTGGAACAAAATGTTTTCAGTACAACTGATGCTGAGGAAAAAAAATATTCTTGGACGGTTATGTTCTCTGTTATAAAACACAGAATCTCAACAAGGTCCTGAAAAAAAGGAATGGGGCGTTTTAATGATCAAACTTTTGGTTATAGGTTCTGTAAATTATCTTTTGATTAAAAAAAAAATCTGGTTTTGGTTTTGACTTATCTCAAAAACCTGCCCAGGCTATGAAAAAACTCAGTGTCTGCTGTTGATTCTGTCACAATAAAACATGTGGCTGAAAGCAGGCACCTAACATATTACACCCCTTTCCTGCCCACCACATCACATCCTGTCTTTTTAGTCAAAGAAATAGGTCAGAATTAAAGACCTATATCGCAGTACCTCCTCTGATTATTCTGAAAGACCAGGATATGGGGAGCGTTAGCATGACTCTAATCCTGCCATGGTGTGCAAGCAGCTCAGAATCTCCAAGGAGCAGAGAATGAAGAGAAAAAGGAGGAGCTTTCCTTTATCTCCCCTGTGTGAGCTTCCTTCCACCTGATGCCTTCACAAGTCTCTAAGAGAGTCTTTTTTTTTTTCCTTTTGCCTTGGCCTCCTCTCCCAACCATTGTTCACAGGGCTCCTGAGAGTTGGTTCACAGTTTCGCCCTCACTGGATATGACAGAGGTTCTAGCAGGAAGGTCCCAGGTGTTTCTGGCTGAGCAGGTGAGTCTCTGCTCCTTCCAGCAAGGCCCTGGCTCTCTACTAAGGCTCAGGCAACTGGCTGTCCTAGGAGGGATTCCGGCCCCTGGGCTCCCCCTCTGACCTCACAAGAGCTGCTCTGTTCCGAGAAAGCTGGACCACATTTAAAACCCATCTTCCAAGGCACATAAATCCGGAGTATTTACCAACTGTTGCCACCATCCCACATTTGCTATTTTCCTCTCAAGTCCAATATTGTTTAACCATTGTGATGCAAATGTCTTCCACCCAACTGACTACAGGATAGTTGCAGGTAAGAAGCTTATGACCAGGCACATTCCTTTCAGATCTACAGCCTCAAACAGGTTAAGCCTTTCCTGAATGGTTGTCAATTTGTCTAGCTGTTTTCCTCAGCTAATTCCTTGAGACTTCTCTAAAGTGAGCCGCTAGGTGCGTCTTATAACTGCTCTCTTTGCAAGCACGCAAAACATTGATTGAACATCTATGTTTAAAATCTTTTTAGTTAAAATCTTTAACCAAGATCTGAAGCTCTCGGATCGTCCTGTCACCTTGACCATAATAAGCTGGACCTTCTGTAAATGCAAAGCGTGCTTCAGAGGGCACAGGCAGGGCAGGAGGGGCTCGTGGGGTGCAGTCCAGCCTGTTTATGCGCCATGCCCGCAGGGTCTTTAGAAAGAAGATCCCCCCAACCTAATGCCTGTCCACTTCTGTTGCAGGCTCAGGCCAGGAGGCCGCCAAGGGCCGCGGCGGCTCAGGCCCACCTGCCCGCGGGCAGAGCGCGAGAAGGGCATCCGCCCTCGCTCCTGCCCCGCGCGGCCTGCACTTGGGGTGATCCTGGCGCCTCCCGAGGCTGTTTCCCGTGAAAATGGCCGCTGGCCACAGATGGCAGCCGGATTCCACGAATCCCGCAGCGGCAAACGACGTCCTGGGGAGAGAGAAGCGCTCACCCGGGCTGTGTCGGGTCAGTTTCTTGGCCCATCCGGAGCCTGCACGACCCTCCCCCTCGGAGACCAGCAATGAGGCGTCGCTGGTCCCCCGCGCCGGCCGCGCCGCCTCTCCCCCTGGTGAGACGGGGCAGGAGTCCCAGGGCCAGGAGCAAAGCCGCGTCCTCCTCCACCCGCCCTCCCGGCGGGGCTTCCCGGCCGCCCGCCCCAGCGCGCTCCTCGCGGGTACCCTGGCCTGGGCCTCCAGCCACAGAAGCTCCAGAACCTTCTCCGCAGGCCCCGCGGCCCCTGAACCCTGCGCCCAGGAACCACAGCGCACATGCGCAGAAGGCCTGAGCGGCTCCGGAGCTGGCGCCAAAATGCTCACGGGACGTTTCCCATAAGCCCGCGCGCCTCTCTGGGAATAGGGTCTTCAAGCTTTTTTTTTTTTTTTTTAATTTTGACAGAAGAAAAATTAAATCATCCTTAGTCCTACCGCAGAAATATAAACATTGTTAAGACTTTTTTCTTCTTCCTATGCACAAACATTTCTAAATATACAAATATTTTGCACTTTGCTTTCCTCATTCACATTTCCAACATCATCCAGTAGCAATACCTATGTGCCTATAAATCATTTTGAATTGCTATATAATATTGCATTGCATGGGTTAACATAATTAAATGGTGCTGGGAAAACTGGGTGGCTACATGCAAAAGAATGAAGCTTGACCACTACCTCACACCATGCACAAAACCAACTCAAAATAGATTAAAGAACTAGACATAAGACCTGAAGCCATAAAATATATAGAAGGAAATACAGGCAAAACACCACACCTCAGTAGTCTCTTTATTTTATTTTATTTTTTAAAGATTTATTTATTTATTTATACAAGCACTGGGTACAGTCAGAAGCCTGGGAGGGTGAGCGAATTCACCAGAGCCAGAGCGGAGAGCAGAGCAGGCAGACCAACGAAGTACAGTGCTGAGGGGAGCATGGGCGGAAGGAGAGGTCTGCCTGCCATGTGGGCCTCTCGCCGGCAGCCGGGGATCTAACCAGTGCTGCAGAGGCTGGGGCTGCTTCCAGCCGAGTGCTCACCCACTTCACCACCAGGGGAGGTCCCTCAGTAGTATCTTTAAAGAATCATCACCGAAAGCAGTGATAGTGAAGGCAAAGATAAACAGCTGGGACTACATCAAATTGAAGAGCTTCCACCATCTTGATACCCTCTTGAGGCCAGAACAATTAGACTCGACTGGAAAGACATGCAGGCATGTACATACGGACACAGCTCCCTTAGGTTTTTATCTAACCCAAATGAAATGTCTTGTGTAACTGCATTTTTGCTCTTGACAGCAAAGACACAGAGCTTCCTCTCTGAGTCCTTATGAGGACAAACCATAGTTTTCTGAAGTTAGATTCTTTTCACCACTGCCTGATGGAAAGGCAGTTTTATTCTCATTGAAATAGTCTGTTCGCCAAATCTACCTGCAAAAGCATAGAGACAAAAGATTCACTTAAAATTGAATATTAAAGCCAAAATAAAAAATGTCCCCCCATGGAATCAAAACCAAATTCCCAAATTGGGGAGAGTTGTGAGCAGAGGAAATGTGGTTTCAGATGCTATCCTGGACACCTTACCTAGACTTTGGAAGGAGAAAAAGAGTTTGGTTGCAGCAATTACCAAGAAAAGTTCATAACTGTGTGCGTTGTCTCAGGGTCCAGTGTTCACCACAAAGTTAATCCTGGGGTGCCATAGAAACTGAAATTTTAAAATACAATTTCTGTCTTTTTCTTAAGTATCTAGATCTTCAGTGGGCTCACAAGACTGGGGGTTTCTTCATCCTAGAGTGATGTTCCCAGGTTTTAATGACCGCAAGTGTTAAGGAAATGTGAGTAGCTAGCAAAACTTCATAAGGACCGTACTATTTATCTGAAACATCTCCATTCTACCAGGTCTGGAGTAAGTCCTGATCACGAGATCTGAAAGGAGGCCATGGTTCATTGGGAGGCATAGACATCCTAGTGTGTAGACAGTGATGAGTTACAGCTGAAACCTCCTGGGTTATGTGTTACACTCTGTTTGATGCTACATAATTGCTCTGTGTCTGACACAATCTTCAAAATTGAAGTTTGGAATAGTGCTCCAAAGGACAATTGCAAAGGGGCTTAACCCCAGCCCACTTCTGGGAGCCACTCTTACCCAAAGAGGGCTCTGCACAATACCTAACCCTGACACAAATGTGTTCCTGCATGGATTTTTCCAAAGGTTTTATCAAGGTTTGGTTCATGGTGGATTTTGCCATATTCTGCTCTCCACTGGGTCCCTGAACTTCCTAAATGTTTTCAGTACGCGCACAATTGGGTTCTGTTATTATTATTATTATTTTTTTTTTAATAGAGGCATGTTTTATTTATTTATTTATTTGTTTGTTTGTTTTGTTTATACATGCACTGGGTACAGTCAGAAGCGCGGGAGGGTGAGAGAATTCATCAGAGCCAGAGCGGGTAGCAGAGCAGGCAGAAGGACCGAAGTACACTGCTGAGGGGAGCAGCGGGCGGCAGGAGAGGTCTGCGCGCCATGTGGGACCCTCCTCTGGTGGCCGGGGAGCAGCCGGGGATCGAACCGGCGCCGCAGAGGCCGCGGGCAGCTTCGCAACCCAGCGCTCAACCGCTTCGCCACCAGGGAGGCCCTGGGTTCTGTTATTATAATTAAGTTTCCCATAAGCTTTGGCAATGCCGTAGTGTGATATAGTCGCCACCGTGAGGCAAGGCCTCAAGAGCCTCGCAGGGCAGCAGCATTGGGAGCAGAGCAAGATGGGGGAAAGACAACTCAAAGTCCAAGTAGAGAGAAAGAGAGAGACCTAGAGGGGCGCACACCCGGAGCAGAGCAGGCCTGGAGGGACAGCCCCTCATGACATCCGGTGCCTTGTACAGTGCAGTCTCACCCTTATGGAGGAGCAGGCTCAGGGTAGGCGGTTGAGTATGTCGTGGGGTGTCCTGGTGGACATGTGCATTTGGGATCCATCAAGGTCTGGCACAAGCTCAGGGGGAGAGAATAGGAGCTGTGCCTGGGGGACTCCATTTTTTCCCCATGATCAAAGCATCTGAACTCTAGTTTCTGTTCTCATTTACCTTCCTGTCAAGGTGGTCTAGCAGGTTCTGCTAATCAGGCCATGAATTCTGCCGGCTGTTTTCAGCAGATACTGGATTCCCAGAGAGAGAGTCATGGAAAGTCTGAGTATTGCTGCTACTCTAGCCATAACACCTGTTGCTGTCTCTGCACTTGCTGTTTTCAGCATGTATAGATCCTCCCACCAGGACTTTTGCCCTGAGAGGTTCCCTATCTCAAACTTTCCCTGTTTCTGCACATTGAGAGGCACAGACTAGTGAAAGCAAAGAAATATCTAGGCAAAGACACAGCATAGTCGAGGCGCACTATAATCCGCTCTCCACAGTGCCTAAAGCTGGAGGAACATCAGCTGGACAGGGAGCCGAGCTGCTGCCTGACCCATGTCCCTGCCCACACCCCGGTGTTCATGGCACATGACCCAACCTGAACTAATGATGAGGCGCTAACTAATCAACTAATGATGACTCACTATTCAGTGAAACAGCCATCACTGTTATCTCCTATGAGACCCAGATTCTCCCAACTATGCAATTACCCCCAGGTCCAGGGAGACTTGCCCTGTGTTACCCAAACCAGAGAGCCCCCTCCTGGCTCGCAGGACAGTATCAGCAGAGATGAGGAGAGTGATGGGGTTCAGGCATCCTGAAAGCATGGGTTCAGTATCAGGGACCCCTCACTGTGGAGGGTTGTTGTGTGGGTGTGATGTCTGGGAAACCAGACACAAATGGTCCCCTCTGGGAAGTCAGCCTGGACACACCAATTTGCTTGTTTGTCCTGTATGTCCCCTCAGACAGTGGCAGCCCCCTGAGCCTGGGCAAGGGCCCTTCTTGTCCACACTGTGTGTTGAGCCCCTAGACCCATATCTGGCACATGCTGGGTGTTCAGTACGTGTGTGGAAGCACCCCACCTGGGAGTCAGCTCCCCCATGTCACAGGTGGACTCTGTGTCCCTGGTGCTGCCCGTAGCATTTGATATCGATGACTGTGTCCCCTCAGTGTGGTCTGTGGATCCCTGAACCCTAGTATCACTGCATTTGCGACAAGGCATGGAAGGAGGTGATTCAGATAAAGATGGTCATGAGGGTGATGCCCTCATCAAGAAGAGCAGGTGACTTTATAAGAAGAGGAAGAGAACCAGGGGTGAGCCCCACAGAAAAGCCCATGTGGGGGCACCATGAGACACAGCCATTGAAATCCAGAAGAGAGATTGCAGAGAATCCAAACCTGCTGACTCCTGATTTTGGGTTCCAGACTCCAGCAGTGGGTCAAATGAATTGCTGTTGGCTAAACCTTCCATTCTGTTAAGGGGGCTTCAGCCAACCAGCTCACCCCTCAAGGAACTGTCCCCAAGTCAACCATCCCCCATTAAGATTTGTGCTCAATGGGCCTCCCCAGTGGCGCAGCGGTTGAGCGCTGGGTTGTGAAGCTCCCTGCGGCCTCTGCGGCGCCAGTTCGATCCCCAGCTGCTCCCCGGCCACCGGAGGAGGGTCCCACATGGCGCAGACCTCTCCTGCCGCCCGCTGCACCCCTCAGCATTGTGCTTCGGTCCCTCTGCCTGCTCTGCTCCCTGCTAAGGCACCGGTGAATTCTCTCACCCTCCCGTGCTTCTGACTGTACCCAGTGCATGTATAAACAAACAAACAAACAAATAAATAAATAAAATGCGTGCCTCTTTAAAAAAAAATTAAATAAATAAATAAATAAATAAAAAGAATTTGTGCTGAAAACCCGCCCAACAACTACGGAAAGCTGTGTGGAGATTCCTCAACCTGCTAAAGATGCAGATTGCATATGATCCAGAAATTCCACTCCCAGGTATTTACCCAGGACACAGAATCATTAATTCAAAAGGGCACCTGCACCCCTATGTTTACAGCAACACTGTTTTCAATAGCTAAGCTTTGGAAACAACCCAAATGCCCAAAAACAGAGGACTGGATCAGGAAGATGTGGTACATATACACCATGGAATATTTCTCAGCATTCAAAAAAGATAAACACATGCAATTTGCAGCAACATGGATGGCGCTGGAAGGGATCATGCTCAGCGAAATAAGCCAGAAGGACCGGATGGTCTCACTCATAGCGGGAATTTAGGAAACCTAAATAAGAGACCAGGAAAAAGACTAATTATAATAAAATCAAAATCAGTAAGCAACTCTAAACCAGAAACACACCACGGGGGTGGGGGGGGCGGGGAAGAAGAGGAGGAGGGATTAGGGTCAAAATAAGAGGGGTGAGAATTGCATGGGGAATATAATCAAGATGAAAAGGTATACATTGTACAAAAATGAAAAATGATGTAAAAAAGGCATAAATTTAAAAAATAAATATAAAATAAAAAAACCTAATCTGTGCTCAATTTGAACAATCAGACAATTTGTTATCACCAAAGACAAGCTGTCTGGTCAGCTTTTGTGAGGATGAGGACTTGATTTTACCAAATTCACTGGGTCTCACACTGCAATTTTTTTTTTTTTTAAAGATTTATTTATTTATTTATCCAAGCACTGGGTACAGTCAGAAGCATGGGAGGGTGAGAGAATTCACCAGAGCCAGAGTGGGGAGCAGAGCAAGCAGAAAGACCGAAGTACACTGCTGAGAGGGCAGCGGGCTGCAGGAGAGGTCTGTGCAACATGTGGGACCCTCCTCCAGTGGCCGGAGAGCAGCCGGGGATCGAACCGGCACTGCAGAGGCTGCAGGCAGCTTCGCAACCCAGCGCTCAACCGCTGCGCCACCGGGGAGTCCCTCACACTGCAATTTTTGACCAAACAAACAGGGAGCAGCTGTGCTGTTAGAGGGAGTACAGAATAAATCCCCTCCGAGGGGTTCCTGCCTCACTTCCCCACAGTCCTGGAGCACAGTGTGCCACCCCACCTGCTGCTTTGTGACTGGCAGTGGTACTCAGCCTCGTTCTCAGGCTGTAGCCCAGTGATGGTCAGCGAGCCCGAGGTGCCAGATTTGGAGCCTGAGAATCGATCAGGGACCCCTGAGGGTCTATTGCTGTTATCATGTATCAGGAGTTTGGGGGTTGTTCCTGGGAGCTGTTGGTACCATTGCACATTATAACCCCCGATGTTGAGGCTGCTTCCAGCACAGGTGATGACAATGCTCTGGCCCAGTGCCCCAGACACTGAAGACAGCTGAGTCAGCTCAGACTGGGCCCAGGATCCTGGAAGTGGGAAAGATGCACAGAGGGTGATGCTGGGGTCTAGAGTCAGGAGGAAAAGTTAGGCCCTATGGATCCTTACCTGTGCAGTGAGAGAGGATCATTAGGAGGAGAGGCATCCAGGCCATGGTGCTCACAGCCTCTGAGCCCCACATAGGGCTGGGCTGCCCCAGGCCTCCTTTACTTTCCGACCTTCTGCCAAGGGAGGGGATGTGCATGCAAATGAGTTTCCATCCAGGGACTTCCCAGCCCTCCCTGATCCCTGATGCCACAGCCCAGCTCACAACCCACACTTGAGGAGTGGGGATGTTTCCTTCACCCCTTGGGAGAGCCTTGGGAGGAAGCACCTGCTGCCACACATGGGTGGCTCAGGGACTGTGCCAGGCCAAGAGGACACAGCAGCTGATTGCACATCAGGGAACATAAGCACCAACACTAGGCCCAGGCTGCTCTGAGTGAATCATCATCACTGAGCAGCTGTGTAGCTCAAACAGGCAGCCCCACAGTGCCCCCTGCTGGTCGCAGGGCTCACATACACCATGGCCCAGAGCCCTGGGAGCCCAGCTATTAAATGTCTTCAGCCACCAGGTCACTGTCTCTGGTCGCACACCCAGGTCTGATCCAGGGGTGCTGTGGTTCCAGGACACGGCACTGGTTACTGTAGGTTCTTTTCCAACAAGTTTCTTAGTCCATGGAGGTGCAAACATGTGCATTCAGAATATATTTGACTGCATTTGAGAAATAACAAAATGATCCAAATGAGCATCAGATCAGATAACACAGAATAAGGGAGAGAGAGCTGGTTGGAAGAACTTGAGAGGAAGGGCAGATAAGTGGCACAGCATAGAAATTCCCAAGAATAAACAAATGGCATATTCAAAAGAGGACAATTCAGCAAATATTTCCAAAAATTATCTAATTTTGGGCACAGATTAGATTTTTTCTCAGTGATTGGTGACAATAAAGGTTTTGGAAGACTTCACACATGACTGTGGATACCTATCACTTTTTTAAACATTGTGCATCAACCTTTATATTTGTAATTCTCCGTTTTCTGCGGACATATTAATACTATGCATATTTTCCATATACATGTGACTCAGTAGGAAAGACAAAAGTACCTTTTATACCAGTAGTTGCTTTTGAAGTCAACACACTAGACAAAGTATTGATACCCAACATGGTAACACAAACAGACACAGAGATCTCTTGATATACATTTAAAATTTTGGCCATGTCTACCAATTTTAAGAGATAGTCATTTTATCAATATTTGTGAAGACACTAAGAAACCTGTTATTGATTTAATTTCAGTCCTTTAGCAACTCCTTTCGATTAACCATGTCCTAAATTTGTATTTTAAGAGTGACTCTTTGGCTTTAAGGAAGATGTGCACAGAGAATTTACATTAGTATTTTAAGACCAGAAAAAAAATTTCTTTTAAATTGTAAAAGAGACTTCATAAAACACCTTAACCTAGTTTTTGAAATACCTTAGATTTTATTTTAAGTTTGATACTCTAATTTACCAAGTTTTTAAATACATTTTTATATGAAGAAGGTTTTCAATAAGATAGAAGCTAAACTCTTTACTTGGAATAAGTGTCTAATCTTAATGGTTACTAAGGACCTACAGCTCGAGACCACAACAATTTTAAAGTCAAGCAGTTTTTACTAACTTTTTTTACATAAGGAGTTTATATTTTAAAGAAAGGATCCTTTGGCTTTAAGCTGTTACCCTTTTATCGCACTGAGAACAAGCATATTTTTAAGGCAAAAAAGAATACTTTTCTGAGGACAGGAGAAGAGGTACATTTTTACAGTTTACCTGTTTTTAGACATTTATCAATTTTGGGGTTCAGATTTAACTCCAAAATGTTGCATTTTCACTCTGTATTTTACCAGATTCATTAATCTTAACCAAAAAACTGAGACTTTTACAGGCCCAATAAGCAAATAAAAAAGGTTTTACTCAACCAATAAGCATGTTGAAGGACAAAGAGGGAAATGTAATCTACTTTTTTATCTTTTGAACAGACTAGGATAGTATCTCGAGATGGACAAAAGGAGAGTCCAGTCCCCCACAGCAGGAAGGCAGTAGAGACATGCCAGTGATCTCTACATTGGAGAAAAATTCCAGCCTGCCGCAGTGGGGTGATACTGTTTTAATAAAAGTCTTTTAGTCTCATATAGTCATGTTATATCCATTTCTTAGAATCTTAATAATTGCGAATGAACTTTATATACCATTTTTAGAAATATCATTTTTATTTTTCTTAAAAAGAACAAATGGCTAAACCCTAATTTCGGGGACCCTGGCCTCCTCCTCAAACAATTAACAGGAAAAGCTTGAAGCAATTCTCCCTCCAATTGTTTTTCATGAAACATTTTTCAATGAGTGCCTCAAGATCTCCTGGAGACAGAGTTCTTGCTTTTGGGTCTGGGCCGCACCCATACTGCCGCTGTGGCGCAGGAGGACAAGCGCTGGCTGTGTTCTGGCCTGGCTCTCTGCACTCATGAAAACATGTTCACCCTCAATAGACTCCAAGAAGGACTCCCCATCTCCCGGCAAAGGAGATCAGATTCCATAATGACCAAACTGATAGCAGAATAGCCTCCTCTTGATGGTGAGCAACTCTCAAACATATACCCATTTCCTTCCATGGTTTCACTTCTACTGTCCCCTCCACGGGAAGAAGAACAAGTTGCTTCTGCAAAGCAAAAGAGTTCCTGAAAGGACGACGCATGCCCTCTCCACCCAAACCTGTCAGCAAAGTTTTAAGAAGCTTCACGGACTCAGATTTTTTACTTCTATTTTGTTCCATGGTTCCCCTGTGAATTCCGAAGCATATTTTACTCCCAGGAAGGCTTACCTTTGGGTGTTCAGTCGCCTGCGTTTCTTTTTTCAATTCCCCATGTGTTTCCCCCACTCAAGTGGGCAGATCTTATCCTCCCTCAGGTTCCAGTTCGGGCACCTGTTGCTGGAGTCCAGCTCTGTGAACAGGGTTGAGAGAGGAATCTGAAAGAAGTGAGGAATAAAGAAATGACAGGCATAAAATAGAGTTTAAGGGGGGGACCCAGGGCACGCCAGGCCTCCCATTCCATGCTCCAGCGTCCGAGTGCCTGGAGCAACTCATATTTATTGGGATAGACTGCCCCCTACTTCCTACAAGACAATGGATTATTCTTTTATTTCTTAGTATCCAGCATTATTCTGGCACACATGCACCACCACGTTCTGCGTGACCAGGTTATTCGGTTCTTTCTTCTAATCTAGATTGTCTCCCAGGCAGTTCTGCTGACACAAGAAAGAGCATCCTGATGGTCCTCGGGCCAGTCTTCCCACCTGGGGTTATGAGTCTTTTAGCCACAGCCATGACCTTGTTAGTTTCCTTGTCTCAGCACTTTGTGCCTTAGGGTTCTCCAACATATCATGACCTCATGTTTCAAGTAGATCACACACACACACACACACACACACACACGCAGAGTGTCTTCCTGGGCTGGATCTGTGGCGATGGATGGACCCATTCCCTGGGATCCTCCCGGAGACTGTCACCGATGATTTGTCCCTCTCCAGGCCTAGGTAGCTCTTTCCAAAGGAGAAGGATTCTTTCCATTGACAAGGAAAGCTCCGAATTCCCAACTCCCTGGTCCCTACAGAAGGGCGGTAGGAGTTGACATGTTGATGTGGCGCGGGGAGAGCAAGAGTCCAGGGTTCTTCTTGGCCTCCACTTGCCCTTTCACTCCCTCCAGCAGTTTTCTTCAAGGTTTCAGACACACATGTTGGCCTCCCCTTCCTGCTCCCTGCTCCCCACAACCTGCTCCTCATTATTTGCCACCATAGTGGAATCTCTGCCACCATCATCATGATCTGAGTTCTAGCAGGAGACAGAAAAAGACAGCATGCCATCTGTCAGGACACAGGGGCACAGGGGATGACTACCAATGTGGGCAAGTTGATCTGGAACACAAGAATTTTCATTCTATTCTGTCCATTCTTTTTTTTTTTTTTTTTGGAATGGTTTATTTTTTTTTATGCTTACAAGAACTGGGGTACAAGCCAGCAGTGTGGGGTGTGAAAGGATTCATCAGAGAGAGAGTGGGGACTAGAACACACTGCTGAGGGAAGCAGCCCGCCAGTCAGGGGTGGTGTGCTCCGCCCTGTGTGTCAGCTCCCTCCCGGTGGATCCAAGGCATGTAGTGGATAACTTCAGAGCTGCCTCTTAACCCCTTCCCCACCAGGGAAGCCCTATTTTGTCCTAGTCTTTTTTGTGGTTTGTTTTTTGGTAAAGGCGATGAACCAGGCAGAGGGAGGCTCTCTCAGCTATTTCAAATGTTGTTTTATGAAAAGTCATGGCTCCATTCATCATTTGGTCTTTTTCATTCCATAGGTATGAACAGCTTTCAGAACTCTTGTATTAGAAAGCTGGAAGGGTCTGGAATGTGAATGCTTGTCTTAATTTCCCTTTTTATTTTTCTAAATCAAAGCATATAAAGCTGTGGGGTAAAAAGACTACATTGATAATTTAAAAACAAATTCAAAAGGCAAAATGTGCTTCTTTGGATTTACAAGTGAGCAGGAGCCTAGGTTCAGGGCAGAAACCCAAACCCACTCACTACCATCAATGAGATGACCTTGACATTCACTCAGGTGAAGCTGCTCTGCCCACGACTGCCTGACTGGCAAGAGGGCCATCGATTCACCCTTAAAAGTAGTTTGTTATGACCGCAATGGAATGATTCACTTCGCAAATAATTTTCCCAGCTCCTTTTCACCTGCCCAAGATCGGGCATGGAAGTTCACTGGTGAGCTTTTCATTAGCTTGGGTCAAGAGACCTGTGTAAATTCTAGGAAATTTCCACCATAGAATAAAATAAAATGACCTACGGTCAACAATGATTTTTCATCCAAAGAGAAACACTTTTATGAGTTAGCTCATAAATTGTGAATTAGACACCTGTGTGCAAGGGCAGCTCATATCCATGTAGAGTTTCAGAATCACAACATTTTACAACGAGAAAAAAATTAAGGCAATTAAAAAAAGATTTTGAATAGGAGAGGGTGCTAGAAGAAATGAATAAATATCCCCCAAATGGTGAAATACCGTGTACTTATTCTTGATTTACATACACATAGGTCAAATAATGTATCAATTTTGAGAATAAAGAAATTTTTCAGCAAATTTCCAAAAGTTCTGCTCTAATGATCTCTTTCGTCAGATGAGGAAGCCTGCAAATCTCAGTATCTAGATATTGGAAAAGGCAAATATGGGATCCTGAATACAGAACATTTGACAAAGGACAATGTTAAGGAGTATTTGGATAATGAGATGACAAGAAAAATCAGATATAGGGGCATCTTTGGATACATAGTGATTCTGATTTAAGAAAGAAAACAAGAAACTGTGAAGGGGGATTGAATATAGTGAACATATTAATGGGCAGGAATTTTCCTTTATAAAACTGCATTGAGAAGCCATGTGAGTCTATTGGATAGTGTGAAGAGTAACAATAGGTCCACAGAGAAATAAACATAATAAGAGAAACTGATTAAAGGGAAAATGGAAAAGCTTTGGATTATTTGACTTAAAGTAAAGGATACTTGTGTGGTCGTGATTTTGTCAGTATTGATTTAACCAAACAACGGGACACAACTGTATTGGTTAGAAGCAGGAAGAGAAATAGAGAGACCTGACAGTTTATATGAACTGCCTAAGCCATCACAGCAAGCCAAGAGATTATGCTGAGCAATGGTAAATAAAATAGCAAGAAAATCATTGCAGTAAAAAGAAGAATTATGCCAGATGAAAGAGATAGCATAATAAAAGGGAAAATAATGGAATCATCAGGATTTGAGTAGAGGAGGATAATTCAGTCATTAGGATTTTTAAATTTTTTTGAATTTTTTACATCATTGTTCATTTTTAAAAAATATTTGCTTTCCCCCACCACCTCAGGTGTAGTCCCCATAGAATTTTCTTCACCAACGTACCCATGCACCATCAGCTCAGTCTCCTGTGATCCTCGCTCCCTCTCTCTGATCCTTCTCCAACCTCTTTCATACAGAATATCTCTGATTTATATTTGTCTGTTTTTGCCTTTTGTGTTTTTTATTGTTATTATTTTTTTACACTGAAGCTTTATTTGGTTCCCCTATATTCCTGCTATAAGCAAAATCATCCAATATTTTTCTTTGACCTTCTGGCTTATTTCATTGAGAATAATTTCTCCTAGCTCCATCCACATTTCTGCGAATGGCATGATTTTATCTTTTTCATTGCTCAATAGTTATTCCATTGTGTATGTAGGCCACATCTTCTTGATGCAGACACCAGTTTGGGGGCATTTGGGTTGTTTCCAGGTTTTACCTATTGTAAATAGCGCTGCAATGAACATAGGGTTCGTTAGGATTTTTTACTTTTAGAATTTGGTCTTGTTTTAGTTTAAAAATTTAAACTTAAACTTAATTTTACTTTCTCCTTCATAGCTGACTTAAATAAGAGCAGACCTTCCATTACAGCAGACTTAAATAAGAGCAGACATTCCATGCTCTTAAATAAGAGCAGACATTCCATTAAATAAGAGCAGTACCTTCCAGTACTGCTCAGTACTCCCAAGCAGAGGACTGTCAAACTTACTTTGGAGTACTGAGCAGTACTGGAAGGTACTGCCTCTTACTTTCTGGACTGTCTGATCTTATTTAAGAGCATGGAATGTCTGCATATTCTCAAGTCCACCTGCTGCCTTACTGGAAGGTTAAAGAATGGAGGCAAAGCATTTCCAAGTTGTCAGGGACTTGAAAGAGTCCCTGATTTTTAAATATGAGCCAAGGAAATTTGTGAATTTTCAGCCTGGGATTGAGAGATCAGAGTGACTGGTTCCCACTTATTTCCATCAGTGTTTTTGTGCTTATCGCCAGAGGCACGGAGAAAGATTGAACACTTGATGATGAGTATTTTCTGAAATATGTTTTCTAGTTTATATCCTATAGCAGAGGTCAGGAAACGAGCTTGTCAGCCAGATCCCATATGGTTCCTAATTGTGTGTGGATGGTCATTTACATTTCCACAAGGTGGAATAAGAAATCACAAGAAGAATCTTTTTGTGACATATGAAGATTATAAGAAATTGAACCTTCAGAGTGCACATGGCCATGTTCAATCCTGGCTGCTTTGGCACGCAACAGCATGAGGAAGCAGTTGCCAAGTTGTCTACAGTCATGCTTCCCTTAAAACTCTATGTGACCCATTACAAAAAAAGGTTGTCATCCACCCTCTGTATTACAAGACAGCCTATTTCATTAGGATATGTAACTTTTGAAAAGAATATGTCTATTCATTTTCCATGAGAGGAATTTTGATCAACAATTTTGATAAACAATGAAATCACAGGATCCGTTTTGGAAATTAGTGGCCACAAGTCTTTTTTTAAATAGTTTTATTTTCTTACATCACTATTAAATTTGGACTGTATTTAATTTCTCCCTTCAAGTGTAGTTTCCACCACCACAGCACCCATGATCCATCACCACAGTCCCTTGTGCTCTTCCCGCCTCTGTTTTGACTCCTCTTGCTCCTTCCCTGCTGTTTGTCTCAAGTTATATGGTCAGCTTGTAAACTCTGTCTTTTTTCTGACCCTTTATTCAGTTTCTCTATTTTCCATATATAAGTGGAATCATCCAATATTTATCTTTTTTCTTCTGACTTACCTAGCTTAGCATCATCCCTTCCAGCTTCATCTTAGTCTAAGCTCTGCTGTTATTGGAGAAGTCTAATGAGTAAGTACAGAAAAACTCACCCACAACAAGATATCAAGGTAGATTTTGGCAAGATATAAGCTTCATTATTTCTGAATCAAATCATTGACCCAGGACCTGGGGATTTGTATGTCCGAGCAAGTTTCGGGGGTCTTATGGACAATAGGAAAGTTTTCTAGGACGTGAAGAGGAGCCACTTGCACAGAATGTTATCGGTGTGGATATCCTACGCCATTGTTCATTATTCAATACATTGATATTCATTTCTTCCAAATGTAGAAAGTGACTTTTCAGATGGATCTAAAAAATGCCACTGAAATTTAATTGAAGAAAAATCTCCTGAAATAGCAAAAGAGGAGGGGACTCCCTGGTGATGCAAGGGGTTAAGATGCAACCTATAAAGCTCACCACAGCCACTACAGCACAAGATCGATCCCCAGCCAGGGAGGTGACTCACATGGCACAGCAGACCTCTCCTGACTTGCCCGCTGCTCCCGTTAGTGGTATGTTTCGCTCTATCTGCCTGTTCTGTCCTCAACTCTGTCTCTGGTGAATTCTCTCACCCCCCAAAACTCTGGCCTGTGCCCCAGTTATTGTATGTAGAAATAAATACACCTTTAAAAAAAAGGAAAAAAGAAAAAGAGGAAACAAACCGTGATGTGGGTTTTTGAAACTGAACTCCCGGTTGCTTTCACCAGCCCTTTAAAAGATCACAAGGGCGTCAGATGATCCCAACTGAGGCAATATGATGACCAAGTTCTCTTCCAGAGGGCAAGGAGAGGATGAAATAACATATTCAGAATAGAGATAAAATATACCAGTCACAAATATCATCACCTGCAGGATTCTCCTAACAGAGACGAGAGAGTAATAATGTTCTTCCCAGACAAACAAAAGCTGAAGAAGTGGTTCGCTAACACTTGATCTTCCCTGAAAGAAATGTTTAAAAGAGATCCCCTGTATAATTCAAAGAGAAGAAAATTCATTAAAAAAAAAATGCTGAGCAGGGAAATAGGACTAGAAAACTAAAGTCAAAGAGGCAGTAGAAAATCCTCTATTCTCATTTATCAATAATTACCCTAAAAAACAGAAATCAACTGAGCTCACCAATCCAAGAGCAGAGAGAGGCCAGCCTCGGTTCAGACAACAAAACCCAAGTTTATGCAGTCCCCAGGAGACCCATCTGAGCCCCAAAGATGAGCACAGGCTCATGGCTCAAGGTTGAATGTTACAAAGGGCATGGGCGTCTACGTTTCCTTATGTTCAGTGATTGTGCAGGTCCTGGGAAAAATCCCTTATATTATCACAAGCTTCCAGTAGAGTCACATTGCATTCTTTTTCTCCCCAAAATTTTGGAGCTACTTTTAAGTCTAGCCAGATCCCCTTCTTCTAGACATGAGTGACAACTAAGGCGATGATGCAGCTGGATAACTCCTTAGTCTGTGGAAAGTAGATGTAGACAAAATAGAAATGAACATACGAAAGGATGGTTGCTTAGTGATTGTTGCTGGAAGCCTGAAAAAACACTCTCTGTAAGCTGCCTCCTCTGATGATTGTTGGATGTTTCACAACTAAATTGTCCCTCATTGAAATAAAGGTAGAAATAATGGAGTATGTTTTTCCTGAAATAAATCTGCAGCTAGCATCACTTTCAGCAATACAGCACACAGATCTCTGCACTTGGCCTCTACACCACATTCAGTAATTACAAATAGTGAGACCACACATCTTAGAAAACAAAGGAAAAAATAAAACTTCATAATGTAAATACATGGTGTTTGAATGGCAGACAAATGAGCACGCATGCATACATAAAATGGTCTGGTCACACAGCCAACAATGTGCAACATGATATTATAATGGAAACATAAAGGGACATTTACTAGGTACTGCTATAATTAAAGAAGTTTTAGTGGCACAGATGATGAATAGGGTCTGATATCTCTTATGTGGTGGACTGGGGTTTCTCTTTTTTTTTTTTTTAAAGATTTATTAATTTATTTATACAAGCACTGGGTACAGTCAGAAGCGCAGGAGGGTGAGAGAATTCACCAGAGAACGGGTGAGCAGAACAGGCAGAACAGGCAGAACGACGAAAGTACACTGCTGAGTGGAGCAGCGGGCATGGCAGGAGAGGTCTGTGTGACATGCGGGACCCTCGACGGGGGCTGGGAATGGAACCGGCGCTGCAGAGGCTGCGGGCAGCTTTGCAGCCCAGCGCTCAACTGCTGCGCCACCAGGAGAGGCCCCAGCTTTCTCTTAAGACAAATCATGAGGTAAGAGAAAATGGAACTCAAGGAAAGAAATTCAGTAATCTTGTAAAAATTGACATTAAAATTTCCAAATAGAAGAAGACAAAGATCTCATGAAGTTCATTGATAAAACTGGAAGCAGACATTTTTTGGAGAGAGTTTTTGCAAATATCCCAAAGCAGACAAAAATGTGTTTTATCTTTCCAGGGCAAAAGAAGTTAATAGGAACATAAAAATTAATATATTTTTTTCAGATTTTTTTCTCTACTGATTTGATATTGCTCTCTTGAGTATATAAAGGAGTTTGTTAATGGATATCTAACAGCATATCATGTTATAGTTCTTTGAGTTTCAAACATTTTTACATGCATCTGTATATCCATTATTTTTCTATCACTACCCACAGCTTTATTGTAGATTGTCCCTATAATCACTTGAAAAGCCCAGGTCTACTTTAAAATTTTTAATTTTAATTAGAAGGTATCTGACATAAGCATTGTGATACATGATTTTTCATGTTCTCATTCCTCTAAATCACATGAAAGATTTTCTTAATCTTTTTATTTATTTATTTATTTTTTTAAATAGAGGCATGTATTTATTTATTTATTTATTTATTTATTTATTTATTTATTTATTTATTTAGTTTGTTTGTTTGTTTATACATGCACTGGGTACATGCAGAGCCTGGCCCAGGACCCTAGAATTAAGGGGAGAAGGTGACAGAAAGAACAGATGGCCCACTGCTTGTGCAGGGTGCCAGGATGAAAGGCAGTGGACATGTCACCCCCATCACATCCTTTCACTCCCCACCACAGCGAATCCTGTAGTGAAATGAATGCCTTTGGTTATGATGGGAGGGGCCTGTGTCCTGGCAGGGAAGCCCCAGAGCTCTGCTTGTGGAGGTCTTGTTGTTGGAATTGAGACTCTTGCATCTCCAAGTATCTGCTGTGCTGTGTCCAGTCAGAAGCACGGGAGGGTGAGAGAATTCACCAGAGCCAGAGCGGGGAGCAGAGCAGGCAGAAGGACCGAAGTACACTGCTGAGGGGAGCAGCGGGCGGCAGGAGAGGTCTGCGCGCCATGTGGAACCCTCCTCCGGTGGCCGGGGAGCAGCCGGGGATCAAACCGGCGCCGCAGAGGCCGCGGGCAGCTTCGCAACCCAGCGCTCAACCGCTGCGCCACCGAGGAGGCCCGATTTTCTTAATCTTGACTTTCAACATCCTTTAGTTTTTGCTGTGTGCTATGTATTCAACTCATGTGTACGCTCTCCTCAAATGTATCTTTTTTCTCTTAAAAGTTTATCATATACAATATATATGTGTTTGTTTGGCATCTTACTTTCATATTTTGTTTTTCCAGAATACGTTCTGTATACTCTTAGGTGTGTCCAATGGTACTAAAAATTATGTTTGCCTGTTTTCTAATGGAAAACTGATCTATAATTATGAGTCATATGTATATATATTCACTACCCATGCCTTGAAAGAAACATTAAAATGGTATTCTTAAAAGAAGCAGGAAAAGGTGTCCCATAGTCTTCTAACTCTTTTCCATCTCCAAACCCATCTAAATCTTGCTTGGTTTCTTTTTTTTTTTTTTTTTTTTTCAGCAAAGTCTTTGGCTTTACTTTTAGCCCATAATGTTAGTTGAATCATTATTTTTTAGTAAAAATTCAGTTTTGAAAGCAAAACATTGTACATTATTTAAATATTGCTCTATTTCTAAATTTATTGTACTTTAAAATTGCTTCACCATTTCCATTTTCATTATCGAGATGTACCAATCTTTAGATAATCTTAAATTTACAGTTAATTTCTGAAATTTTACTCTTTTCCTCTTTCTTTCAGTCTTAAATAATAACTTGCTTTAATATAATCAACCTAAATCTTTCCCTCTTCAGAAATCTGAGAACCTGTCCCTTTCAATTCTGCATCTAATATTTCCAAGAATGTGTGACTTTATGTATTTCTTTACAAGTGAACAGAATTCTCTCAGTGATCTCTGGAAATTTAGAAGATTCTTTCCTAAACTTGAAGTTTAGAAACGTCATCAAATTCATCTATCTATTTCTCTACTCCCTGTTTATCAATCAACCTATGAGCGAGCGATAGATCCATCCATCCATCCACCCATTCATCATCAATCATGTATCTAGTGATTTCTCTTTGCTATTTGTTTTTCTTCTCTTTTACAGTTGCAACAACAATTTTTATGTTGGTTTTCCATTGGTTATGCTCCCTGAAATAAATGAGAAAGAGCAGGCAAGTAACATACAAAGAAAATGACAGTTGTAATACTAAAACATTAATTCCATGCTCATCATGAGTAAACTGCATCATCACAGTTGCCAGAAAGGCCCCCGAACTCTGGTGGGAGCCCTGTGTCACCTTTGCATTTTGTCTCAGTTATCCTCAGGGCCCCAGGGTCCAAACCAATTCTTTCCTGGTGGGGGAGTCTGGGTGGCAATCAGGAGGTAGGGGTGACTTGAGGATTGGAAAGTTGCAAATGACAGAACCAGGGCCCAGGAGGCCATCCCAAGGCAGGAAGGAACAGAGAACTGCTCCCCCTGGTGGCTCTGGGTGAGTCTGCCTGACCCAGGGATGTGCTTTCTTTGGGCTGTGCTTTTTCCATCTGAAGGTCCAGGCTGATGCCTGTCCCCCTGCTCAGGCTCCAGAATCCAGGAGTTACACAGCATGGCATCCAAAATATGTATCCTTTTCTCCTACAGCGTGTCAAAACGCCACTGCTGAGAGCACTGAAGTTCTTTCCTGAACGGACCTATGTCTGACATATGCCTCACTTACACTACTGATTGCTCTCCCTCAAAATCCATGTTCTCCATTTGAGACTTCTCAAATGCCTGAGCCTCAACCCAAATCCTCCTTAGGCCAAGATAGATCCTTCTTGCTATAACATGGTCTCTACAATAAAGTGAGGCATTTTTACACTTATAATGACGAATGATATTGTCCTTAAAGTTCAAATATGACACAGTTCTTGTGAGACTGGATGTCCTGGTTTTTATTATGTCTAAAGACATAAAAGATGGCCTCTTTCTTATGTCTTTAGAATAGCTCCTTGCATATTTAGTAAAACTCTGTCATGATGCCTCTGGCTTAGAAGAGTATTAGAGAAGATGGTGCTCACTCATCTCTCTCTCTCTCTCACACACACACACACACACACACACATACTTTGTGCAAGACAACAGGTCTAGCACAGCCTGGCCCAGGACCCTAGAATTAAGGGGAGAAGGTGACAGAAAGAACAGATGGCCCACTGCTTGTGCAGGGTGCCAGGATGAAAGGCAGTGGACATGTCACCCCCATCACATCCTTTCACACCCCACCACAGCGAATCCTGTAGTGAAATGAATGCCTTTGGTTATGATGGGAGGGGCCTGTGTCCTGGCAGGGAAGCCCCAAAGCTCTGCTTGTGGAGGTCTTGTTGTTGGAATTGAGACTCTTGCATCTCCAAGTATCTGCTGTGCTGTGTCCAGACAGCCTCACCCATCACAGTTCGTGAACATTTATCCCTGCGGTGTGATGGTCCATCATCCTTTTCTGCAAAATAAGCTTGGGCAACGACTCCAAGATGGGAGGAGTTGAAGTAGGAGGCAGGGAGTAGTCAGTGCTGAGTGCCCATGTGGCTCAGTGCAGGGCGGGCACTGCTATCCCAAGTATGCAAGAGTCAATGATGCATTTTCTGAGCCTACCTATCCAGGTCCCCTGAGCTCTCAGCACCAGTCCACAGCACCCCCTATTAGGCTCAGAATATAGCACATCTTCTAATGCTTTTCACACTCCCAGCTCTCCTGGTGGGTGCTGATGTTCTCACGTCATTGACTGTCACTAGTTGAGGCAGTAGAAAGAGTAGGTCGCTTCAGGGGACTCCCCAGTTGCACAGCGGTTGAGCGCTGGGCTGAAAAGCTGCCTGCACCCTCTGTAGCACTGGGGTTCGATCCCAGGCCCCTGGGTGAGGGTCCCACATGGCGCGCAGACCTCTCCTGCCGCCCACTGCTACCCTCAGCAGTGTACTTCGTCAGTCAGCCTGCTCTGCTCCCCGCTCTGGCTCTGGTGAATTCTCTCACCCTCCCGCACTTCTGACTGTACCCAGTGCTTGTATAAATAAATAAATCTTAAAAAAAAAAAAAAAAGAGTAGGTCGCTTCCAAGGTGTGCGCATCTGAGACATTGTTTTTTCAGGTCACTGAGGACCAATAGGTAGCAAAATGTAACATTTATGTCACCCAATAGTTTAAGATGACCTGGCCACTGGGTTTGCTGCTACATTGTCCCTGGTTCATAACCAAAACATCACGAACTAGAGCCAAGGTCCAGGCTTACGATCCCCAGAGCACGTGTTGGTAACAGTGGTAATCATTCTATCTGGTGAGCTCTAGGTTTAGAGAAGTGATATATATCCAATATCATCCCTAATGAGGGAAAGGAATTAGGAATAAGGGGTGAAGTGATATAGTGAGTGTCAGGTCTGAGAGACCTGTCCCAGTGGGGAGGGGTCTCCTGGTGACCAGAGAGCAGGAGCAGCTCAGGAGAGCAGTCTGCAGGGCAAGAGAGAAGCCCAGCGTCCTTACACGGTCAGGGTTATGGGGGGAGAAGAAGGCCTGGACCCGGAGTGAGGACATGCAGGTGCTGGGAGAGGACACCTGGGTCTCCCAGGTCCCAGAGGTGGGACGTCTGTTTTCTTTGCCAACCATCAATGGGATTTTGTATCTGGTAGCAACTGCATGCGTCTGCACTGGGAGAACAGTAAGAAAAGAAACATTGTCACTTCCCTTGTGAAGACAGAGCAAGGGAAGGGGGTGGACCTGACGGAGCTCACAGCTACCGTGCCAGCAGGGCCCAAACTGAGCCGTTGGGTCTGCAACAAGGACATGGCCTTCATAACAGAGGTGGTGTGGACACCAGGGGCCAGAGGATGAGTTTGAATCTAGGGGTCAGTAACATCTGTCTTGGGTCACTCAGCAGGGAGTATGCCTTTGAGGCTTAGGTAACATTGCCATGGGGACCCCCAATGTTTCTTCTGCTCCCTGGGCAGGAGAATGTCACCTGGATTCTGGACTCATGAAAGGCTTCACCAGAGGAGGCTCACAGACCATTATTGGGGAGCTCCTGCTCTTGATGCTCACAGCCCACCCCACACGCTGCACTGTTGGACAGGAGAGGGGCACACCACTCACGGGAGTCCCCAGGGGTCCGGTGTGGTGTCAGCTCTAAGAGCGTCTCTATTTCACCCCTTCCTTGGTGTAGACTCGGCTGGTTCACATTGTGGAGAATCGCTCTTACCCTTTCATGTCCCACAACGGGGTTTGCTGTCCTCACGTCCTGAGTCATCAACTCCCTATGCCTGACCCCCATCCCGACTCCACAACTGAAGGCTGAGGTGCCCATGAGAGCGCAGGGCAGCTCTGTCTGAAATTCCTGCTGGGCCTGATCCTCACACGGCATCTCACCTCTTCGTGCCTGTTTCTTGGGACACAATCTCGTGGGCCCTTCCTTCCCCCACTTCCTGGGAGGGAAGTGTCTCTGGGGAGCAGAGTCCCCGCTGTGAGGACTGTGCACCTGCGGGGGGTGGGTCTCTGGACACTGAGAATGAGAGTGGGGAAGTCTCCTCTTCCTTACCTGGGTAAGAGAAAAAGGGCAGCTTCACGATTAATCACATTAATAACTTGGCAGCCTTCCAGAGTCATTCGTTAGTTTATTCTTAATGTTAGTTATTTTTCCTGAGGTTTTAGAAACACTGAATGTTTAATTGTAGCAGATCCATTATGAACTCAGAGGTATTTCAACGTATAGTGTGCATATGCACAATTATTTAAAAATGGCCACATAACAATACTGTGAGCAGGCTGAGGTTCCTGTCCCATGTCCCCTTCTGTGTGTGTCACTGTGAGAATCACCGCCATGGGAGACCACGCAGCAGTAGTCGGCCTCGTCCTCAGGCTGCGGCCCCGAGACGAGCAGGAGCCCTGCGTTGGCCGAGGTGTCCTTGGCTCCAGAGAAGCGGCTGGGGACCCCGGGGCCCTGGCCCTTATCTGAGTCTGTGTGGTAGTTCAGGAGATAGCAGGGAGGGCTCCCTGGATTCTGCTGGAACCAGAATATCTTTTTGCTCTGGACACTGACGTCATTGCTCAGGGTGCAGGTGAGTCTGGCTGTTGCTCCAGGAGACGCAGAGAGGGAGGGCTGCCGAGTCAGCACAGGCTGGGAGAGGGAACCTGCAAGTACAGACACTCATGGGTGAAGGGACAAGGACCAGATACAATTTTATGAATTACTGTGTGAGACAGACTGAAAAAAGCTTGCAGTGACACCTGGTCCTTGAGGCCTGTCCCCACCTGTGCAGTGAGAGAGGATCACGAGGAGGAGAGGCGTCCAGGCCATGGTGCTCACAGCCCCTGAGCCCCACATGGGGCTGGGCTCCCCAGGCCTCCTTTTCTTCCCCACCCTCTGCCACAGGAGGGGCTGTGCATGCAAATGGGCTTCCATCCAGGGACTTCTCAGCCCTCCCTGAGCCTTAGTGCTGCAGCTCAGCTCACACCCCACACTGAGAAAGACGAGGGTTTGCTTCACCCCTTGGGAGAGCCCTGGGAGGAAGCACCTGTTGACACCACACACAGGGCCCTGCTCAGAGGGCTGTGCCGGACCAGGGAGGACACAACAGTTCAATCTCCATCAGGTAGCCAAGCACTCAGCCCCCAGGCCCTGGCTCCTCTGAGTGAATTGCCCAGGGGCCATCCCACAGTGCCCCCTGCTGGTCATGGGGCACACATTCACCAGGGCCCAAAGTCCTGAGACCCCCAGCTCATGTGGTCACTGTCTCTATTCCCACATTCACAGCCTGATTACCAGAGATTGCTATGCTGACATGCTGTGCTAGACTCCTGTAAAGTTTTCATTTCCAGAAGGACTCCTGGTCCATGCAGGTGCCTAACAGCATGTGTGCGTGTAGTCATATGTATGTATAAATAGTCAAGCACATTTAATGTTATAACCCTTTCTCCTATAGTACATTCTAGAAAAGTCGCATCATCCACAAGTGTGTAAAAGCAGCATAGATGACGACGGACAGTTGAGTTGGTTGGACTATGTCCTATGGAGGGAAAGGACTTTTCCATTCTACATGGAACGTCAATGTCACATTTGAACATGAAAATTCAGCAAACGGTTCAAAAATCATGGAATGCTTTTAGACTTTTGATAATGATTAGATTGATTTATAAAAAAACTAATGGTTTGCTAGGCATACCGCTTACTCAGCACTTACAAGTAATGATGTAACACATTTCTTCATTCATGAACATAATAGATGGCTGGGTACAAGGAGCAATCAGATCCACCTGACTCAGGCACATTGGCATTGTCCAGGTGTGTCCAGAAGTGAGATTGATACGAAGCCTACAGAATTCTTACTTGATCTTTTTTTTGAACACATCGTTAATTGTATTTACTTTTCTGAACAAGCGGCTGCATCCCTGGTCCCTGGCTCTCCTCTCTGCATTCAGCTGCCCCATGTAGATCTTCCCATTGCTGGGATATACATTAACAAACATTCTTTTCCTCCCTCACACACACTCGCTTTTTATCTTTATTTTTTTTATTTTTTTAATAAAGATTATTTACACATACAAGGGCTGGGATACAGGCCAGAGATGCCGGGGGCAGTGAAAGGATTCACCAGAGACAGCATGGGGAGCAGAACAGGCAGACTGACTGAAACACACTGCTGAGGAGAGCAGCAGGTGAGACAGGAGAGGTCTGCCTCACCATGTGGGTTTCTCCCTGGCCGGCGGGGGATGGAACTCATGCTGCAGGGGCTGCAGATCGCTTCATAGTGTGGTGCTTAACTCCCTTGTGCCACCAGGGACACCCGAGACTTTTTATCTTTAAATAGGAACTCCAGACTCCGGCTTTGTGTGTTCGGAAGATGTGCCTCATGTTATAAACAAACTGTGCAGCCACCAGGGAGGGAGGGAGGAAGGGAGGAAGAAAAAAGGCAGTCCCACTGTTTATTTAGTCCCACTGTTTATTTACACTGGCAGTAGTTTTCAAAGCACAGACCTGGAGAACAGCAGCTCTGCCACCAGGAACAGGGGCTTATGGTCCACAGTTCTTCATTATTTGTTTCTTTCAGATAGTCTTATCTATCACCTGAAACTTGATAAGCCTTTTTCATGATACATGCAGATCAAGGTCACATAAAAATCTTCCCAAGCTGGATTGTTGCTGAGTCTGAGCATCTCTAATTAAATGCACTCTTTGGAAGAGCACCACTGGCCCTCTTCAGGCCAGCAGGAGGAGGGCAGTGCCCCCAGGGACGCACTAGCTGAAATATCTGGACCCAGAGAGTAGGGCAGGACAACAGGCAGGCTCCAATCTGGACTCTTCCAATAGTTGCTGGAGAGGAATTCTTTTGTTTTGGCTTTGAAATATGAAAAGAAAACAGGATCCTGTCCCTTGTGGTCTAAAAGAACACTGCAGAACGAAGGCGGCAAGTGTCACCTGGACTGAGTGAAGGAGTGAATTTGCTGTGCTGCTGCTGGTCTGACCACTGGCTCCAGTTGTTGGATGGAAGCTTTACCGAGTTGCTGGAGGCTTGGAAACTTCTGAAGCAGTAGGGGAGCTTTAGTTTTTCCAATCCCTGAGATCTGTTGCACGGTTCTAAGAAGGTGGGGCTCAGAAATCTGAGCCTGTTTCTTCATGAGAAAAGGGTTTTTACTGGGATCTTTGGTTTGCTCTTGAACTAACTTCATAATGAGGCAGGATGCCTCCCTCTGGCTGGCCACTGGAAGCAAGACCATCCCTAGGTCCAACACAGTAAACTTCTGTATGGCTGGGAAGTACTGTTCACTCATTTGAGTTTTTTCAACTGCTACAATCCCTTGAAGAGTATTAGAATTTCTAGCCCGAACAAGCCACTTTCTGTAGCCATTCCCTGCCACCAAATCAGCGTCGTTGATACAAAGAATACAGGATCTGCAGGATAGGTAAAAATCTACCAGTGGCAAGCCATCCTCAAACACGAGTTTGTCTTTCCCTTGCATCTCCTGTACCTGCTGGCACCCGTGCCATTTCTCATTAGCCACATGTGACCAAAGGGCAGGTGCATGGTGCCTGCACCATTAGGAGGACTCCTTTCCATTGGTGGCCTCAATCGAAGGAGGGAACCACAAGAAAGTGTTGGAGCAGACTGACCTGCACATGGTCCCACATTCCACTCCCAGCTGGGAGTGGTAGGAGCCCATCTGCAGTGTTGTTCTTTAAAGGACTGAATCATCTGCCAATGTCTAAGACGCAGGAGATTGGAGTGCTGGTTGCCAAGTCCCTCATTTATGCCGCCTGCCTGGTCCCTGTCACTCTGGCTCAGCCCTCAGTCCACCTGGAGCCCATCACTATTTGTTTGTTTGTTTGTTTGTTTGTTTTTTTACAGAGTTCTTACTTGACAAGTTACAGGTCAAGTGAACAAAGTGTCACTTGAATCATAAACATAAATTATCATGGCCCCTAAATCCATTCCAAGAAGTGAGTCAGTTTATGATACCACGGTTCTTTGAATGAAGACAGCCAGGTCAACTTGATTAAAACCCCTGATAACTGCCAAAAATTATCCTATGATCTGTCTTCCTGTCATCCCCAAAAGGACCTTTAATCCTTGATTAGGTGAATGCGCAATGTGGAAATGGAAATAACCAGAAACCTTGGGAACACAGGACATTAATTCTGAGTTAACATTGACTCCAGGGAACCACAATGTAACTGTTGTCTCCCAGAGCACACATTTATGGAGACTGGGTGCTAACTGTGTGGTTTTAGTGCATAAATGTCCCAGAGGGTCCCCAAACCCACCCTATATTTTTCTTCCAAGTTCCATACATCATGATCAGGATACGTTATAACTCAAAGCTGATAGATTCTCAATAAAGGTTACTGGCTGATACTGATTGACCTCTGGAGAGAAGACTATTATGGCAAATTGGAAGTTTCTAGACTGGTGCCTACCTAGACATAAGCAATATCACATTTTTAGAGGAAATGCAAGCTTTAGTATCACCATGAAGAACTCGAAAAATGCCGAGTTGGTGATTCCAACCACATGCTTGATGTCGTGTTGCACAGAAGATATTCTTGGACAGTGACAATGGATTATCATATGGTTGACGAGGTGGTGACTCCCACTGCAGCTGCTGTTGCAGATGTGGTTACAATTCTTGGACAAATGAACACATCCTCTGCTAACTGGTGTGCAGCTATGGATTGATCACATGCATTTTTCTTGCTAGTTCTTCACAATGTGCAGGTATGATCATAATGCACATGGCTACCTCACTGCGGTTTCTCTCTGAGACACCTGTAGCACATTTTTAAAGAAAATCCCTCCCAGTGAGCTGAACTTTGAGAAGACGACCTGGCTCGTTACTTTATTCAAAAAAAAAAAAAAAAAGCACAAATAAATAAGAGGCCAGATGTGAAAGCACACAGGTTTGTGGGATGAAGCCAATGGTTTACCTGGGTGACCTAGTCTTGGAAGGAACATGACTGAAAAATCATGTTTGGAAAAACACTACACAGAATTATAATCTTGAATGCATAAATAAATGATTCTTAAATAAATACTTTGCCAATGACTAAGATAACTTGTTAAAAAGAAAATAAAGCAGAGCCCTTCATCAGTATTCAAATGAAACGTTATTTATGTGCCACTACATTCCAAAATAAAAGACGGCAAATGTAATTTGTCCATTGCACATTGAATCAATGGTTATTGTGGCTAAGGATCAGAGCTTCCGATTTTCTCATTTCTCATTTATTCAACAAGCATGTGCTAAGGTACTGTGACAACCACTGGAATGACAATACAGAGATGGCATGGTCCGCTCCTCAATGATCATGTATGCAGCATGACAGGTATGAACAGGGTGCTACTGGAACACAGAAGGAACTTCACGGTTTTGTGTCACTATTTTCCAGCTTTTTGGTGGAGGTGATATATGAACTGATACCTGAAGGGCAAGGCAAGGATATGCCAGACAGAGAAGAGATGCGGAGCCAAAGAGCTGTAGAGAAGGTAATGCACTGTGGCTTTATACAGTCTCAGTCGGTCAGATGCTAAAGTAAAGGGGCAGCAAAGGAAGTAGTGGGAGATAAGGATATGTAAGTTGGCAGGACCCAAATTTATTTGGCTGCTTTTATTCCATGCTGAGGATACTGGAACTTCCCCTGGGGGCAAAAGATAAACCCATGACAAACTAAATGAGTGTAGATTTAAATGTCACCTATCAAGTGACAGCTATTGCTGGACCGAGGACTAGTCGATGAGTATAGGTTTTTGTTTTGTTTTGGACCTTATTACTAGAAACACAAGAAGCTGATGAAGCCCATCTTTTCTGAGAAAAGTTTCTGTGTGCAGGTTGCTATTTCCACAAGGATGAAAGAAGTGAAGGAAGGGTAGAGCCAGAAATAAATAGAGCTAAAGCAATCCTGAGGAAAGAAGAAACATGGAGGCAAGTTACCTGATTTTAAACACTATGATTTAGTAATTAACACAATAGTGTATAGGAATAAAAGCAGACACAAAGCTTTGGAACGGAATCAGAGGCATGGCAATCCAGCTACACATATATCAATTCCCAATTTATGACAAAAACGCCACAACCATGCAATGGAGAAAAGGACATCTCTTTAACAAGTGGGGCAGGAAAATCAGACAGACATGTGGGGAAGAAAGACCTTAGACCCACTCTCTAACTCATAGTACAATGATAAGTTCATAAAGGATGAACAATAAAATACATAGAGGTGAGCATTGTTGATAGGTTTCAAGGCATCACTGACATAGATGTCTTTGGAGTCTATACTCTTAAGGCAAGGGAAACAAAAGCCAAATAAACAGATGAGATGACATCAAAATAAAAACCTTTCACACAGCAAAAGAACATATTAGCAGAGGAAAAAGACATCTCACAGAATGGATAAAATATCCACACAGCATGCAACTGACAAGGGATTGATATTCAGGTATACAAAGAACTCATCCAAAGTAACTCTTAGACAACTTTTTTGAGGCATTTGAAGTCATTATGAAGACATGTCTTTCTGTATCTTGATAGAGTAGTGATTTTTGATCCTTCTTACTGAGACTAGCATAATTGGCCAAACCAGTGGACCACGGACTTGGAACCACAACATTAAACCTAAACTGCTTTTTCACTTATCTAAAAATATTAAAAACAATCAACTTTTTCCCCAAAAACAGGCAAAGAAATTTCCTCAAAAATCTTCTCTAACATTGCTTCTGTATGTATACTCTACCTTATAAAATGATACATTATCTGATTTTTTAAAATTTTCATGAGAAAAAGAATATTTAACAATTTAAAGCCATATTTGACTTTCATTTTCTTTCTCTATCAAATAATCCAATTTCACAACTTTGAAGTTTCCACACCCATTTAGCAGCAAAGCTGAGTAAGAATTCTTAGCTTTACTGTTCCATGATTTATTATGACAAGAACCCAAATGCAAAAAATCATGTGAGATCTTTTAAAATGAGCTGTTGCTGCTTTTATGTTCATTAAGAAGAACATGAAAACACCATCAAAACCATAAGTTAATGTGCATTGATTGAAGTAGAAATTTTAATAAAAATGATAGCCAATAAAGCTAGCTGGTATTAAAAGATTCCTTTACATTGTTCTTGTAGTGGTCATTCAGTGATTGCAAGTTATAGAAACATAAGTTAACTCGTTTTTAAAAATTCAAATATTGGCCTCCCCGGTGGCGCAGTGGGTTGAACACAGGGCTGTGAAGCTGTCCAGCCTCTGCAGCGTGGGTTAGATTCCCGGCCAGCCAGAGAGATTTCCACATGGAGCAGCAGACCTCTCCTGTCCTGCCCAGTGCTCCCCTCAGCAGTGCTTTCAGTCAGTCTGCCTGCTCTGCTCCCCACTGTCTCTGGTGAATCCTCTCAGCCTCCTGCACCTCTGGCCTATATCCCAGCTATTATATAAGTAAATAAATCTTTAAAATAAAATAAAAATTCAAATAGTTGTTTGATTTGACTATTTGGGAAGTGGTCCATATTTTATAAAAAGAGATTAAAAATGTTAAAAGATAAAATTGTGCTTAAGGATGTATTCTTATGTAAGATAGTGACAACAGAAATTAATTTTTAATAATTAATTTATGCTTAATTCATAAAAAGGAGTTACTATAAATGATAACATCTGTTTAGATGTCAGTCATAAACTTATTGCATGGTGGAAAAATGAGACAGGTAATGTACAGAGAAACTTTAAAATTCTTATGAACCACAGTCCAACTGAAATCAATCATAAAGTAAGCCAAAGTATCTCAAAGTATACTTCCAGTTATCAAGCATTAATATTTAATTTCTAAGATCTAATTAAACACAGATTTTCAAGAAATTTTAAATGTGTTGATTTAGTTACATCTAATTCAATAATGTCGGTGATTTTGAAAATGAGAGCACCAGGGACTTGTAATTTTAAATTTTATGTCTACTTTATTAGCACAAGTAACTGACATTTACTTAGTGTGTATAAATAAGTCAGTTGAACAACTAAGAATTTTGTCTAAGTACAAATGAATATTGCATCAGAAATTTGAAACCCAAGGTAATATAAAATTTGTCAAAAGGTAATATAACTAACCTTGTCATAGTTATGTGTCTGTGCTTTCATTTTAAGGCCATGGGTTGAAGGTAGGAAAAGTTGTTGAATTTCCTCTTGTTGTAAGATAACTATCAAGCATGAAACGATTATTAAGACTATTAATAGAATGTGTAGCAGAAGATAGCAGTAGGTCTAGCCTTGGAGGAGGCGCGTTGAATACATATTCCTGATGTGTTTCCTTCACAAGAGGTTCAGTATTGACTTCTGTTAGCTTCTTGATGGCCCCGTGAAGACTGAAAAATCCAAATCCTTATATTTTATTTTTGCCTAAATAATTTGCACTTTAAAAACAAATGTTGCCATAACATGAATTTCCCATAAAACAATGTTTTAACACTCAAAACGTGTTGGTGCATACCTACTATTTACAATTAGGGGTTTAAAAGTGTGGTAAAGAAGCCCATGTTTCCGGGAGGGTTCCTAATAAGTAATTCAAAGCAGGGAGGGTGGGCAGTGTTGGAGGCGGCTTCAGGGATAATGCCAAGCATTTCCTTTCACTATCCGTACACATTTCACTCAGTACCTCTGACAGTTAAACCTTTGGCACTGAAGATTAACTTAGAACAACAACTTCTAGGGGAGAACAGGAGAGCTGCCTGGTGGCTGACTAAAGAGAACTAAACAGCTCCAAGGAAAACAAAGCCCCTAATATTGTTACAAAGGCACTGGTGTTGAGATCTACCCATTTGGGCTTCCACACACCTCCTCAAGCAGAAGCAGAACCCAATATTTATTTGTAGTCAGTCTGTAAATGATACTACCCTTCACCTCCTGCAGCTTTCCTCATTTCACTTGTATGCCTTTCTGGAGAGCAGAAAATCTAAAACTCTGAAGGATAATTTGTCTCAGGGTGCCCTCTAGCAATAGTGTCAAAGATCACATTAAGAAAATTAATTCACCAGTAACCAAACTGTGCTAAGTGTAGTGACACTTGAAGACCACTTGAATTAAAATGGCAATCTTCAAAAAAAATAAACTCATTAATATTTCTACTGGGAGAATTATGACAAGCAATTTTATAACAATAACACTATTTAAGTTATAAAGTTTCAAATATCCTTATCTTAAAGTCTATTAGATCAGGTTAACTAGATGAAATTATTTAGGGCTAAAAATTAAGTCATGTAAAATCAACAAAAGAGGAGATTCAAACAGTCCTGCAGCAACATTTTAAAGATAAGTTCACTTATTAACATTATTTTCCAAATAATAACCTCTTAGTAATTACATGAACCTGGATCTATAACAATTATGCTTTAGAGGTAAATAAGTGAACTAAGTTTCTTTCCCATAATTCCTGTTTTTACAACTTACGTGTTTACGGTAATTTGCAATGATTTTCTAGAGTTTGATTCTTCTAGATAGAGTTGCCTGTATTTTCCCAATTTTATTCTCTGTGACTCTAATTCAGTTTTCAGTCTGCAATTTTCAGTTTCCAAATTTGTATTTTTGACTTCCATTTGATTTATTGAAGTAGTCTGAGTATCTCCAAACAGTTCTTGGGGTTCTATTTGTGCCTAAAGAAAATTAAAAAGCATTTTAAATGCTTATAATCTGGTTAATTATACAAGTTTCTTTCTGAGTCAGTGATTCAGAGAGCAATTTCAAACATGAAGGGCCTCCCTGGTGGCATAGGGGTTAAGTTATCAGTTCTATCACTGTGACCTGAGTTTGATCCCTGGCCAGGAAGCTAACCCACACATGGTGCAACAGACCTTTCCTATCTCACCTGCTGTTCCCCTTAGCAGTGTATTTCAGTAAATCTACCTGTTCTGCTCCCAATTCTGTCTCTGGTGAATCTCTTAAAACATCACCCCCGCCAACTGTACCTCTGGCCTACACTCCGGTTCTTCTAAGCAAAAATAAATTTTAAAAAATTGAAAATTTTTAAAAAATTTTTCAAATGTGAAAAAGTTAGTTTAAAAATACCAATATCAACTGAATTTATTGTGAATTATAGAAATGAAATTGAATCATGCCCATAGTTGTACTCATGTAATCTGATAATCCAAAGAATAATAGAATCAATTTTAAAAGATGGTAATTGAACGATATAAATTTAGAATAGTCTGACAGCATGGTACTACTTTTAAATCATCATATTTTCTTGCAGCTACCTAAATAAGATATTTCTGTTCCTGATTTTATATCAATATGACTTTATTATGTTAATAATATACAATGCTAACATGTGTACTTTGAAAAATATCATCCATTGACCTTCTTTATCATACAACTTCTTCTTTACTGAATTCAGTTTAAGTAAGAGAAGTTGTTATCCTCTTGCCTAAACTGCTATGTAGCTTAGACAACAGATTCAAACCCCTAACCATTCTTCCCTGATCAATTTGCAAAACTTGACAACCCACTGAAACTCTCAAAGGGAAGTGGAGATGGAGGCGAGACTAATGGTGGCAAATTCCACACTGGGGAACATTTTCCCTCTTTTGTATTAGATCTTTACATTAACTTCAATTCTCGGCTTAAATCCTTCTGTCTCAGAATAAAAGTGAAGACATTCCAATGGCCTTCAAGACACTTAGGACTCTGCCTCCACCTACCTTCCTGACCTCAACCCCTACAAATTTTCCCTCCTACACTGCCACCCCTCATTTGTCTGAAAATGGGGGTCTGGGGCCAAAGTAACATATCACAGAGTTATACAATTCTCTTAGTGTTGGATAATCTAGGTCCAAATGATAATAATTGAGCCTTAAAATGAGAATTATCAGAAAATTATTTATAAAAATGTTTAAAGTATAAATCACAGTGAGACGATTAAATCAGAATTTTGCCAACATTTGTCTCAAATTATAATTTCATGAAAAATAGATGCCTTTAAAGTGCTGAGCAGGTCTTTAGAACACATAATTTGAGACTAAAATATTTTCAAATTCAATTCAAACTGACATGAGTAAAAATAAAGCTATATCAACTGTTATCTAAAATAACCAAAAAAAAAAAAAATAGTAAAGTTCTGAAAAAAAAGTTCTATGAGATGCAGCCTCTACATCTCAGTTCATCTGAAAAATCTGGAAAACCTTGACTGTCAAGGTAATACACTTACTTGACTATTAATTCCAAAATATTCATTTTAGGTATGAGCAATTTTACCTACCTGCCTCATCATAGTACAAAACTGGAGTTACAAAGATTCATATTTTTATTTTAGCAGAATGACTAAGTTATTAATATCAGTCTGTACCTATTGACAACTTATTGTTTGGCCTTTTAAAATTTCATAGGTGAGATTAGAGAAAACAAAGACTCTGCGGTGCACTTGAAAAGCATAGGCGGGACACAACTGCCCAGGTCCCCGAGCCTGCGACCTAGGCTTGAGGGAAGATGCTCAGGAGCCCTCATTGAGGTGAATCTCCCTCACTAAGTAATCAGGCACATGGATATGGGAGCAGGGTGCAAAAGGCACCATTTCTGCAGACACTGAACTGGGCTACAGCCCGCATCCTAGACCTGAGGGCTTTGGAACTGAGACCCAGGGCATGGAATTTGGGGCATGGGAACCTCACAATGGTGGGGCACAAGGCAGACGCAGACCCCCATGCCGTTGAGGCACTCCACGTCACTCCCACGGGGTAAAAAAAAAAAGTTCCCTAAGGTCACTAGCAAAGAGCTCTGGGGCCAACTAGCGACCAGAAAAAAATCACCAACACCCTATAGTTGGAAACCCTCTCTCAGGCACTGAGAGCATGTGGGCCACGCAAACGGGGATAAGGAGGGAAATCAGGCGTGGAGCAAGACCCCATCATGGAACTGAGAGCTAGGCACAGGATCCAGGGCGTGGGACGTGCCATAGCAGTGGGCACTGCACAGGGTGACAGCCAGTGTTTTGGATCTGATAGCCCAGGAACTGAGACATAGAGTGCAGAATTCAGGGTGCGGGATTCATACAGCAGTGGAAGAACACCGGGTGAACACAGGGCAGACACAGCACCCAGCTTGAATAAGAGCCCGTGCTGTGATGCTCCCCTCCGCACTCCCTCTGCTACTCAGAGAACCACTCGGAAAAAGCATGGGTCAGCAAGCACGGGCCTCTGGTGCCACCTCGCTACCAGAACTAAATCACTAACTAGCTGATTCTCTGTTGGAACTGAGTAAATATAGAGGGAGGGAATGTAAGGGACAGAGCCCAGCTTACAGCATCAACGCCAGGTGGAGTTTTGGCCTACCAGTGCTGGTCTCAGTCTGGTAAACAGTTTCCGACACCCTTAAAGGAGCACTCCAAAGAGATGCCCACCAACACCAGTGGCACAGCGTCCCAACGCATAGAACTAATTAGAAAGCAAACAACAGGGAGAAGAAAAAACATAAATAACCAAGCAAGCCCGCAGGAGGACACAACACAAAAAGAAATACAGTCACCAGAACTCAACAATGACACGGAACTTCTCGGCCTATCAGATAGAGAATTAATAATCACCCTGATTAAAAAGCAGAAAAAAAATGAAAAGGAAAGAAAATGATTTGAGACAAATAATCATTGAACTGAAGAATGAAACTGAGACCTTAAGAAAGGAAAGAAAAGAAATGCAGGAGATAAAAAGATTACTAGAGGAGATAAAACTCTGGGAAAAGCAATGAAAATAGATACGATGAAATGGAAGAACAGATTAGTACTATCAAAGATACAGAAATAAAAAGAGCAAAAAGAGAAAAGGAGAGAGAAGTGCAAATGAAACAGTATATGGAGACTCTTAGACAATTATCAGACTCCATGAAGAGAGGAAATGTAAGAGTTATAGGCATTCCAGAAGGTGAGGAGAGAGACAAAGGAACTGAGAAATTATTCAAGGAGATAATTGAAGAAAACTTCCCAAGCATGAAAAAGGAAATGAATATAGACATACAAGAAGTGAGAAGAACTTCCAGTTACCATAATGAAAAGAAAATCACAGCAAGATACCTAGTAGTAAGCTTGAAAGTGTCCAAGACAAGGAAAAAATAATGAAACTGGCAAGGAGGAAGAAAAGATAACTTATATGGGAAAACCAATCAGGTTAACTTCTGACTTCTTCGAAGAAACATTACGGGCAAGAAGAGAATGGAATAACATATTCAGCAAAGTTCAACACAGCAAACATCAACCAGAATACTTTACCCTGAAAAACTCTCCTTCCTCTACGAAGGAAAAATATGAACCTTCTCAGACAAACAGAAACTCCAGAAATTCATTACAACTAAACCCCCACTCCAAAAAATTCTACAAGAAGTCCTAAAGCCAAAACCAACAGAGGAATGAACAAGAAGAACAGAATACAGCAAGGAATAAAATCACAAAAATGCCAAACAAAATGGTAAACACAGAAGCCAACATATCAATATTAACTCTAAATGTAAATGGATTAAACTCATCAATAAAAAGACACAGAGTAGCAGGCTGGATTAAAAAACAAAATCCAACCTTCTACTGTCTCCAGGAAACACATTTAACCACAAAAGATAAACACAGACTGAAAGTAAAAGGGTGGAAAACAATCCTACAAGCAAATGGACCAAAAAAGAAGGCAGGAACAGCCATACTTATATCAGATGAAATAGACTTCAAATTAAAAAAAGTAAAAAGAGACATAGATGGACACTACATTATGATCAAGGGGACAATATATCAGGAATATATAATACTCATCAACATATACTCACCAAATGAAGGGGCACCAAAATATATTAGACAATTATTATCAGCTCTGAAAACAGATATTAAAGAAAATACATATATAATGGGAGACTTCAACACCCCACTCTCACCAACGGACAGATCAACAAGACAAAAAATAAACAAAGACACTACAGACCTAAATAAAGACATAGAACTCACAGTCTTAACAGACATCTATAGGACACTGCACCCAAAAAAATCCAAGTACACATTTTTCTCAAGTGTGCATGGATCATTCTCCAGAATCAATCACATAATGGGCCACAAACAAATATCAACAGATACATGAAGATCAAAATCATTCCAACTATCTTCTCCAATCATATAGGCATCAAGCTAGAAATAAATCATGACAAGAAAACAAGGAACCCTCTCACTTCATGGAGATTGAAATCCACACTACTGGAAGACCACTGGACCAATGAGGAGATCAAAGAAGAAATTAAAAAATACTTTGAGTTGAATGACAAGGAGGACACCACTTACCAGAATGTATGGGATGCAGCAAAAGCAGTAATAAGAGGAAAATATATAGCAATACAGGCTCACATCAACAAACAAGAAAGAACTCAAAGAAACAACCTAATCTCACATCTCAAAGAACTAGAAAAAGAACAACCAAAAAAACCCTAAAGCCAGTAGAAGAAAGGAAATAATAAAACTCAAAGCAGAAATAAATGAAATGGATATTTAAAAAAACAACCAAAAGGTCAATGAAAGCAAAAGTTGGTTCTTTGAAAGAATATAAACAAAATAGACAAACCTCTAGCAAGGCTCACAAAGAAAAAAATGGGAGAAAACACATATAAATAGGATAATAAATGAAAGAGGAGAAATCACAACAGACTCAGTAGAAATCAAAAGAATAATCAGAGATTACAATGAAAACTTATACGCAAACAAATTCAACAACCTGGAAGAGATGGACAAATTCCTAGAACGATATAATCATCCAAAGCTGGACAAAGAAGAAATAGAACAACTAAACAGACCAATTACAAGCAGCGAAATTGAAGCAGTAATCAAAGCACTCCCCAAAAACAAAAGCCCAGGCTCAGACGGCTTCACAAATGAATTCTACCAAATGTTCAGCAGTGAATTAGTGCCTATCCTGCATAAACCCTTTCAAAAATTTTAAAAAGAAGGAATACTACTAAATGCATTCTACGAAGCCAACATTACACTAATAACAAAACCCAACAAAGACATCACAAAAAAAGAAAATTACAGGCCAATCTCCCTAATGAACATTGATGCAAAAATCCTCAATAAAATCCTTGCCAACAGAATCCAACAATGCATCCATAAGATAATTCACCAAGTAGGATTTATTCCAGGGACACAAGCATAGTTCAACATCCAAAAATCAATCAACATAATCCAACACATCAACAAAAAGAAATATAAAAACCACATGATAATATCCATAGATGCTGAGAAAGCATTTGACAAAGTACAACACCCATTCATGATAAAGGCCCTTGAAATTCTCGGGATACAAGGAACATACCTCAACATCATAAAGGCCATCAATGACAAGCCAACAGCCAATATCATTCTCAATGTTGAAAAGCTGAAAGCATTCCCATTAAGATCTGTAACAAGACAAGGATGTCTACTCTCACCACTGCTTTTCAACATAATACTGGAAGTCCCAGCCACAGCAATAAGACAAGAGAAAGACATACAAGGAATCCAAATAGGCAAGGAAGAATTTAAACTATCACTATTTGTGGACGATATGATAATATACGTAGAGAACCCCAAAACTCCACAGAAAAACTAATTAAACTAGGGCCTCCCCGGTGGCGCAGCAGTTGAGCGCTGGGTTTTGAAGCTGCCCGCAGCCTCTACAGTGCCAGTTCGATCCCTGGCTGCTCCCTGGCCCTGGAGTGGGGTTCCACAAGGCACGCAGACCTCTCCTGCCATGCCCACTGCTCCCCTCAGCAGTGTACTTCAGTCCTTCTGCCTGCTCTGCTGCCTGCTCTGGCTCTGGTGAATTCTCTCACCCTCCCACGCTTCTCACTGTACCCAGTGCTTGTATAAATTAAAAAAAAAATCTTAAAAAAAAAACCCAAAACTAATTAAACTAATCAATCAGTTTAGTAAAGTGGCATGATACAAAATCAATGCACAAAAATCAGTAGCCTTCCTACACACAAACAATAAATCTGAAGAAGAAGAATTCAAGAAAACCATACCTTTTATTACTGAAACCAAAAAATCAAATACTTGGGAATACACCTAACAAAAGTGGTAAAGGACCTATACAAAAAAAAAAAAAAACTATAAAAGGCTATTAAAAGAAATAGAAGTAGACACAAAGAAATAGAAAGACATCCCCTGCTCATGGATCGGAAGGATTAACATTACCAAAATGGCCATTGTACCAAAAGCAATCTACAGATTCAATGCTATTCCAATTAAAATTTCAATGTCATTCTTCAAAGATATAGAAAAATATTGATGAAATTCATATGGAGCCACGAAAACACCAAATATCCAAAACCCTCCTGAAAAAAAAAAAAGAAGGGAATGGAGGCATCACACTCCCAGACTTCCAACTATACTACAAAGCAATAATAATCAAAACTGCATGGTATTGGAACCAGAACAGATACACAGACCAATGGAAACGAATAGAAAAGCCAGAAATAAACCCACAGATTTATGGTCAACTAATCTTTGACAAAGGAGCAGGAATATGCACTGGAGCAAAGAAAGTTTGTTCAATAAATGGTGCTGGGATCACTGGGTCATTACATGCAAATGAATGAAACTTGCCTACTAACTCACACCATGCACAAAAACCAACTCAAAATGGATTAAAGAATTAGACATAAGACCTGAAACCATAAAATATACAGAAGGAAATATAGGCAAACCACTACATGACATGCACCTCAAAGACATCTTTACAGGCACATCGCCCAAAGCAGTGATAGTAAAGGCAAAGATAAACAGCTGGGACTACATCAAATTAGAGAGCTTCTGCACAGCGAAAGAAACAATAACTAAAACAAAGAGAAACCCCACGGACTGGGAGAAAATTTTTACACACAACACTAATGAGAAAGGACTGATCTCAAAAATTTACAGAGCTGATAAGACTCAACAAAAATAAAGAAAGTAATCCAGTCAAAAAATTGACAGAAGAGCTAAAAAGAAACTTCTCCAAAGAGGAAATACAAATGGCCAACAGGCATATGAAAAAAATGTTCAACATCACTTGTAATCAGGGAAATGCAAATCAAAACTACCATGAGATACCATCTCACACCAGAATGGCACATATTAAAAAAAAACTAGCAACAGCAAATGTTGGTGAGGATGTGGAGAAAAAAGAACTCTCCTGCACTCTTGGTGGGAGTGCAAACACTATGGAAAGGTGTGTGGAGATTCCTCGACCTACTAAAGATAGAGCTTCCATATGATCCAGCAATTCCACTCCAGGTATTTACCCAAAGGACACAGAAACATTAATTCCAAAGAGCACCTGCACCCCTATGTTTATAGCAGCACTGTTTACAATAGCTAAGCTTTGGAAACAACCCAAATGCCCAAAAATAGATGACTGGATCAAGAAGATGTGGTGCATATACACCATGGAATATTACTCAGCATTCAAAAAAGATAAACACATGCAATTTGCAGCAACATGGGTGGAGCTGGAAGGGATCATGCTCAGCGAAATAAGCCAGAAAGAAAAAGAAAAATACTGAATGGTCTCACTCATAGCAGGAATCTAGAAAACTAAATAAGGGACCAGGAAAAAGAATAACTATAAGAAAGAAAAAATCAAAATCAACAAACAACTATGAACCAGAGACACACTATGGGGGAGGGGCAGGGAAAGGAGGGGCTGGGGTCAAAATAAGGGGGTTGCAATTGTATAGGGAACATAAAAATTAAAAAAAAAATTGAGGACAAAAAGGGTGATTAGATACGCAAATTGTAGTAAATCTCTCCAATGCAATACTACTCAGTAATAATTTTAAAAATACATGTTGATATAAAAAGTCTATTAAAATTATTGAGGCACAGCAGTATATTTCAGTCATCTGCCTATTCTGCTCCCCATTTTGTCTTTGGTGAATCCTCTCACCCTCCCACGCCTTGACCTGTACGCCAGCTCTTGTATAAAAATAAATAAATCTTTAAAAAAATAATAAAATAAAATAAAATAAAATTTCATAGGTGACTCCATGCCTTTGTATTGTGTAAAGCACCTCTCAAGTCTAATTTTTATTTACTGAACACAATAGATGGTTGTAAGCTGACAAAGCAAATATGATTATAGAGTCTATATATTTCTCATATTCACTAGATTCAATCTTTAGCCTTAACCAATTACTTCTTTTGAGTTTTCCTTCAGAAAGTTTGAAAAATATCATTCTTAATGGAATACTTACTTCTCTTGCTGCTTTTTCCTTTTCATATTTATATGTTCTTATTTTTAAACGATTACATTCATCAATTAACTCAACATTTGTTTCTTTTTGCTTCTCATTTTCAGTTTGAAGCCTTCTTATAGTGTCCTGGAGCTGGCCTTGAATATTCACTAATATCTCCTCTTTATTGTCAGCTTTGTTGTAAGCCTCATTCAGTTGCTGTTGAAGCAACATGTTTTCCCTTTGTATTTGAGATAATCTCTCCTCTAAATGTAGCTTCTCCTCTCTTGTCCCTTGGAAATGACATTCTAGGTCTCTCTCGGACTTGTGACTTTGACCACGATCTTGTACAGCAGCATCCAGTCTATGACGGCAGGATTCAACTTCTGATTTCAGTGTTTCTGTTTTTAGTTTTTCATTTTCCAATTGAGTGCTTAGCAAGTTATTTTCACACTTTAGAACAAGAAGTTGTTCACAATGTTGAGATACCGTTTTTGTAAGTCTTTCCTCACTCAGTTGTATTGTTTCTCGCAGAAAATCATTCATTTCTTCTAAAATTTCAATGGTCTTTTCTTTTTCCTGGTTTTGATTTTTCATTGTATTTATTTCCAGTTTTAGCATACTGATTTCATCCTGCAAAGTGTGGCTTTTATGTATTGGATCTTTCTCTCTTTCATTACTCTCAGAAGCCTAAGTAAAATATAGATTTTGTTAGCAGTCAACAAAATTACAATTTCTCTGAAATTAAAAGCAAATGATATGCTCATAAATGTAAAGATGGCAATAAAGGCTATCCAACTAAAAAAAAATCAGTTGGACATCAAAATTTACATAAGTATAACTGCCCCAAAGTTCAGGAATTTAACTGAAGACTGAGTCCATGACGATAAAAAAAGGGAACATGAGAAAACTAAGAATCTCAGAATTGGAAAGAGACTAGCTATGAATTACAAGAAATGCAGAAGGCATAAAAGATTAGTGTATATCTTCAGACTGATTCAATTTCCTAAAAGTTTTCTTCTTCCCTGAGATTCCAATTACATTGTACTTATTCAGCATTTTTAAGGTCAGTTATAAGGATTCAATCTATTGTTAACTGGTAAACCCAGGCATGGTAGTATGCCTGAAGTTCTAAGCTACACATATGAATGGACTCATTTAGATGTCAATTCGGGAAGGGAGAAGTTAAAAATACAAGCAAACTACAGGATTTCCCCAGGTCCTCTGACTCTACTAGCTAGTGTACCAAACCACATCTGCTTCCTTGGAGTAAATATATTGATACAAAAGAAGTCTTCCGTTTGAAAGCACTAAAGGTAAATAAGGTGAAATTTATATGCTCTCTTTAAAAATCATGAGATTATTCCCTGGTGCTGTTAGTTTTATTTCTTCTTCAAAATGTTTAAAATGTGAAATAGAAAACCACTGCAGAATTTGTGGTAATAAAATAATTATTGATAAATTGTCACTAAGTATATATTATGGCATATCATTTCTAAAACTCCTTATATGGACATAGTTGCTATTTAAGAGGAAAAAAAAAAGTTACTTTTCTCGAAAATAGGAAAGTTACATCCAAAATATTATCTTTGACAATACTTCTGACGAACATAGATGCAAAAATTCCCAACAAAAATCTTAGCAAACTGGATTAAAAGGACTGAAAACAAGAGCCCCATGGCACCTAAAGGCCTTAAGGCATGGTGATTTGGGGGCTCTCTGGCTTGGCATGCAGCCACATGGGGGCAGCCCTTCCCCCACTCCATACCTCATCCATGTTCTCTCAACCCCCAGCCTGGCAGGCTCCAACTGCAGTGGCGGTGGTGGGTTCCTTGCTCTACCAGCTAGTCCTGGGGCTCTGGCAGTGAGACTTGTCCAGGCCCAGAGTGAGCTGGGGGAAAGAGTCCTACAGGCTGTGCACATGGCCATCATGGCAGGCTCTGAGCAGTGGTGCTATAGGAGTCCTTGCTGCACCAGCCAGATAGGACACTGGCAAGCAGCTAAGAAAAGGGCCTCACACAGTGGGGCCGAAGCTCAAAGAGCCTCACAACGTGGGGCTGAAGAAAAAGGGCCTCATCACGGGGCCAAAGACTTTTGAAGAGCCTCACACCATGGGGCTGAAGAGTCCTTGTGCCTCACACCGTGGGGCTGAAGATTAAACATCCCTCTGTTTTTTGTTCTTGGTCATAAGAAGAAAGAACTTCTCAGTAAATACATTGGGCAATAAATTATACATATAAAAATATTGTAAATACATGGCATGGAGAATTACCTACTTAAAAATTAAACACTCAATAATTTGGCCCACTTGACAATGGGAAATTATTATTGTGCAAGGGCATGCCTGATAAGTAACCCAGAGCTGGCCGCAATTTTCCTTATATGGAAGTTCCATAAAGAAGCCTCCTAATGATTCATAAAGTTGATTACGCTAGGAGTTTCTAGGTAGAAAAAAGTTCTAATAACTGATAACTGGGAAGCAACTGGTCTCTAGCTGCAGGCCATATAGATAGAGGAGTCTCCTGATACTGTAGCCTTGGCGGATAGGGAGGTGCCAAGGACTATTAGCTGTCTTAGGTAGTTGTTTAGGCTGAAATAATGAGTGTAAGTTTTAATTATCTAGTAACTTTAAAGGTCACCTCTTTTCTCAAAACACGTGGGCACCAAAGGTCCATGGGAAAGGAATGTACTGATTGTTTCTGTTTTGTGTCTATGCATACAATGATGTAATCCCACCGCTTGCCTTAATGTATAAATATCTGCTGAGACCCTCAGCAGAGATAATTGCACCAGAGAGAGTGTCTGTGTCTGCCTCACTCCCTTTCCCCTCAGCCCTCAAGTTTCGCCAACACTGTCGCATCCTTTCAGGGACACCTGACCTGACATTTTGCTGGAGCTGGTCTTCGGCACAGTGGCCTGCTCTCCAACAGCTCAGACTCATCAAAAAGCTCTTCTGCAGAGCCATATGCACGACCACACCTAGCCCCACTGAAGCATGCCAGCTCTTCAAGACTCCAGCCCCACTAAAGCTGGTTCTGAGGCCCACCATCAATGAGCTTGCTTGTCAGGTCTGGACAAGCAGTCACAGTTGCACTTTTTGAATACGACACTGGGATTGAAGTGGACCAATCATGTTTAAGCTCTCAATGGACAATCTGACTGGTTCCATTCCAGGATTTTTTGAGCCCATTGAGGATTCTAAATTAGCCAATAAGGTGGTGTTTGAAAGGTGGGAACCCTGATGAGGATAAAAGCCCGCACAACAACTGACTTGATGCATTGAGCAGATCCTTTCATCAGACCCTTCACAGACAAATTTAACGGGACAGCAAGATTTCCACAGATCTTCACAGAGAACTCCACAGCTCTTTGTAGAATTTTGTAGGGACCACTGACACCTCCATAGTCTTCAACACTTCCAAGACCGCTGCAGACTGTGAGACCACCACAGATCTTTGCTTCAATCTGCAGTCTTGTAACTGGATCCTTGCAGCCTCCAGAGGTTACGAAGCAAGGTGACTGTGTTGGGGTAAATTGTGCTGGCCTCAGCCCACTGCCTGTGGATGGTCCCCGCCCCAGACCCCAGTTAGGCTAGCTCTGGCCACACCTCTCTGGAACCAACAAGCCCTGACCTGAGTGCAGATCAGATTGGACATTTCCCCCTTTAATATCAGGCTCTAGGAGTCAAAACTGAACCAATCAGGTGTGGGCAAAATGGACCAATCAGGAGGGACTTAAGAGAACCAATCAAGTGCCAGTCTACTTCATTAATTATTCAGATTGAAAAATGGAAAATGAGCTATTAGTGCTAAATGGTCCAATCAGATGCTTAGGATTGAAAATGGCCTGTTCAGGCTTATTCAGTGGGGGCCCCTGAAGGGGATACAAGGCAGAACAAGAGCCAGCCTGAGGCAGATGCAGCAGCGGTTTCTGTGGAGGTCTATTGACGTGTGGAAGTCTAAAGTCTACAAGGTTTACATTCTACAGAGGTCTGGTGAGTCCCATGGAGGTGGACTGCTTGATGCATCTCTCTTCAGAGTCCAGAAGCAGAATCTTTCTTCTTTGAAAATGGTTTGATGAAAGCTTTCTCTTCAAACAGCAATATGACTCCTTCTTTCTTCTGAAGCTTGGAGCAGAATGCTTCTTCAGAGGTGGTTCAATGAATCCTTCACTCTTCAGAGGATGGCTGCACACTGACTCAAGCTGGCTTTTGCTCTGCCTGGTATCTCCTTCAAGGCACCCCCTTCTACAAGCCTGACTGGACCATTGTAAATCCTAAGCATCTGATTGGAATGTTTGAAACCTGAACAATAGACATCAAATTAACATGATACTATAACTAGTTTGGATTATAGCGTTAGAAAGATTAAAAGTTTGCCAGGGAGGAACTTGCCTTCATTAAATCACTTCTTAGAGCTCTCAGTTCCACAGCTACTGCTTACAGTGTGGACTCCAGCTGCTGCTTCACTTGATCGCCACTCCTATAGTGCTCTTCTTCTCTTTGCAGTCGATCCCTAAGTGTTCCAATAAAAAAGTCAGTATATGAAAGGTACATATGACTCTAGGAAGTATTGCAGAGAGAAAAATTTTGAAATGATACTGTACAGTTAGGGTTAAAGTTAACCTTTTTGCTCCACATAGTTATTGGTACTGTCTTTGCATAGTTTAGTTACAAATTTAAAAGGGAAGTTTTTTTTTTTTTTTAACAAGCTTACAAATACACTAGGAAAAAAAGTTCAACTTCACAAAATATTACAGTTACTACTAAAAATGATTCACAGTGTAGACAGCATCTGCAGATTTCTTTCACACAACATCCATCTGTAGATCACTATAATCCAAGACTAGGTGAGGGAGTCTGTTAGCTGTTGTCCTACTCTTTTTATGTTTCTACTTTTGCAACACTTTCCACTGAGCTTGTTGGTTACTAGGTATTTTAGAAATCATTTTTATACTCCTTTTGGAAAAAGACAACCCATATTCACTAAGTATAATAAAAAGTAATATGTGCTTTTAGCACAGACCTAGAAATAATTTGATATAGTAGGAGAGAATTGTTGAATACATTATTCAGTAATCACTTTCCACTTTTCTTTTTATTCCATGCATAGTTTAAGAATAAGACTACATAATTTTTTGTTTGCAGTAATTTTATTATTTATTAAACTTTTTATTTTTTAACATGATTATTTATCTTTATACAATATTTGATTTCCCTGCTCATATGTAGTCCCCATAAATCTCCCACCACCACATCACCCATGGATTATACATTTTTAAAAACATCTTCTGTCTTCAGAAAAGTGGCCATTTCATGTGTGTTGTTGGAAATGGAAATTCATATAAACTCTTGTGAGAACAATTTAGAAATATAGATCAGATACATTTCAGCATTGCTGCACTTCAGCCAAATACTATACTGAAGATTATTTTTCTTCAGTATACAGATTAATACAAAAGGAAATCCTTGCAGCAATAGTTATAACACAGTATTCCATATGGTATACTTCTATATGGTCATTAAAAGCATGATTTGGAAGACTACACAGTAAATTATTAGCAAAAGTATTCACTATCAAAAACTTGCTATACTATTTCCAAGAATTTCATATTCCACAGCACTAAATAAAGGTTTCTACTCTGAAAAATCCTAGAAGACAAGTTGGCAATTACAAACTTCTCTCTCGGGCCTCCCCTGGTGGTGCCGGCAGTTGAGCGCTGCACTATGAAGCTGTTCGCAGCCTCTGCAGCACTGGTTTGATCCCGACCAGTGAGGGTCCCACATGGCACAGCAGATATGTCCTGTCTCACCCGCTGCTCCCCTCAGCAGTGTATTTCGTTAGTTTGCCTTTCCTGTTCCCTGCTCTGTCTCTGGTGAATTCTCTCACCCTCCCATGCATTTGGCCTGTACCCCAGTTCTTGTATAAATAAATAAATAAATCTGAAAAAAAAACCTTTTAAAAAAATTAAAAAAAAAACTTCTCTTATGTATTTGTAGTATTAAACGAAATAGTTGAAATATGTCTTTAAAACCAAAATGCTCAATACCTCAAATTGCAGCAGCAGTATTCTTGTTTCAAATTTTGCTGCTTAAGCTGTGAGCTTATGTCTTTTGTTGCTAATAGCTCCATTTTTAGTGCACAATTCTCATCTTTCATTTTTCTATATTTTTTCTTAAGTAGTTCACAGTGATTATCTTTAATTTCACATAATCTTTTATGTGGACAAATTAAATCCTGGCACTTTGAAAAGTTAGTAAAATCTGAATCAGGGAGAAAACACAAAGAGAAAAACAAAATATATAAGTACTCTTTTTTTTGCATATAAATGGCGGTACATTTTCTCAGTCACTCATCCATACCTTAAACAGATACATACATATTGAGTACTACAAAGTGGAAAAAAATATATTAAACTCTGCAGACAGAACAGATGGGAACACTGGCTCTTATTTAGCATAAGGGACAGAAAAAGTTTAGCGTAAAGTCTAAATTCATACAGATACTACAAGAAAACAAAATTCTATGCTCACATGACAGCACTTGATCTAGATTAGGCCCAGGGAAGAGGTCCCTGAGGAACAGACTGTTGCCCTGAGGAATGAAGGAGAAGCAGAAAGCAAAGGAGAAAGAAAGCCACTCTAGGTAGGGGACAACATGTGTTGAAGTTTTATTACAATCTGCTTCTAGCCAAGAGAAAGTAACAGGTACTAATTTACCCTCCTACCTGAAACAAGCAAAAACAAAACAGAAAAAAAAATACAATAAAAAATAATGATTTTCAAGACAAAGAACTTCAGGTAATGAAAGACAATGCCCCAGCAGATCACTAGCTTAAGATAATTTCCAGATCATGACACAGGGAGAAGGTACTAAGGTGACATCTACCAGATACTCTTAGGTGAGATGATGAAATTGAGGGTCTGGTGAAACCAAGAAGATAGAGATCACAGGTCAGATCACTGAAGAGAAAAGGGAAGATCAAGAAAGAGCTCTGAAGATCTACAGAGGGGCCTTCTGGAGTATTCAACAGAGTAATAAGCAGTGAATTCATATGAAGAAGCCACCTGAGACCAAGGAGAAAAAATATCTGAAAAGAATAAACTGCACCAGGAATAGTGGTGCTTCCTTTAGCTAGTTTGGAAAAATTCATAATTAACAGGGCAATGAATAGAGCAGTGAGAAAGGTCTTGCCTTGGTATTGGGAAATAATTAGCCTGAGGGCATTACTCTGGATTCACCCAACAGATGAAAAGAGCAAGACCATGAAGGATCAAACTGTTTATAAGTAACTTAACTAAAAAAAAGAAAAAGAAGAAGAGTAAAGTCATGGAAGCTATTTTTTTCCCAAATAAGTAGCAGATTATATGAAAAATATAATGAGATTATATGAAAAATATAATCTCAGAGATGACAAGTATTCTGGTTGGGAATAAACATATATTATAATCAAACACACACACAAAAGACTAGTAAGGATGACCTTGGTGAACTGTGAGAAAAATTTTAAATGGCCATGATACAATTCTCCAAAGAGTTAGGGGAACGAAAAAAAAAAGTATTTTGAAAAAATGACCACAAACTTTCTAAACTTCATGAGAACTGTAGTTCCACAGGCCGAGGTAGTATCTGTGTAGGACAGGAGAAACAAAAGTAAACTGCTGTAATTTTGTCATACTGCATACGATATGGTATAGTAGTACTTGAATGTGGACAGTGATAAGTTAGTCTTACACTATAAACACTACAACCACCACTAAAAGAGTGAAACAAAAGAGTTATAGCTAATTATCTAATATAAGGAAATAAACTAAGTCATACAAATCACTTGATATTCTAGAAGGAAACAAAAGAAGGGGAACAAAGAGCTGGTGAGGCAAACAGAAATCAATCAGCATGATAACAGATTAAACCTAACTGTATATATATATATATATATATATATATATATATTGAAATTACATTAAAAGAAAATCATATGAAAACTTCAATGTAAAGGCATATGATCAAACTGAATCAAATAGCAAGTCCAACTAAATGCCACCAACAAGAAATGCAAGTTGAAAATAAAGGCACACATTTGTTAAAAGCATGGAAAAAGATCTATACACTAATACCTGACAAAAAAGGAAGCTGAGCTGGTGTGGCTATGCTAATACTAGACAAATTAGTTGTCAGAGCACAGACTATAATCAGCAATAAACCAGACAATTTCACAATAGAAGGGTCAATCTATAGGAAGGATAATAATCCTCTACGTTTATGAACTTAACACTAGCTATAGAATGCATGAAGCAAGTATCCATTCATGATAGTGACTCTAACCAAAATGGGGATGGAAGGAATCTACCTTAATATAATAAAGGCTATATACCACAAACTAACAACCAACATTATATTCAATGGTGAAAAACTGATAACTTTCCCCTTACGATTGGGAACAAAGCAAGATGCCCATTGTTACCCCTTCTTTTTAACTTAGTACTAGAGGTTTTGGTCAGAACTATCAGACAAAATCAAGAAACAAAGGGAATACAAGTCGGAAAGAAGTGAAACTATCACTACTTACAGATAATATATTATATTTAGAAAAATCCCAAAGACTCTATCAAAAAACAATAAATGAATATAGAAACAAAAAATGAATATAGCAAAGTGGCAGGTTCAAAATCAATATATAAAAATGATAGTAATTTAATAAGCAGACATTATCAAAATGGCCATCCTACCAAAAGCAATTTACAGATTTAATGCTATTCCAATAAAAATTTCAATGACATTCTTCAAAGAAATACAACAAATATTGATGAAATTCATATGGAGCCACCAAAAATCCAGAATAGCCAAAGCTCTCCAGGGGAAAAAAAAAAAAGAAGGGAATGGAGGTATCACATTCCCAGACTTCAAGCTATACTACAAAGCCATAATAATCAAAACTGCATGGTATTAGAACAAGAACAGACACACGGACCAATGGAACGAAATAGAAAATTCAAAAATAAACCCAGATTTATGGGCAACTAATCTCTGACAAGGGAGCAAAGAATATGCAATGGAGCAAGGAAAGTTTGTTCAATAAATAGGGCTGGGAATACTGGGTCACCACATGCAAAAGAATGAAGCTTGACTGGTGCCTCACACCATGCACAAAAGCCAACTCAAAATGGATCAAAGAACTAGACATAAGACCTGAAACTATAAAATAAATAGAAGGAAATATAGGTAAAACACTACACGACATACACCTCAGTAATAACTTGAAAGACACATCACCCAAAGCAGTGATAGTGAAGGAACAGATAAACAGCTATGGCTACATCAAATTAAAGAGCTTCTGTACCACAAAAGAGACAGTAACCAAAACAAAGAGACACCCCACCAACTGGGAGAAAATTTTTGCACACAACACGAATGATAAAGGACTGATCACAAAAATCTACAAAGAGCTGCCGAGACGCAACAAAGACAAAGTAATCAACCCAGTCAAAACATGGGCAGAAGAGCTAAAAACAAATTTCTCCAAAGAGGAAATGCAAATGGCCAACAGGCATATGAAAAATTGTTCAACATCACTTGTAATCAGGGAAACGCAAATCACAACTACAATGAGATACCATCTTACACCAGTGAGAATGGCACATATTAAAAAAAGTAGCAACAACACATGTTGGGGAGGATGTGGAGAAAAAGGAACCCTCCACTGCTGGTGGGAATGAAAACTGATCCAACCACTATGGAGAGCTGTGTGGATATTCCTCAATCTGCTAAAGATGGAGTTTCCATATGATCCAGCAATTCCACTCCTAAGGTATTTACCCAAAGGACACAGAAACATTAATTCAAAAGGGCGCCTGCACCCCTAGGTTTATAGCAGTACTATTTACAATAGGTAAGCTATGGAAACAATCATAATGCCCCAAAATAATTGACTGGATCAAGAAGCTGTGGTACATATACCCAATGGAATATTATTAAGCAATCAAAAAAGATAAATACATGCAATTTGCAGCAACATGGATGGAAATGGAAGGGATCATGCTCAGTGAAATAAGCCAGAAAGAAAAGTAAAATACCCAATGGTCTCACTCATAGCAGGAATTAAGAAAACCTAAATAAGGGATCAGGAAAAAGACTAATTATAATAAAGTAAAAATCAAAATCAACAAGCAACTATAGGGCCTCCCCTGGTGGTGCAGGCAGTTGAGTGCCGCACTGTGAAGCTGTCTGCAGCCTCTGGAGTGCCAATTAAATCCCCATATCCAACGAGGGTCCCACATGGTGCGGCGGAGCTCTCCTGTCTTGCCAGCTGCTCCCCTCAGCAGTGTATCTCATCAGTCTGCCTATTCTGTTCCTAGCTCTGTCTCTGGTGAATCCTCTCACCCTCCCATGCATCTAGCCTATACCCCGGTTATTTATGTATAAATAAATAAATAAATAAATAAATAAATAAATAAATAAATAATCATTAAAAAAAGAAAAAAAACAAGCATCTATAAACCAGACACCCAATACAGGGAGGGGGAGAAAGGAGTAGGATCAAAACAACGGGGATGGGAATTGTCTGGGGACTATAACCAAGATGAGAATGCATACATTGTACAAAAATGAAAAATGATGTAAAAAATATACAAAACTAAAAAAAACAAAAATAAAAATAAATATAAAAAGAAAAAAAATAAAATAAATGATTCATTTCTCTAATTTATCTTTCTCTTTTCTCTGACTACCCTTTTTTCCCTTCTTCCTTGCTTCCTTATTTTTCTTTGTTGTTCTTTCTCTAGTCTTTTTGAAGTTTCCTTTTATCATTTGTTACTATCACAAATAGCTATGTCTTGGACTTAAAGTCTGTTTGTTGTTGACTTATTAAAAATGTTATATTATTCAATAAACTATACATTATAAAAAAAAGGCAATTTAAGAAAATTAAAAGGCAATTCACAGACTGGAAGAAAATTCTTGTAAAAACAAAGCTGATCAAGAAACTATTTTCAAAATGTCAGAACTCTCAAAACTCAACTAATAAGAAAACAACATAATTTTTAAATGATGAAAGATTTAGACACAGTTCAAAGAAGATATACAGATGGCAAATAAGCAAACAGAAAGATAGTCAATAGTATTGGTTATTTGGGAAATGCATACTAAAACCATAATAAAATACACATTTGAACACCTATCAGAATGGTAACATTAAAAAACTGGCAACAGGGCCTCCCCAGTGCTTGAGCACCCTGCTGTCCACAGCCTCTGCAGTGCGGGTTCAGTTCCTGGCCAGTTGGGGAGAAACCCACATGGCGAGGCAGACCTCTCTTGCCTCACCCGCTGCTCCCCTCAGCAGTGTCTTCGGTCAGTCTGCCTGTTCTGCTCCCTGCTCTGTCTCTGGTGAATTCTCTCACCCTCCCGTGCCTCTGACTGTACCCCAGTTCTTGCATAAATAAATAAATCTTTAAAAAAAAAACTGACAACACTGAGCTTTGATGAAGATATGGAAGAACTAGAACTCTCATAAGCTTTGCGTGGGAATGGAAAATGGTACAAGCCCTTTAGAGAACAATTTGGTAGTTTCTTAAGAAGGGAATATAAAGGGACTTGAGGAGACTTTGAGGGGTGATAGATGAGTTAACTATCTGGATTGTGAGGATGGTTTCATCTTTGTATACATATGTCAAAACTATCAAATTATACAATTTCTATAGGTGTGGTTTACCTAACAAAAGCTGTTGAAAACAAAAAGTCTTATTGTAGGAAAGACTACGCAGTCACTGAGACACAGATGAGAAAAGGACATGGAAGAACACAAAATGCAACTAGTGGATGGTGGCCTTTAACCTAGAGCATTGAGAGATACTAGCTGGATTTTAAGGAAAGGGTAACATTATGAGATCTGAAGTTAAAACAATATATATGGCAATTATGTGTGCAGTACAGAAGAAGGTTTTCAGAGGTAAAATGTCAGGGGAAACATATCTGAGGATATTTCAGTATTCTAGGAGGGAAATAATGGGAATCTGACTTCGAGGAAAGGCCTAGGAGAGAGGAGAGTCAACAAAAAGTATCATGGGGATTCTCACAGCTCTTTGGCTGGAAGTAATCAATAGCTCTCATTTCATCTCAATATAAAACATATTTCTGAGGTGAATAACATGAGAACAGATCTGTGCTCTGTAGTGAAGTACTAGACAAAGTGTGCATTTGACACTACAGTATATGTGTTAAGCCTTTATAATTAAACAATGCTCCTACCTTTACAATTCATGCAAAGTTGTTCCATTAACAATGTACAATTCTCATGTTCCGAGTAAAACGAGTCACAACCTGTTGAGGCTGTTTCAGATGTCTGAGTTATTTCATCAGAGTCATCTGTAGGATTGATTTCCTGTTTGACATACAAATAAAAATATTTCAAAATGCTCAGTAACTATCAATAAATATGCTAAGTGTACAGAGGTGATAAATATTCACCTTTTTATAATAGCAAAAACACAGGTACTCCTTAAAGGAACTGACTTTCATGAAAAGGATACCTTTATATATGATTATTATTTATAAATTATTTTTAAAGTAAACATTTTTATAATGATTTAAGACTTTCAAGTTTTTCCTTGTATCTTTTAAAATGTATTTTTACCACAGAATAATTTTTGTCCTTATTTATTCTTTACTATACCTTCTTCTCATTAGATGTTTTCTTTACAGGCCTATAAAAAGAAAAGATTTATTTTCAGGCAAATAGTAAATAGCCAACTATAAAGAATATCAAAACCTATTGTTATTATATAAAATCTTCTAACCCATACGTTCCTAAAAAGGGATTAAACACCAAGTAAAAAGAGTAATAACATTAAAGACCAAAAATGTACTGTAATAGTAACAAATTATTAAATTACTTCAAATTAACAATCAAAAGACAAAAAGTAGAATCAATGTTATTTACATGATTTCATAGGAAACATATTCTCAGGTTTTTTGTGGTGGTCATTTTCAATAAAAAACAAGCTTTCACTGGTACTAAAACCTAACTGAGAAGTATTGTTCAAGTACTTATATGAAAAGAAACCTTTTTAAATCATCATGGTGGTGGTATGTATGGTAACATACATCTGAAGAGATATGAACCTATCACCTAAAATATAGACAGGGTTGTAAATGAGATGCTACAATAAAAAGAAAAAAAATCGCTCATCCTCATCTATCGCATTTCAGGAGTATCTTTCAGATAAAGTTCATTTTCTCTTGCCTCAGTAAGTATGCCAGATTATGCTGTTATATTTTCAGTAAAACGTAATCACTGCTAATATTCCTTTGTCAAGACAGGAAGAATTTATAGATTTTACCTTCCAACATCCTGATTGTTTTCATGTCTCCTGCTGTCACCTTGCTCCGGAAATACTACACCAGCCGTCTCATGTGTTACTGTCAGAGGTTCTGTTGGCATATTAATTACATAGGTGCTTTTCTTTCCTTTTTTTCTAGTAAAGCCAGGAACTCTAGTTAAAAATCCATAAGAAACTGTTTTAGAGGAAATCTATTGTAAACATTAAAAAAAAAAGGGAAAAATTCCAAAACTTATCTAACCTACTTCATTTATTGACTCGGAAAGCCATGATGAAGTAACAACCATAAGCAAGGAAACATACTCCTTGCATCACTAACAAAAGACCCTGACCAAGGAACCAGCTAACTAACAAAACAAACCCTAGAAATTTGACTACAGAATTGAGGCTAAAACAGGGGAAGGAGAGGAGAAGGTGACAAAGTAACAGGGATGAGAATCCAGCGGTCTAGGATAAAGCACTCTGGGTGCTTTGGCGGTGGGGATCGTGTGGTAACATCCACCTGATGAGGTGGGAACCTGTCCCCTCAAACATACACAGGCTTGTCAACCAATGTTCCTTCGATGAAGTCACCCAAAACTGACTGGTCCTCATTGTTACCTCTCAGCAGTATTTGTCTGACAAGTGTAAGATTTTTCTTGTGTTAGCCTATAAGCTACATCATACAGTCTGAGTTCCAGAAGAGTAATCACTGCTAATATTCCTTTACCTATACAGGAAGAAATTATAGACATTGCTGCCATTATTCTGTCTTGATTCATGTCTTCTGCTGTCACCAGTCACTGAATGCAAAACACCAGTCTTCCTGTTTACTTTAGGCACAGATACTGGTGAATTACATGTTTCATTTTTGCTCTTCTTTACTCCATTTTTATGGAAGCCAGGAATATTACTTTTGAAAAAGAAACAACATAAAGCTAATTAAAAAAATACTTATGATGATTTAAAACACAACTTTTGTAAAATAAAAATAAAATGGGAAGGGTTGAAGAGAAACAGGAAAAACAAAAACGGAAGAACAATCAGGATACAAAATGTAAAATACTGGAACAGAAGTCACCACAGTAATTTTGAAAACTACTAAATGCTAAATTTAAAACCTAGAGTTCACTGACTCAAAGTTATGACACACAGATGTGGAAATACTAATTAGCCAAATACGATGCTTATCAATTTCTTTTTAAATATAATAACATGTAAATGGAAAAATACTATTAGACACATACAATATGAATGAGGAAATCCAGGAAATATGCTGGGGCTGGGGTGAAAATGCCTATATGTTGGTTTGACTTCTGGTTCATGATCAAATAAGTCATAATTCATCATGCCCCCTTCCAAGAACAATTTGGTGTCACCCATGGACAAAACAAAATGCCTTTCTGAGAGTTGAGTGTTCCAGTCCTATACACAAGAGATCTCAGAGGGATGGCAGCTTCGTTGTAGTGTGTACAGGCTCACAGACCAGTCTCAGCAGTGGACCCTGCAGGGCCCAAGACTTGGCTCCACACACTCTTAAGCTGCATCCAGGAACAGCTGGAAAACCCTGCCTTCAGCAATCACTCCAGATGGGGCAGCATTCATTGAACTGCAGACCTTAATTTCCATTCTCCCCAAAGCATATTTAGAGGAACAGGTGGTTGTGTTCAAAAACACCATGTCACACAGCATACATTTCTCCTACCATGGGGAACAACACAGACAAACATCGTAAGTTAATTTTACATACTGACAGTTCATAATTCTGTGGCAAGAATTTTTTTAAACTCCTATAATTTACTAGTTGCTTCTTTAAGTAATAGCATATAAATAGTTTTTCTACTCATCAGATCCATTTGACCTTATATAAAATACCATATACAAGTAAAAGGTTTAAAAGTGAGGAAATATATGACTGAGCTTAAACCACACAATGCAGAACATGCATAGAGCAAATACTGCATATTGCAGAGAGCCAAAGGAATCCCAAAGAGCATATAATTGACAAGTAGACTTTCACCAGGGACCCACACAAAACTGTTTAGTCTAAGTGAGAATTAGTATAAAATGTAAAATAAAACACACACATTAAACTCCATTCACTCAGTGAGCCTTCAGGGGATAATATTCCAGCCCAGTTTGGGCACTGAAATAATAGAAGAGATCAGACCAAAATCCTACCCTTGAGAATGAAGTAAACAGATGATGAACTCGATGTCAAAACATATATCCTGCTAGAGTATACTATAGCAGAGATAAGGAAATTTGGAGGTTTGTAAGCAGGGAAGGCATAAGAATAAGACTCAAAATGGCCAACCCCTCAGATATTGCTGAGAAAGTAGCTTGTGAAGGAATGAAAGGAGCAATCATAAGGATATCAGAAGATAAATCATTCCAGTTAGAATCAACAGCAAGTACAGGGGTATGTCTTCAGGGTGACAGAATGTTGAAAAGGTCAACGTGGTTGGAGCACAACGGAAGGGACAGAATATGGAAATTCTTTTTTTCTATGATTTATTTATTTATGCATACAATACCTGAGGTGCAAGCCAGAGGTGTCAGGAGGTGGTGAGAGGATTCACCAGAGATAGAGTGGGGAACAGAACAGGTAGACTGACTGAAATACACTGCTGAGGGGAGCAGCGGGTTGGACAGGAGAGGTGGCAGTGCCATATGGGTCACCTCCCTGACCGGCCAGGGATCAAAATCATGCTGCAGAGGCTGTAGATAGCTTTACAGTATTGTGCTCAACCCCTTGTGCCACCAGGGAGGCCCCCTAGAATACGGAAATTCAAGTGACAGTGAGAGACAGAGACTTCAGGGAGACAAAAAGTGATCTAAGGGGAACAGAAAGTGTAGGGGTTGCTTTGTATTTGAAGAACATTGGCATGTACTGCGACTGAAGAGGGAGTCAAAACAGAGGAACAGCATAATCTTTGCTATGTCAAAATAGGCCACTGATTTTAAAGAGTAAAAAAGACAGATACTAAGAAACCAAATAAAAGTTTTGGACACTAGTAAAGAGAGCAGATGATTTGGGATTCAACATGTAACAGGATATTGGCTTCGGGATATATTTGGCAGGGAAACCTGACAAGATTGACCATCAGATTCAATGTCAGAAGCAAAAGAAAGAGAAAGATAACAACCGAAGTGACACCCAACACATTGACAGAACAAGAGATGCCACTAAGGAACTAATACTCTGCAAGAGTGAAGACATGAACAGAAGAACTGGTGTGAGAAACAATATCAGTAATTCAATTGGAGAAAAGGGAAACTTGCATAACAACAACCATCCATCAAAAAGAATGATATCCAGCAAGGGATTTGATTTCAGTAATCAAGAAAAAAAGATCTGAAGTGGAAATATCATTTTGGAACCATTAATAAATACAAGGAAATAAAAGCCATGTGACAGAGGATCAAGGACTGAATCCTGGGCTTTTTACTTTACTCAAAAGTAGGGTGGAGTTGAAGAGCTAGGAAACACAGACTGAGGTAGAAGAAAAGGAAATACATCAGGGACACAGGTAAGTGAGTTCTCCCTCTGAAAATGCCAGACCTGTAATCAAATGAAAGCAATGCTGCAGTAAAGAGATTTCCATTAAGGAAAATTTAGCCTATCAGTCTAAAACAGTATGTGTGGATACAGTGATGTGAAAAATTGGCAGTAATCTTTAAAAAGCAACTTTGGAGGAGGGGTGGGTAAGAAGTTTACTGGAGCGAATTCAAAGTGAAAATAAGGAGGAGGATGGATGGTGCTCTAGGACTTAGCTAAGTAGTATGACAGTGGAGGATCCTGTTCTCTTCTTGTTTTTCTGTAGATTCCAACACCCAATAGTGATTATTCAGGACGTTTTATTACTAAAATTTTTCTTAATTTTCAATGTGGTAATAATTGGTAAACATGGCAGACCCATTCAAAATATTTATAAAATTAAGAAAGCAAGGTTTCTGAAATGTTTCCATTCATGGAAATGAATCTATTCATTGAATCTTTCATACAAAACAAAGTATTTAATGTAAAACAGCTCCTCCACAATATAACTAAACAAAGAAACAAGCAAAATTAAACCAAAACAGCCCCTGGAATTATGGCTGCAGAACTGATGCTACTATACGGTGACAGGAGACAGAGAAAACAGAACAGAGAGGGAGCCCAGATCTACACTAAAGCACTATGAGTGCTGTGATGGTGGGTGTCTTGTGGTAAAGTACATCTTGCGATGTGTGAACCTATCCCACCACACATACAGAGGCTTGAAAAACAATGTTCCCTCAGTGAAATAAGAAAATGTCACTGGACCTCCTCTTTCCACTTTTAGCAGTATTTGTCTGAAAAGGCTGAGCCTTCTCGTACTTTGCCTAGCACACTATACCATGCTGCTTAATTTCCAAACAAACAATCACTGCTAATATTCCTTTAAAATTAGAGGGAGAATTATGGATTTTACCTTCTGGCATTCTCATCTGAGTCATATCTCCTGGCATCTACATTCACTGGAAGTTCAGCACCAGCCTGCTCGCTGACTTGACCCACATAATCTGGTGAAGACCATGGATCAGTTTGGCTTTCCTTTACTACATTCTTCTGCAAGCTAGGATCCGTCCTTTAAAAAACAAACCATGTAAAAGCTAATGTTTATTAAGAAATCTTCTGATAAAGACTAATAAAACATCTTTTATAAATACCACAACTTAGTCATTGATTAATTTTTGAAATATTTATGAAGAAGTAAAAATGAAAAGCAAGGAAACAAACCCCATGCTGCAAAGTCAGAAATGCAATCATGATACTATCTGATAGCTAAGAGCACATATATGGCATGCTGAAAGTGAGCACAACGGAGGCTTTGCAGAGGAGGTAAGAAGACACAGAGGGAAGAAAACCATTCTACATGGAGGTTACAACATGCATACAAAGATAAGGCACATCACAACTATGTGTTCCCAAAAACTTGAAAGTGTAAGATCAAAACACTGAGAGATGAGTGACCCAGAAATTCTGATATATCTTGAAAGCTACACAAGTGTCTAAGTTCACTGCCAAATACTATTGACTCTAGGCAAAATGTACTAATAAGATGTGTCATGTGATATTGGCCTTTTGTAATGCAATAATGTGCAACTGATTGAAAAATTTTGGGTTGTTGGAAAAGTCATGACATATTTTTTCTGTGTTTTTCAAGCAAAAATGTATCATGACTTTTCCAAGAGTCCAACAGTATGAAACAGGTATAATGGAAAAATTCTAAGAAATACCTCATGGGTGAGAATAGATTAACTTTTAAAACAACCATCTGTTGGAAAGACATCAGGGTCCTGACCAAATAAGTTTTACTTCATCAGGTCCCCACCAAGAACCACAATTTGGCATCACTCATAGAAAAAAAAAATAGGCCTTTCTAATATCTGCGGGTTCGAGTACCAACACCAAGGGATCTAAGAGGAGACTTAGGTGCAGTGTATAAGGTGAGGAATTAAGACAAGAGGTCTAAAGAATAATGAAAATTTGGGAGGACATTAGCATATATAAAAAGTGGCAGTCATGAGACAAAAGATCAAAGCCAATTTTGGGATACTTCAATCCCTAAAATAGGAAGTGGGATTGAAGAAATTGGACAAATATATTGAGGTGGAAGAATGAGAAGTGCACAGCAGACACCTAGTAATGAGTTCTCCCCCTTAAAAAAGAGTCCTGGAGTTAAATGAAGATATGATGTTGGAGGAGAGAGATTTCCACTGAAGAAAATATAGCCCATCAGTGTAAAAAGTATGTGTGGATAAAATGAACACTTGGTGGTGACTGATCAAAGGCAGTTTGGAAGAGCGGTAAGTGGAGAAATTAAAAGTGCAAGTTCAAGAGTGAATATAAAAGAGGAACTAGGGATGGACAAACAGTTCTGTATGACTCATAAGCTTTGTACTGTGACTGTGGAGGATCCCATTTTCTTCTTTGACTGTAGTTTGCAATACCCAATCATGATTATTTACTATTTTTGTATTGCAATGCTTTTTTTAGTCACATCCATTTACACTCAAAGGTCAACTAAATGGCAAACAATTCAAAGCATTCATATAATACCTTCAAATAACAGCAAAGATCTCTGGAATGTGTCTATTTATTGAATTGATTCTATTCATTGAATTCATGAATAGAAAACTGAGAAATTTATTGCAATAAGCTTTTCCACAAATAACCAAAATAGGAATTGGAAACACTACCAAAACATACACTGGAAATATAACTGGAGAATTAAATCTATTTGAAGTTAAGGTGATGAGACAGAAGAGAGAGAGGCCCAAAGTTTACAGTAAAGTACTATGGGTGCTTTGGTAGCGGGTATTTTATGGTAACACACATCTAATGAACTATGAAACTAGCACCGAAATCATACACAGGCTTGTAAGCCATTATCTCTTGCATGAAGTGACAAAAAGCACATTGGGTCCTGTTTTCTTTTTTTTTTTTTTAAGATTTATTTATTTATTTATACAAGAGCTGGGGTACAGGTCAGAAGCATGGGAGTTTGAGAGAATTCACCAGAGCCAGAGCAGGGAGCAGAACAGGCAGACAGACTGAAGACACTGCTGAAGGGAGCTGCGGGTGAGACAGGAGAGGTCTGCAGTTCAAATATAAAGTTGGGGATCACTAGCACATACAAGAAAGTAACAGTCATGTTTTTGTTAGAAGACAGAAGATCAAGGACAGAATGTTAATGCTCCTCCTCAATTTGGATAAAAGGAGGATGCAGTTGAAGAGAAATAGGAAACACAGACTAAGATGGAAGAACAAGAAATGCTTGGGGGGAACCTGATACATGAGTTTAACCTCAGAAAATACAAGTCCCGAGAAGCAAATGAAGAAATTATTTTGAAGGAGAGATTTCCATTATGCAAAACTGCTCACTCTTTTTGATGAATGGCTGTTGTTATGCAAGTTTCACTTTTCTCTAATTGAATTACTGATATTGTTTCTCACACCAGAGTGAACACAAGAAAAATTAGGGGATGGATAGTTCTGTAGGACTTAGGTTAGTGTCACAGACATGGAGGAGACCATTTTCTTCTTCGGCTGTATTTTGCAATACCCAATCAGAATTATTTAGTATTTTTGGTACTACTCTACTTTATATCAAACCACCTCTTTGTGGCATTCAATGGACAACAAAATGGTGGAACAATAAAAATTTATAAAATCTTATAAGCAAAATATTCTGAATGTTTCTATTAATTGAATTTGTAGATCACTGTGAATAGAGCTCAACATATTTACAGCAACAGACCTCAGAAAGTCACTAAAAAAAGCAAATGACAAAAAAAAAAAAACAAATCTAGGACATAGGACTGAAAAATTGAGGCTGAGAGTGGGAGAGTTAGAGGGGGTGAGAACACAAAGGAGGGGCCTATGGTCTAGAGTGAAGCAGTGTGGGTGTGATGGTGGAGGGTGTCCTGTGGTAGCATCCATCTGATGAGGTGTGAACTTATCCCCTAAATCATACACAGGTTGTAAATGAATGTCCCCTCAACAAAGGGGCAAAACACTAAGTGATTCTCATAGTTCATAGTTTGGCAGTATTAGTCTGATCAGGGTGAGATTTCTCTTGCCTTGGACTGTCAACTGTATTATGCTGCCTGTTTCCCACACAGTAATCACTGCTAATATTCCTTTAAACTGAAAGGAAAGTTTATAGATTTTACCTTTTGGGAATCTCAACTTGGTCAGGACTCCTGCTATCCACATTCACTGGAAGGGCAGGACCACTCTTCTTGTTTATTTGGCCAACAGATTTTGATGAAGGTGATAAATTATTATTTTGCTTTTTTGCTAACTTCTTCAGGAAACCAAGAACCCTCCTTTAAAAACAAAAGTAACAACAACATATGCAGGAAAATACTTCTTTGCTTCAAAGCCACATGTCTACTTCTGATACCACGTAATAGTACATTTATGATATGCTGTAGGTGAGCATCTGGGAGGTTTTAAAACGGGGGTATAAATACACAGCAGGTTACCAGGGGAGAAATGGCTCCACACAGAGATTACGAAGTGAACAATAGGATAGGGCACATCACATCTCTGTGTTTCCCAAACATGCAAGGGACAGAACAAACCACTAAGAGATGAGTGCACCCAGAATTTTTTTTTTTTTTTTCGGTTTAGGCTTGTCATATATGGCCTTTATTATCTCTAGGTATGCTCCTTCTACATCCATTTTTAATAAGAACTTTTTTTCCCTTCATTTGTTTTATTTTTTTAAATTTAAGTTTTATTTTTATATTCCCCATACAATTATAACCCCCTTATTTTGACCCCAATCCCTCCTTTCCACACCCCCTACCCCCCATAGAGTGTCTCTGGTTCATAGTTGTTTGTTGATTTTGATATTTTCTTTCTTATAGTTATTTTTTGAAACATATTGAATGTTACACTGAAAAGCCTATGTTCATTGTTGAAAAGTGTTTGTTAACATGAAACTGAGAATTCAATGTGTACTGCATATAGACATTGTTTTCTTTAATGTAATAATGTGCATAGATTGAAATCAGTACTAGGCACATATAATGGAAGAAATCTGAGCAGCTCTTGTGTGTTAGACATCATGTATTTATAAAATACATTCTGTTTGAATGATATCAGGGTCCTGTCCAAATATGTTGCACATCTTCAGGGCCTGTAGCAGAACAACAATTTAGCATCAACTCCAGACGAAAAAATGCCTCTCTAATATCTATGCATTTTAGTGTCATATGCAAGGGGATGTGAGAGAAGCCCCAGCCACGGGCTGAGTGAGGACATGATAGGAATTAAGGTAAGATGTCTGCAGTACCAAAATAAAACTGGGGATTATATGCATATAGAAGGAAGAAAATGACATGAGACAGAATATTTTGAGGTATTTAAATTTTTCCAAAGGAAATGGGCTTTGAAAACAAGTGGGAAAAAAAGTCTGAGGTCAGGGAACAAACAAACAATGAGTGGGACCATTACTGGTGTAAATTCAAGAGTGAATACAAGGGAAACTCGGTATAGATAGTTCTGTGGCCCTTAAAGAGCTCATAGCACACCATGGTGGGTCACTATTCTTCTTGTTTGACTAGTTTGCAAGGCACAACCATGATTAGTTAGTATTTCTGTAAAAGCTGCCTTCTTTTCTAATTACCTGCATGTGACACACAATGATCAGCAAAGTGAAGGGAAATTCAAAAATTCATATGATCAATAAAGCAAACCTCCCCTGATTGTGTCCTTTATGGAATTTAATCTATGTATTTAATTTATGAATAGATATTGATTAGATATTAAAGTATTGATTGCAATGCATCTCCTCCTCACAGTCACTAAACAAAGGAACTAGAAAAGTAAACAAATCAAACACAGGATATAAAACTACAGATAGGAGTCTACTAGAAGATGAGCAAAAGGGATAGTGCAGAGAACAAAACCAGGACAGGGCCTAAGATATACAGTAAGGCAATACTGGCATGGGTGATGGGTGTCGGGCAATACCATACATCTGATGAGATGGGAACATATCACCCAAAACATACCCATGATGGGAAAACAATGTTCTCCCGATAAGTGACCAAAACTCATTTGTCCCCATCATTAAACTGTCAGCAGTATTTATCTATAATGCTGAGATAATTTTTGCCTGACAACTGCAATGAACTGTTTGATTTAAAAAAAACACAATCACAGCTAATTTTCCTTGAACCTTCAAGGAAGAGTTAATTTTAACCTGGTGACACTCTCATCTGGTTCATGTCTCCTGCCATCAACATTCACTGGAAATACAACAACAGGCTTCACACCAGCTAGACCCTCAGATACCGATCAGGACACAGAATCACATTGGTGATTCTTTGGTGTCAGGCACCCTACTTTAAAGTGCAACCGTGTACCTCATGGTTTCAAAGAAATCTACTAATAAAGCATAACAAAACAACTATTACAAAATTCCAACACACCCATCTTCACTCATGTATACATTCTTAAAATCATGATGAATTAATAACCATAAGAAAGGAAAATCCTCCCTGCTTCAAAGCCACTAGTACTGTTTGATACAATGTGATAGTTTTTTTGTGTACATTTAGGACATGTTGTATGTGAGCACCAGGGAGGCTGTAATAGTGGGTACAAAAATACAGAAAGACACCAGGCAAGGAGCTGGGGGAGAAACCATATGACATGGAGATAACAAGGTAAGCACTAGATAGGGCACATCACATCAATGTGTTTCCCATACTTGACATGATAAGAGTAACATTTTGAATGTTGAGTGCACCCAGAAATTTTGAAACGTATTGAATTCTACACTGAAAAGGTGAGTTCACTGTGGAAAACTACTGATGCTTACGCAGGAGACTAATAATTAAATGTGTGCTGTTCTTTGGCTTTTGTTTTTATAATGTAATAATGTGCACCTGATTAAAAAATATATGGGAACATATACTGGAAGAAATCTGAGAAATTCTTGTCAGTGAAATAGATTTACTTTCAAATATTCAATACACATATCTCGGGAATGACTCAGGATCATCCAAATGAGTTGTACCTCATCAGTTTCCTGTACTAAGAACAGCAATTTGGATTTATCCACGGACAAAAAAAAAAAAAAAATTGCCTTTCTGACCTGAGTGATCTACTACCAGATACCCAGAGAGGAGCCCAGCTGCAGGTGCAGTGAGAACATGCCAGGCATTAAGATAGGATCTGAGCAGAAATAAAACTTTGGACACCTTTAGCATTTTCAAGGAAATAAAAGTCATGGGACAGAAGATCACGGGATGCTTCAATTTGTCTAAAGGAAATGGGTTTGAAAAGAAACAGGAAAAACAGACTGAGGTCAAAAAACAAGAAATGGAAGGGGGATACCTAGTAAGTGAGGTCTCCCTCTGAAATTACAAGAGCCTAGAGTCAAATGAAAATACTATGTGGTGGGGGCCTCCCCGGTGGCACAGCGGTTGAGCGCTGGGTTGCGAAGCTGCCCGCAGCCTCTGCAAGAATCGTTCGTTCCCTGGCTGCTCCCCGGCCACCAGAGGGGGGTCCCACATGGCGCGCAGACCTCTCCTGCAGCCCGCTGCTCCCCTAAGCAGTGTACTTCGGTCCTTCTGCCTGCTCTGCTCCCCGCTCTGATGAATTCTCTCACCCTCCTGCGCTTCTGAATGTACCCAGTGCATGTATAAACAAACAAACAAACAAACAAATAAATAAATAAATAAAGCATGCCTCTATTAAAAAAAAAAAAAAGAAAGAAAATACTATGTGGTGGGACAATGGTTTCCACTGAGGCAGACATTGCCCATGGTTATAAAAAAGCATGTTTTGTTATCACAGAGTGAAAAATCTTTGTAATCTTTAGAAAGCAAGTTTGGAGCAGGCATGAATGGCCCATTACTGGTGAAAGTTCAAGAGTGAAAACAAGAGAAAATGGGTATAGATACTTCTGTAAGCCTAAAAGAGCACATGGGATACACAATTCTTCTTATTTGAATAGTTACAAATACATAATAATGATTATTTGGTATTTCTTTAATAGTCTGCTTCTTTTCTAACCACCTGATGTGACATACAATGGTCAACAAAGTGAAGGAAAATTGAAAAAAAAAGATCATTACAGAAATTATATCTTGATTATTTCCTTTTATTGACTTGAATCTATTTACTGAATTTATGAATTGATGATAGATAGATATTAAAGTATTTACTGCACTATGTCTCCTCCACAGTGACTAAGCTAAGGAACTAGAAAACTGAAAAAACACAGAACATACGACTGAAGCACAAGGGGTTGGGAGAAGAATAAAATCGGGATGGGGCCTAGCGTCTATAATAAAGCATTACGGGGCATTAGTGGTGGGTGTCGGGCACAACAGTCACCTGATGAGGTGTGAACATATCCCCTAAAGCACACACAGGCCTGAAAAACAACACTGGCTCGATGTAGTGACAAAAACACAATGATCTACATCATTCAACTTTCAGCAGTGTTTGCCTATAATGGTGACATTTTTTTGCCTTTACCTGACAAAACAATCACAGCTCATTGTCCTTGAACCTTAAAGGAAGAGTTGTTTTTACCTTGTGCCACTCTTATCTGGTTCATGTCTCACGCCGACTACATTCACTGGAATCACAACAGGCTTCGTACTGGCTAGACCCGCAGATTCTGATAAAAATGCTGAATCACATTGGGTTGTCTTCTTCCCGTTGTCAGCAACCCTACTTTATAAGAAGGAACCATGTAAACCTCATGTTTTCTAAGATAAAGTGTAATGAAACAACTTTTACAAAATTCCAACATTATCCACCTTCATTCACTGATATATTCTGAAAACCATGATGAAGTAATAACCATAAGCAAGGAGGATACTCCTTGCTTCAAAGCCACATGTACAATTATGACACAATGTGATAGTTAAGAGCACATTTAGGACATGCTGTAAGTGAGCACCTGGGAGGCTTTATACAGCGGGTAATAGAAATACAGGAGTCCGCCAAAGGTACTGGTGGAGAAACCACTCTACATAGGCAATAAAACGTAAACAGTAGCACAGGGCACATCACATCTCTGTGTTTCCTAAACTTGAAAGGGAAAGGACAATAACTGAGAATTCAGTGTACCCAGAAATTTTAAAACATATTGAATGCTACACTGAAAATCTGAGTTCACTGTGAAAACTGATTGATGCGTAGACAAGAGACTACTAATTAAATGTGTACTGTTCTTTGGCCTTTGTGTTTTTTCAATGTAAAAATGTGTACCTAATTGAAATAGTACTAGGAACATATATTAGAAGATCTCTGATAAATTCTCATGGGGGAAAAAAGATTTATGTTTAAAATATTCCTTGCACAAATCATGGAATGACATCAGTGTCATGTCCAAATTAAGTTTCCCCTACCCAAAATAACAATTTGTCATCTGTCATGGACAAAAATAATTGCCTTTATGTCCTCAGTGACCCAGAACCACACATCATGAGAGGAGCCCCAGCTGCAAGTGCAGTGAGTACAGGTCGGGAATTAAGATATCTGTAGTATAACTACAACTTTGAACATCTTTAGCATATTCATGGAAGTAAAAGTCATGGACAGAAGACCTGGGATACTTCCATTTGTGCAAAGGCAATGGGGTTGAAAGAGGTAGGAAATACAGATTGAAGTCAAAGCACAAGAAATGGATGTAGGATACCAGGTAAGTGAGTTCTCCCCTGAAATTACCACAGCATAGAGCCAAATGAAGAAATTATGTTGAAGGAGAGTGATTTCCATTGAGGCAGACAGAGCCCAGGAGTCTAAAAAGGTATGTGTCAATATCACAAAGTGAAAAATCTGTGGCAAACATTAGAAAGAAATTTTTGAAGCAGGAATGAGTGGGATCATTACTGGTAAAAGTTCAAGAGTGAAAACAAGAGAAACTTGGAATAGGTAGTTTTGTAGGCCTTAAGAGATCACGGCATACTATGGTAGGTCACAATTCTTTGTTTGACTAGTTTGGAATACACAATCATGATTATTTAGTATTTCAGTAATATTGGTAATAGCCTACTTCAAAATTCATAGGATCATTAAAGCAAATTAATTCAAAAATTCATATGATCATTGAAACAAATTCATATGATCATTAAAGTCTCCTGATTGTGTTTCCATATAGAATTTAATCTATTTATTGAGCTTCTGAATGGATGCAGAAAGATAGTAAAGTATGTATGCAACACATCTACTCTTCACAGTCACAATCAAAGGGACTAGAAAACAAGACAAAACAAGCCAAGAATATAGGACTACAACTGAGTGCACTAGAAAAGGATCACAAAGCACTGGGGCTTAGAACAAAACAGGGAGGGGACCAAGGTCTACAGTAAAGCAGTACGGATATATTGGTGGTTACTGTTGGCAGTAATATTCATCTGATAAGGTGGAAACATATCTCCCAGAACATACACAGGCCTCAAAAACAATGCTACCTCTATGCAGTAACCAAATACTTATTGGTCCATATCACTCAAGTACTAGGTGTTATTTGTCTGATAATGGTGAGGATTTTCACCTTGGCTTGAAAGTGCAATATGCTGTTTAATTTCAGAAGAACAGTCACAGCTAATTTTCCTTGAACCTTGAAGGAAGAGTTGATTTTTACCTTGTGACATTCTTATCTGTTTCCCATCTCCCACCATCTATATTCACTGGAATCACAGCAGGCTTCGTACTGGCTAGACCCGCAGATTTCGTTGAAAGCCTTGAATCACTTTGGCTTGGCTTGTTCTGTTTGTCTGGAACCCTACTTTAAAGGAAGAAACCATGTAAACCTCATGGTTTCTAAGAAATATACTCATTAAATATAATAAAACAACTGTTAAAAAATTCCAGCACTATCCATCTTTATTCATTGATATATTCTTAAAACCATGAGGAAGTAACAACCATGAGCAAGGAAAATACTCCTTGCTTCAAAGTCACATGTACAATTGTGATACACAATGTGATAGTTAGAGTACCCTGTAGGTGGCAACTAGGAGATTTGACAGCATAGGCAAAAAAAAAAACAACAAATACAGCAGATCACCAGGGAAGGAGTTGGAGGAGAAATCTCGCCACAGAGATTACAATGTAAACAATAAGATAAGCACATCACATCTCTGTGTTTCCTAAGGGTCATGCCTAAATGTTTGGACCTGTACCTCATCAGTTTCCCCACCAAGAACAAGAATTTGGCATCACCCTTGGACAAAAAAATAATTGGATTTGTAAGGTCCAGTACATACACCCAGGGATCTGAGATGAGGCAAGGCTGCAGATGCTGGAATACATTCCAGAAATTAAGGTAAGGGATCTGTTCTGTAAAATAATTTATCAGATCATGAGCATATTCATGAAGTAACATTTGAGATAGAAGATCTTGGGAGACTTCCATTTGTCTGTAGGAAATGGGGTTGAAAACAAATAGGTAAAACAGGCTGAGATGGAAGAACAAGATATGGGGGGGGAGGGCATCTGATAAGGATGTTATCCCCTTCAAAATGCCAGAGCCCAGAGTGAGATGAAGAAATTATGTTGGAGAAGAGAGTGTTTCATTGAGGCAAATAAAGCCCATCCATCTAAAATGGGATCTGTCAATATCTTAAAGTGGAAAATCAGTGGTAAGCTTTAGAAAGCAATATTGGAGGGACCTCCCTGGTGGCTCAGGGGTTAAGTCTCAGCACTATCCAGCTATCGCCAGCCACTGTGGCCTTGGTAAACATGGCAGACCAATTCAAAATATTTATAAAATTAAGAAAGCAAGGTTTCTGAAATGTTTCCATTCATGGAAATGAATCTATTCATTGAATCTTTCATACAAAACAAAGTATTTAATGTAAAATTAAATATAACAATTTACACAATATAACTAAACAAAAGACATTGAAAAACAATGTTCCCTCAATGAAATAAGAAAATGTCAACCGACCTCCTTATTCCACTTTTAGCAGTATTTGTCCAAAAAGGTTGAGCCTTCTCGTACCTTGCCTAGCACACTATACCATGCTGCTTGATTTCCAAACAAACAATCACTGCCAATAATCCTTTAAAATTAGAGGGAGAATTATGGATTTTACCTTCTGGCATTCTCATCTGAGTCATATCTCCTGACATCTACATTCACTGGAAGTTCAGCACCAGCCTTCTCGCTGACTTGACCCACATAATCTGGTGAAGACCATGGATCAGTTTGGCTTTCCTTTACTACATTCTTCTGCAAGTCAGGATCCGTCCTTTAAAAAACAAACCATGAAAGCTAATGTTCATTAAGAAATCTTCTGATAAAGACTAATAAAACATCTTTTATAAATACCACAACTTAGTCATTGATTAATTTTTGAAATATTTATGAAGAAGTAAAAATGAAAAGCAAGGAAACAAACCCCATGCTGCAAAGTCAGAAATGCAATCATGATACTATCTGATAGCTAAGAGCACATATATGGCATGCTGAAAGTGAGCACAACGGAGGCTTTGCAGAGGAGGTAAGAAGACACAGAGGGAAGAAAACCATTCCACATGGAGGTTACAACATGCATACAAAGATAAGGCACATCACAACTATGTGTTCCCAAAAACTTGAAAGTGTAAGATCAAAACACTGAGAGATGAGTGACCCAGAAATTCTGATATATCTTGAAAGCAATACAAGTAGTCTAAGTTCACTGCCAAATACTACTGACTCTAGGCAAGAATGTACTAATAAGATGTGTCATATGATATTGGCCTTTTGTAATGCAATAATGTGCAACTGATTGAAAAATTTTGGGTTGTTGGAAAAGTCATGACATATTTTTTCTGTGTTTTTCAAGCAAAAATGTATCATGACTTTTCCAAGAGTCCAACAGTATGAAACAGGTAAAATGGAAAAATTCTAAGAAATATCTCATGGGTGAGAATAGATTAACTTTTCAAACAACCATCTGTTGGAAAGACATCAGGGTCCTGACCAAATAAGTTTTACTTCATCAGGTCCCCACCAAGAACCACAATTTGGCATCACTCATAGAAAAAAAAAATAGGCCTTTCTAATATCTGTGGGTTCGAGTACCAACACCAAGGGATCTAAGAGGAGACTTAGGTGCAGTGTATAAGGTGAGGAATTAAGACAAGAGGTCTAAAGAATAATGAAAATTTGGGAGGTCATTAGCATATATAAAAAGTGGCAGTCATGAGACAAAAGATCAAAGCCAATTTTGGGATACTTCAATCCCTAAAATAGGAAGTGGGATTGAAGAAATTGGACAAACATATTGAGGTGGAAGAATGAGAAGTGCACAGCAGACACCTAGTAATGAGTTCTCCCCCTTAAAAAAGAGTCCTGGAGTTAAATGAAGATATGATGTTGGAGGAGAGAGATTTCCACTGAAGAAAATATAGCCCATCAGTGTAAAAAGTATGTGTGGATAAAATGAACACTTGGTGGTGACTGATCAAAGGCAGTTTGGAAGAGCGGTAAGTGGAGAAATTAAAAGTGCAAGTTCAAGAGTGAATATAAAAGAGGAACTAGGGATGGACAAACAGTTCTGTATGACTCATAAGCTTTGTACTGTGACTGTGGAGGATCCCATTTTCTTCTTTGACTGTAGTTTGCAATACCCAATCATGATTATTTACTATTTTTGTATTGCAATGCTTTTTTTAGTCACATCCATTTACACTCAAAGGTCAACTAAATGGCAAACAATTCAAAGCATTCATATAATACCTGCAAATAACAGCAAAGATCTCTGGAATGTGTCTATTTATTGAATTGATTCAATTCATTGAATTCATGAATAGAAAACTGAGAAATTTATTGCAATAAGCTTTTCCACAAATAACCAAAATAGGAATTGGAAACACTACCAAAACATACACTGGAAATATAACTGGAGAATTAAATCTATTTGAAGTTAAGGTGATGAGACAGAAGAGAGAGAGGCCCAAAGTTTACAGTAAAGTACTATGGGTGCTTTGGTAGCGGGTATTTTATGGTAACACACATCTAATGAACTATGAAACTAGCACCGAAATCATACACAGGCTTGTAAGCCATTATCTCTTGCATGAAGTGACAAAAAGCACATTGGGTCCTGTTTTCTTTTTTTTTTTTTTTAAGATTTATTTATTTATTTATACAAGAGCTGGGGTACAGGTCAGAAGCATGGGAGTTTGAGAGAATTCACCAGAGCCAGAGCAGGGAGCAGAACAGGCAAACAGACTGAAGACACTGCTGAAGGGAGCTGCGGGTGAGACAGGAGAGGTCTGCAGTTCAAATATAAAGTTGGGGATCACTAGCACATACAAGAAAGTAACAGTCATGTTTTTGTTAGAAGACAGAAGATCAAGGACTGAATGTTAATGTTCCTCCTCAATTTGGATAAAAGGAGGATGCAGTTGAAGAGAAATAGTAAACACAGACTAAGATGGAAGAACAAGAAATGCTTGGGGGGAACCTGATACATGAGTTTAACCTCAGAAAATACAAGTCCCGAGAAGCAAATGAAGAAATTATTTTGAAGGAGAGATTTCCATTATGCAAAAGTGTTCACTCTTTTTGATGGATGGCTGTTGTTATGCAAGTTTCACTTTTCTCCAATTGAATTACTGCTATTGTTTCTCACACCAGAGTGAACACAAGAAAAATTAGGGGATGGACAGTTCTGTAGGACTTAGGTTAGTGTCATAGACATGGAGGAGACCATTTTCTTCTTCGGCTGTATTTTGCAATACCCAATCAGAATTATTTAGTATTTTTGGTACTACTCTACTTTATATCAAACCACCTCTTTGTGACATTCGTGGACAACAAAATGGTGGGACAATAAAAATTTATAAAATCTTATAAGCAAAATATTCTGAATGTTTCTATTAATTGAATTTGTAGATCACTGTAAATAGAGCTCAACGTATTTACAGCAACAGACCTCAGAAAGTCACTAAAAAAAGCAAATGTCAAAAAAAAAAAATCTAGGACATAGGGCTGAAAAATTGAGGCTGAGAGTGGGAGAGTTAGAGGGGGTGAGAACACAAAGGAGGGGCCTACGGTATAGAGTAAAGCAGTGTGGGTGTGATGGTGGAGGGTGTCCTGTGGTAGCATCCATCTGATGAGGTGTGAACTTATCCCCTAAATCATACACAGGTTGTAAATGAATGTCCCCTCAACAAAGGGGCAAAACACTAAGTGATTCTCATAGTTCATAGTTTGGCAGTATTAGTCTGATCAGGGTGAGATTTCTCTTGCCTTGGACTGTCAACTGTATTATGCTGCTTGTTTCCCACACAGTAATCACTGCTAATATTCCTTTAAACTGAAAGGAAAGTTTATAGATTTTACCTTTTGGGAATCTCAACTGGGTCAGGACCCCTGCTATCCACATTCACTGGAAGGGCAGGACCACTCTTCTTGTTTATTTAGCCAACAGATTTTGATGAAGGTGATAAATTATTATTTTGCTTTTTTGCTAACTTCTTCAGGAAACCAAGAACCCTCCTTTAAAAACAAAAGTAACAACAACATATGCAGGAAAATACTTCTTTGCTTCAAAGCCACAAGTCCAATTCTGATACCACGTAATAGTACATTTATGATATGCTGTAGGTGAGCATCTGGGAGGTATTAAAACGGGTTTATAAATACACAGCAGGTTACCAGGAGAGAAATGGCTCCACACAGAGATTACGAAGTGAACAATAGGATAGGGCACATCACATCTCTGTGTTTCCCAAACATGCAAGGGACAGAACAAACCACTAAGAGATGAGTGCACCCAGAATTTTTTTTTTTTTTTTGGTTTAGGCTTGTCATATATGGCCTTTATTATCTCTAGGTATGCTCCTTCTACATCCATTTTTAATAAGAACTTTGTTTTTCCCTTCATTTTTTTTATTTTTTAAATTTAAGTTTTATTTTTATATTCCCCATACAATTATAACCCCCTTATTTTGACCCCAAACCCTCCTTTCCACACCCCCTACCCCCCATAGAGTGTCTCTGGTTCATAGTTGTTTGTTGATTTTGATATTTTCTTTCTGATACTTATTTTTTGAAACATATTGAATGTTACACTGAAAAGCCTATGTTCATTGTTGAAAAGTGTTCGTTAACATGAAACTGAGAATTCAATGTGTACTGCATATAGACATTGTTTTCTTTAATGTAATAATGTGCATAGATTGAAATCAGTACTAGGCACATACAATGGAAGAAATCCGAGCAAATCTTGTGTGTTTGACATCATGTATTTATAAAATACATTCTGTTTGAATGATATCAGGCTCCTGTCCAAATATGTTGCACATCTTCAGGGCCTGTAGCAGAACAACAATTTAGCATCAACTCCAGACGAAAAATTGCCTCTCTAATATCTATGCATTTTAGTGTCATATGCAAGGGGATGTGAGAGAAGCTCCAGCCATGGGCTGAGTGAGGACATGATAGGAATTAAGGTAAGATGTCTGCAGTACCAAAATAAAACTGGGGATTATAAGAATATAGAAGGAAGTAAATGACATGAGACAGAATATTTTGAGGTATTTAAATTTTTCCAAAGGAAATGGGTTTTGAAAACAAGTGGGAATAAGAGTCTGAGGTCAGGGAACAAACAATGAGTGGGACCATTACTGGTGTAAATTCAAGAGTGAATACAAGGGAAGCTCGGGATAGATAGTTCTGTGGCCCTTAAAGAGCTCATAGCATACCATGGTGGGTCTCTATTATTATTGTTTGACTAGTTTGCAATGCACAACCATGATTACTTAGTATTTGTGTAACAGCTGCCTTCTTTTCTAATTACCTGCATGTGACACACAATGATCAGCAAAGTGAAGGGAAATTCAAAAATTCATATGATCAATAAAGCAAACCTCCCCTGATTGTGTCCTTTATTGAATTTAATCTATGTATTTAATTTATGAATAGGTATTGATTAGATATTAAAGTATTGATTGCAATGCATCTCCTCCACACAGTCACTAAACAAAGGAACTAGAAAAGTAAACAAATCAAACACAGGATATAAAACTACAGATAGGAGTCTACTAGAAGATGAGCAAAAGGGATAGTGCAGAGAACAAAACCAGGACAGGGCCTAAGATCTACAGTAAGGCAATACTGGCATTGGTGATGGGTGTCGGGCAATACCATACATCTGATGAGATGGGAACATATCGCCCAAAACATACCCAGGATGGGAAAACAATGTTCTCCCTATGAGTGACCAAAACTCATTTGTCCCCATCATTAAACTGTCAGCAGTATTTATCTATAATGCTGAGATATTTTTTGCCTGACAACTGCAATGTGCTGTTTGATTTAAAAAACACAATCACAGCTAATTTTCCTTGAACCTTCAAGGAAGAGTTAATTTTAACCTGGTGACACTCTCATCTGGTTCATGTCTCCTGCCATCAACATTCACTGGAAATACAACAACAGGCTTCACACCAGCTAGACCCTCAGATACCGATCAGGACACAGAATCACATTGGTGATTCTTTGGTGTCAGGCACCCTACTTTAAAGTGCAACCGTGTACCTCATGTTTTCAAAGAAATCTACTAATAAAGCATAACAAAACAACTACTACAAAATTCCAACACACGCATCTTCAGTCATGTATACATTCTTAAAATCATGATGAATTAATAACCAAAAGAAAGGAAAATGCTCCCTGCTTCAAAGCCACTAGTACTATTTGATACAATGTGATAGTTTTTTAGTGTACATTTAGGACATGTTGTAAGTGAGTACCAGGGAGGCTGTAAATAGTGGGTACAAAAATACAGCAAGACACCAGGCAAGGAGCTGGGGAAGAAACCATATGACATGGAGATAACAAGGTAAGCACTAGATAGGGTACATCACATCAATGTGTTTTCCATACTTGACATGATAAGAGTAACATATTGAATGTTGAGTGCACCCAGAAATTTTGAAACATATTGAATTCTACACTGAAAAGGTGAGTTCACTGTGGAAAGCTACTGATGCTTACGCAGGAGACTAATAATTAAATGTGTACTGTTCTTTGGCTTTTGTTTTTATAATGTAATAATGTGCACCTGATTAAAAAAATATATGGGAACATATACTGGAAGAAATCTGAGAAATTCTTGTCAGTGAAATAGATTTACTTTCAAATATTCAATACACATATATCGGGAATGACTCAGGGTCATCCAAATGAGTTGTACCTCATCAGTTTCCTGTACTAAGAACAGCAATTTGGATTTATCCATGTACAAAAAAAAAAAAATGCCTTTCTGACCTGAGTGATCTACTACCAGATACCCAGAGAGGAGCCCAGCTGCAGGTGCAGTGAGAACATGCCAGGCATTAAGATAGGATCTGAGCAGAAATAAAACTTTGGACACCTTTAGCATTTTCAAGGAAATAAAAGTCATGGGACAGAAGATCATGAGATACTTCAATTTGTCTAAAGGAAATGGGTTTGAAAAGAAACAGGAAAAACAGAGTGAGGTCAAAAAACAAGAAATGGAAGGGGGATACCTAGTAAGTGAGGTCTCCCTCTGAAATTACCAGAGCCTAGAGTCAAATGAAAATACTATGTGTTGGGGGCCTCCCCGGTGGCGCAGCGGTTGAGCACTGGGTTGTGAAGCTGCCCGCAGCCTCTGCAGCACAGGTTCGATCCCTGGCTGCTCCCCGACCACCGGAGGAGGGTCCCACATGGCGCGCAGACCTCTCCTGCAGCCCGATGCTCCCCTCAGCAGTGTACTTCGGTCCTTCTGCCTGCTCTGCTCCCCGCTCTGATGAATTCTCTCACCCTCCCACGCTTCTGAATGTACCCAGTGCATGTATAAACAAACAAACAAACAAACAAATAAATAAATAAAGCATGCCTCTATTTAAAAAAAAAAAAAAGAAAATACTATGTGGTGGGACAATGGTTTCCATTGAGGCAGACATTGCCCATGGGTCTAAAAAAGCATGTTTTGTTATCATAGAGTGAAAAATCTTTGTAATCTTTAGAAAGCAAGTTTGGAGCAGGCATGAATGGGCCCATTACTGGTGAAAGTTCAAGAGTGAAAACAAGAGAAAATGGGTATAGATAGTTCTGTAAGCCTAAAAGAGCACAAGGGATACACAATTCTTCTTATTTGAATAGTTACAAATACATAATAATGATTATTTGGTATTTCTTTAATAGTCTGCTTCTTTTCTAACCACCTGATGTGACATACATGGTCAACACAGTGAAGGAAAATTGAAAAAAAAAAAGATCATTACAGAAATTATATCTTGATTGTTTCCTTTTATTGACTTGAATCTATTTACCGAATTTATGAATTGATGATAGATAGATATTAATGTATTTACTGCACTATGTCTCCTCCACTAAGCGAAGGAACTAGAAAACTGAAAAAAACACAAAACATACGACTGAAGCACAAGGGGTTGGGAGAAGAATAAAATCGGGATGGGGCCTAGCGTCTATAATAAAGCATTACAGGGCATTAGTGGTGGGTGTCCGGCACAACAGTCACCTGATGAGGTGTGAACATATCCCCTAAAGCACACATAGGCTTGAAAAACAACACTGGCTCAATGTAGTGACAAAAACACAATGATCTACATCATTCAACTTTCAGCAGTGTTTGCCTATAATGGTGACATTTTTTTTGCCTTTTCCTGACAAAAACAATCACAGCTCATTGTCCTTGAACCTTAAAGGAAGAGTTGTTTTTACCTTGTGCCATTCTTATCTGGTATGTGTCTTCCGCCGACTACATTCACTGGAATCACAACAGGCTTCGTACTGGCTAGACCCTCAGATTCTGATAAAAATGCTGAATCACATTGGGTTGTCTTCTTCCCGTTGTCAGCAACCCTACTTTAAAAGAAGGAACCATGTAAACCTCATGTTTTCTAAGATAAAGTGTAATGAAACTTTTACAAAATTCCAACATTATCCACCTTCATTCACTGATATATTCTGAAAACCATGATGAAGTAATAACCATAAGCAAGGAGGATACTCCTTGCTTCAAAGCGACATGTACAATTATGACACAATGTGATAGTTAAGAGCACATTTAGGACATGCTGTAAGTGAGCACCTGGGAGGCTTATACAGCGGGTAATAGAAATACAGGAGTCCGCCAAAGGCACTGGTGGAGAAACCACTCTATATAGACAATAAAACATAAACAGTAGCACAGGGCACATCACATCTCTGTGTTTCCTAAACTTGAAAGGGAAAGGACAATAACTGAGAATTCAGTGTACCCAGAAATTTTAAAACATATTGAATGCTACACTGGAAAGTCTGAGTTCACTGTGAAAACTGATTGATGCATAGACAAGAGACTACTAATTAAATGTGTACTGTTCTTTGGCCTTTGTGTTTTTTCAATGTAAAAATGTGTACCAAATTGAAATAGTAATAGGAACATATATTAGAAGATCTCTGATAAATTCTCATGGGGGAAAAAAGATTTATTTTTAAAATGTTCCTTGCACAAATCATGGAATGACATCAGTGTCATGTCCAAATTAAGTTTCCCCTACCCAAAATAACAATTTGTCATCTGTCATGGACAAAAATAATTGCCTTTATGTCCTCAGTGACCCAGAACCACACATCATGAGAGGAGCCCCAGCTGCAAGTGCAGTGAGTACAGGTCGGGAATTAAGATATCTGTAGTATAACTACAACTTTGAACATCGTTAGCATATTCATGGAAGTAAAAGTCATGGACAGAAGACCTGGGATACTTCCATTTGTGCAAAGGCAATGGGGTTGAAAGAGGTAGGAAATACAGACTGAAGTCAAAGCACAAGAAATGGATGTAGGATACCAGGTAAGTGAGTTCTCCCCTGAAATTACCACAGCATAGAGCCAAATGAAGAAATTATGTTGAAGGAGAGTGATTTCCATTGAGGCAGACAGAACCCATGAGTCTAAAAAAGTATGTGTCAATATCACAAAGTGAAAAATCTGTGGCAAACATTAGAAAGCAATTTTTGAAGCAGGAATGAGTGCGATCATTACTGGTAAAAGTTCAAGAGTGAAAACAAGAGAAACTTGGAATAGGTAGTTTTGTAGGCCTTAAGAGATCATGGCATATTATGGTAGGTCACAATTCTTTGTTTGACTAGTTTGGAATACACAATCATGATTATTTAGTATTTCAGTAATATTGGTAATAGCCTACTTCAAAATTCATAGGATCATTAAAGCAAATTAATTCAAAAATTCATATGATCATTGAAACAAATTCATATGATCATTAAAGTCTCCTGATTGTGTTTCCATATAGAATTTATTTATTGAGCTTCTGAATGAATGCAGAAAGATAGTAAAGTATGTATGCAACACATCTCCTCTTCACAGTCACAAAACAAAGGGACTAGAAAACAAGACAAAACAAGCCAAGAATATAGGACTACAACTGAGTGCACTAGAAAAGGATCACAAAACATTGGGGCTTAGAACAAAACAGGGAGGGGACCAAGGTCTACAGTAAAGCAGTACGGATATATTGATGGTTGCTGTTGGCAGTAATATTCATCTGATAAGGTGGAAACATATCTCCCAGAACATACACAGGCCTCAAAAACAATGCTCCCTCTATGCAGTAACCAAATACTTATTGGTCCATATCACTCAAGTACTAGGTGTTATTTGTCTGATAATGGTGAGGATTTTCACCTTGGCTTGAAAGTGCAATATGCTGTTTAATTTCAGAAGAACAGTCACAGCTAATTTTCCTTGAACCTTGAAGGAAGAGTTGATTTTTACCTTGTGACATTCTTATCTGGTTCCCATCTCCCACCATCTATATTCACTGGAATCACAGCAGGCTTCGTACTGGCTAGACCCACAGATTTCGTTGAAAGCCTTGAATCACTTTGGCTTGGCTTGTTCTGTTTGTCTGGAACCCTACTTTAAAGGAAGAAACCATGTAAACCTCATGGTTTCTAAGAAATCTACTCATTAAATATAATAAAACAACTGTTAAAAAATTCCAGCACTATCCATCTTTATTCATTGATATATTCTTAAAACCATGAGGAAGTAACACCCATGAGCAAGGAAAATACTCCTTGCTTCAAAGTCACATGTACAATTGTGATACACAATGTGATAGTTAGAGTACCCTGTAGGTGGCAACTAGGAGATTTGACAGCATAGGCAAAAAAGAAAACAACAAATCAGCAGGTCACCAGGGAAGGAGTTGGAGGAGAAATCTCGCCACAGAGATTACAATGTAAACAGTAAGATAAGCACATCACATCTCTGTGTTTCCTAAGGGTCATGCCTAAATGTTTGGACCTGTACCTCATCAGTTTCCCCACCAAGAAAAAAGAATTTGGCATCACCCTTGGACAAAAAAAAATAATTGGATTTGTGAGGCGAACGGTCCAGTACATATACCCAGGGATCTGAGAGAAGGCAAGGCTGCAGATGCTGGAATACATTACAGGAATTAAGGTAAGGGATCTGTTCTGTAAAATAATTTATCAGATCATGAGCATATTCATGAAGTAACATTTGAGATAGAAGATCTTGGGAGACTTCCATTTGTCTGTAGGAAATGGGGTTGAAAACAAATAGGTAAAACTGGCTGAGATGGAAGAACAAGATATGGGGGGGAGGGCATCTGATAAGTATGTTATCCCCTTCAAAATACCAGAGCCCAGAGTGAGATGAAGAAATTATGTTGGAGAAGAGAGTGTTTCATTGAGGCAAATAAAGCCCATCCATCTAAAATGGGATCTGTCAATATCTTAAAGTGGAAAATCAGTGGTAAGCTTTAGAAAGCAATATTGGAGGGACCTCCCTGGTGGCTCAGGGGTTAAGTCTCAGCACTATCCAGCTATCGCCAGCCACTGTGGCCTGAGATTGATCCCTGCCCAGGGAGCTACCCACATGGTGCAGCTGGCCACCCCTCTCTCACCTGCTGTGCCCCTCAGCAATGTATTTCAGCAGATCTGCCTCTTCTGCTCCCCATTCTGTCTGGTGAATCTTCTCAATCCCTACACCTCTGGCCTATACCCCAATGCTTGTATTCATAAAAAAATAAAATGAATACTTTTAAAAAAATCAAGTAAGCTTTAGGAAAGGACATGTATAGGAAAATTACTGGTGTAAATTCAAGAGTTGAAACAAGAGAAATTGGGGGTAGATCTGTAGGTTTTGTTGGCAACATGACACATGTGGTGGTTCACATTGTCTTTTACTATAGTTTGTAACACCTATTCATGATTAGTTAATATTTCTGTATTAGTGTACTTTTTCCTAATCACATCTAGTGACACCAATTGTCAACAAAATGGTATAACAATTCAAAAAATTCATGTAATCATGCAAGCAAAAGTCTCCTGAATGCATTTGCATTGATTGGAATGAATATATCTATTGAATTTATGAATGGATGCTTAATCGAAGTTAATGCGTTTATAGCAATACATCTCCTCCACAGAGACACCAAAAAAGGAACTGGATAAATTAAGCCAAAACAAACCAGGATACAGGACTAGAGGAGTGAGTCACTAGAAGAAAAGCACAAGGGATGGGGGGATGGGAACATTAGGGGGGAGCCTAAGGTCAAGAGCAAAGCACCAGGGCTGTTTTGGTGGTGGATGTCATGCGGTAATGTAGCATCTGATGAGTGTGAACTTACTCCCTAAATGTTACACAGACTTGGAAAACAAGGTTCCTTCTATGAATTGACCAAATGCTCACAGGGCACGCTGTCCACCTTTCAGTAGTATTTGTCTGACACTTGTGATAGGTTTTTGCTTTGGCCTGTCCACTACAACAGGCTCTTTCATTTCAGAAAATCAGTCACAGCTAGTATTCCTGTTACCAGAAAGGAAGAATAGAGATTTTACTTTGTGACATTCTCATCTGGTTGATGTTTCCCGTCATTGACATTCCTTGGAACTACAGCAACAGGTTTCCTAATAGATAGGTCCAAAGATTTTGAAGACCTTGCATCACTTTGGCTTTCCTTTACTACTTTCTTCTGTAGCTCAGGAACCCTACATGAGCAAAGACTCTTGAAAATGGTCCAATTTATTGAATACAACTTAGGTATTCAGTCTATGAATAGACATCTATGAAACAAATCATTTTATTTGAATACAGCTCCTCTCCAATTCCCTGACAAAAAACTGGCAAACATAAAAATAACGAGAATATAGGACTGAAGAATTCAGGCTACCATGGAGAGAATGTAGGAGGGATGTGAACACATAGGCATGGGGGCCAAATATTCTAGGATAGAGTGCTCTGGATGCTTTGGTGGTGTGTGTTGTGAAGTAACTTACATCTCAAGCAGTATGAAACCATAAAAAAAAGAAGTATGAAACTGCCCTAATTTATACACAAGCTTGTAAATGCATGTCCCTTCTACAAAGAAGCCAAAAACTGAATGGCCCACATCATTCACCGTTCAAAATTATCTGTCCTAAAGAGTGAGATTTTTCTTTGCTTCTCCCGTTCACTACATTATCCTGTTTGATTTGCTTAAAAGCAATGACTGGTCATATTCCTTTGATCTGAAAGGAAAATTTATAGATTTCACCTTGTGGCATCTTTTTCAAATCTCCTGTCCTCCACACCCACAGCAAGTGCAGCTGATCTCGTCTTCTCCTTATTCCCTGAGAACACAACACCGGCCTTCACACTGGCTACATCCATAGATTCTACTGAAGGCCATGAAATACTTCCATTTCCCTTACTCCCATGTTAAGCAAGCCAGAACACCTATTTTTTTTTAAAAGGAAACTTTGAACATCTAATATTTTATAATATCTCTACTTATAATGGTAAATGAGAACTTCTGTAAAATGCCAACTCTTACCCATCTTCATTCATTGATTATTCTTAAGTTAGTGATAAAGTCACAACCATAAGCAAGGAAACACACTCCTTGCCTCAAAGGCATGCATATAATTCAGATTCAATCTGAGGGTAATAGTACAATATATGACATCCTTTAAGTGAGCATAGGCAGGAATTATTTTTTTTTAAGATTTATTCATTAATTTATACAAGCACTGGGTACAGTCAGAAGTGTGGGAGGGTGAGAGAGTTCACCAGAGCCAGAGCAGGGAACAGAACAGGCAGACTGATGGAGTACACCGCTGAGGGGAGCAGTGGGCATGGCAGGGGAGGTCTGTCACGCCATGTGGGACCCTCACCAGTGGCCGGGGATCAAACCAGCACTGCAGAGCCTGTGGGCAGCTTCGCTGGCCAGCACTCAACTGCTCTGCCAACAGGGAAGGCCCAGCACAGCAAGGCTTTTAATGAGATGGTAAGGAAATCACAGAAGGTCTGCAGGCAAGTTACGGGGGGAGGAAACTATTCAACAGAGATTACTGAATGAGACCAACACAAGACAAAATAATTGGTGCAACTCATATTAAAAAAGAAACTAGTAACAACAAATGTTGGCGAGTATGTGGAGGAAGTGGAACTCTACTACACTACACTGCTTGTGGGAATGCAAACAATACAAACACTATGGACACAAAAACATCAATTCAAAAGGACACATGTATCCCAATGATTACTGCAGCACTTTTTACAATAAGTAAATTATGGCAACAACACCCATGCCCAAAATAAATGACTGGATCAAGAAGATGTGGTATATATACACCTCAGCAATACAAAATATAGAATAATGCCATTTGCAGCCACATGGATGGAGCTGGAAGGGATTATACTCAGTGAAATAAGCCAGAAAGAAAAAGAAAAATATCAGATGGTTTCACTTATAGGAGGAAAGTAGAGGATCCAAATAAGAGATGAGGGAAAAATTATAATAAATCAAAAATTAAAGCCAAGGGACTCCCTGGTGGCACAGCGGTTGAGCGCTGGGTTGTGAAGCTGCCTGCAGACTCTGTAGCACTGGTTCAATCCCTGTCCACGGGGCAAGGGTCCCACATGGCGCGCAGACCTCTCCTGCCGCCCGCTGTTCCCCTCAGCAGTGTACTTTGCCACTCTGCCTGTTCAACTCTCTGCTGTGGCTCTGGTGAATTCTCTAACCCACCCATGCCTCTGACTGTACCCAGTGATAGGAAGGAAGGAAGGAAGGAAGGAAGGAAGGAAGGGAGGGAGGGAGGGGGCAGGAGAGAGAGAGAGAGAGAGAGAGAGAGAGAGAGAGAGAGAGAAAGAAAGAAAAAATAAATAAATAAATCTTAAAAAAAATTAAAACCAAGAGGCAACTATAAATCAGAGACATTCTGCAGGGAAGGAGAATGGAGAAAGATCAAAACAGTGATGGGAAGAGCACAAGGGACTATGGTGATGGTACATGGGTGAATTGGTGGTGGGAACTTCAGAGGGACTACACCTGAGAGTAGAAAGCATACATTGTACAAAAATGAAGAATGATGTAAAACATATATTAAAAGAAAGAATAAACCAGAAGGCATATTAAAGAAATTACTGAAAATGTAAAAACAAAACAAAACAAAAAAGAAATGCCTTGGAGTACAGCATGGTGAGCATATAATACTCTACTGCATATTTGAAAATTGCAGAGAGTAGACCTCAAAAGTTCTCATCAGCAGTGTTGACCATGTATATCCAAAATATTATCTTTTTAACATGCAAGCAAAATAAAAATTACTGAGAAAAAAAATATGTGCAACTTATGGAAAAGTATGAGGCACTGTAATATGATGGAAGAAATCAGAGAAATATGTTGGGGGGGGAGACATGACATGTACTTTAAAATAAGTTTATGTTGGAATGACATCAGGGTAATGACCAAAAATGTCTACCTAATAAGGTCAGCATATCAAGAAAAAAACTTGGTCTCACCCATGGACAAAAAAAAAAAAAAAATGCCTTTCTGAGAGCTGAGTGCTCCAGTCCCATACACCACGACATCTCAGAGGAGTCCCAGTCTCGAGTGCAGTGTGTACAGACTCACAGACCACATTTCTGCAGTGATCCTGAAAGTCTCAGGACCTGACTCCACATAACTCAGCTGCATCCAGGAACAGCTGAAAATCCTATCTTTAGCCACAGTGCTCATGGAACTGCAGTCCTTAATCTCCACTCTTCCCCAGTCTCTAGACTGGAGGAACATGTGGCTGTGTTGGAAAACTCTGTGTCCTATCGGCTTACTTTTTCCTAATTATGGCACAAAACAGACAGCATCTTTTATGTGCACAAGTTGAGGGCGCATAATTCTGGGGCCAGATTTCTTTCAACTCCTATGATAATTTACCAATACTACGCTTTTCCTCAAATTAAAAAAAAAAAATTCTTACTCATCTAACTATTTTACCTTACTTAAAACTACCATAAGTACCAGTAAGAGGCCTAAAGAGGAAGCATACAATTAGACTGTAGTCCTGAAATGGGCAAACATTCAACAAGGTAAATCTGCATATTGCAAACAGCCACAACAATCCTAAAAGGCATGCAATTGATAAAGGAGACTCACCGTCCGTGGACCCACACAGAACTGTCTGGTCCAAGTGAGAATTAGTATAAAATGTAAAACAATACAAACAGCTTCAACTCCATTGATACACTATATTTTTAAGGAGCAGTAAATTTTCAGCCCCTCTTAAAAGGGGCTGAATGTATGGAAGAGAAATAACCAAACTCCTACCCTGAGAATGAAGTTACAGACGTTGAACCAGAAGGAAAATACACTTCCTGTTAGACAACACTAAAGCAGAAAGGGAAATTTGGAGGTTTGTAAGAGTGTGGCAGTCAAAATATGACTCGGAATGTCCAAGGCAGGTCTAACTGAGAAAATGGCTCTTGAGGAACCAACTGTAGGGATGAAGGGAGCAGGCGTGAGGATTATACGCCTTTTCCAAATGTTTTGGCTTTTTGCAATATGCAGATGCATTTTCAGAAGAAAGAGCATTCCAGTTAGAATGAATAGCAAGTATCGAGGTATGCCAGGATGAGGGAAGAGTCAAAGTTCAGGGGGGCTGGAAAGGAATGGAAGGGGCAGGATATAGAAATACAAGTGACACAGAGAGAGACAAACAGAGAGAAACCACAATGGAAGTATAGAAACTCATCTGAGATGAACAGTGGCTAGTTCCAGATAGAGATTGGAAGAACGCTGGCATGTACTCTGAGTGAACTGGGAGTCAACTAGAGTGTTTTGAGAAGAGAGGAACAACATAATCTGACTTATGCCTTAATAGACCCACTAATATTAAAAGGATATGTTGGGCCTCCCCTGGTGGCGCAGTGGTTGACCGTTGGGCTGCAAAGCTGCCTGAGCCTCTGCAGCACTGGTTTGATCCCCGACCACCGGCGAGGGTCCCACATGGCGTGCAGACCTCTTCTGCCGTGCCGGCTGCTCCCCTCAGCAGTGTACTTTGGTCCTTCTGCCTGTTCTGCTCCCCGCTCTGGCTCTGGTGAATTTTCTCACCCTCCCGCGCCTCTGACTGTACCCAGTGCTTGTATAAATAAATAAATAAATCTTTAAAAAACAAAAAAGAACTTAAACTGTAACAAACAATATATTTAAAAAATAAAATAAAAATAAAATGATTGTTGAGTGAAAAGGAAGGGCGATAGGGACATATTAACGGTCTCTTATATTATACAAGAGAGAAGATGATCTGGATTCAGCTTGGAAAATGTCACTGGTTTGTGGATATGTTTGGCTGTTAGACATTAGATGATTTACTGAAACATTAGTTTCCAGGTGCAACAGAAAGACAGGAATCGCAGGTGACACCCAATCTTATGATAGAGCACCTGCAAGAGCTGCCATATCTAAAAGAGCAAAGACTATCAAATAGTCAAGACACTTGCTTGAGGTATTCTGCATCTATGTTCATCAGGTAGATTGGTCTTCATTTTCTCTTTTTGGAAGGTTTTGGTCTGGTTTTGGTATCAGAGTAATGTTGGCCTCATAGAAGCATTCCCTCTTCCTCAATCTTTAGGAAACATTCGAGAAGGGTAAGTAGCAGACATATTTGATATTTTGGTACAAGTCACTTTTGCAGCCATCTGGTCCTGGGCTTTGTTGTTTGGAAAACTTTAACTTATTTATTTATTTATTTTTAATTTTATTTTTTCTAAAGATTTATTTATTTATACAAGACAGGGGAACAGGCCAGATGTGGGGGAGGGTGAGAGGATTCACCAGAGTCAGAGTGGGGAACAGAACAGGCTGACTGAAATATACTGCTGACGGGAGCAGCAGGCAGGACAGGAGAGGTCTCCCGCGCCATGAGGGTTGCTTAGCGGCCGATGGGAATCAAACCAGCACTGCAGAGGCTGCGGACAGCTTCACAGCGCTGCACTCAACTGCCTGCACCACCAGGGAAGCCCGTGTTCGGAAAACTTTAAAAAACTTTTAACAATTCCATTGTAATTGCTTTGCTCAGGTTTTCTATCTCTTCCTCATTCAGTCTTGGAAGGTTGTATTTTTCTAATTTTTTTTTCCATTTCTTCTTTGTTACCCGAGTTCTTGTTATATAGATGTTCATATGATCTCATATACAGATATTCATATGATCTCACAATCTTCTGTATTTCTGATATATGTACTACAACTTCTCTTTTGGTTTTGGTTATATTTATTAAGAATCTTCCTTTCTTTGCTTTGTGAACCTAGTAATTTTGTCTATTTTGTGTGTTCTTCGAAGAACTTGCTTCTTGCTTCACTGATATTTTGGACTGCCTTATTTTTATTTCTATTAGTCTATTTCTGCTCCAATTCTTATAGTTTCCTTCTTTCTCCTGGGTTTTAATTTTACATGTTCAAGTTTCTTAAATTACAATGTTAGAGATTATATATTTTAAATATTTCTTCTGGGCCTGTATTGCTTTGTACTTCACTCTTCGTACTTTGTAGGTTCTATTATACTCATGTGTTCATTTTCATTTATCTTCAGGTATTCTTAAAGTTCTCCTTTGATTTCCTCATTAACCCAATAATCATTCAATAGTAGGTTATTCAGTCTCCATTTATTACTGTTTTTTCCCATTTTTGTTGTGGTTGATTTCTCATTTGATACCATTGTGATCAGAGAAGACATTGTTATGATTGTAATCTTCATGAATTAACATTCATTGTGTGATCCAGCATGTGGTGTATCCTGAAGTATGTTCCATGTTCCCTAACAAGAATATGTACTAACATATGCACAATGGAATATTACTCAGCAATCAAAATAGATAAACACATGCAATTTGCAGCAACATGGATGGAGCTGGAAGGGATCATGCTCAGAGAAATAAGCAAAAATACCGGATGGTCTCACTCATAGCAGGGATTTAGATAACCTAAATAAGGTACCAGGAAAAAGAATAACTATTAGAAAGAAAAAATCGAAATCAACAAACAACTATGAACCAGAGACACACTGTGGATGGGGGGTGGGGGAAGGAGGGTTTTGGGTCAAAATAAGGGGGCTGCAACTGTATGGGGAATATAAAAATAAAAGAAAAAAAGAAATGTGTACTAAGCTTTGTGGGGACAGTGCCCTATAAATGCTTATTGAGCCTATGTGGTCTGATTCCTCATTTATGGCTATTGTTTCCAAGCTCATTTTCTGTCTGTTTGTCTGTCCATTGATGAAAGTGAGGTGTTGATGTCCCCTCTACTGTCTTGTGGTTGCCAATGTTTGTTTTCAGATTTGGTAATTGTTGTCTTATATATTTTGATGCACCTTCATTTGATGCATATATACTGATGAGTGCTTTGTCTTCCCGATGTATTGATCACTTCATTATACAATATCAACCTGTCTCTCATTACCTGTTTTAGATTGAAGCCTATTTTATCAGATATAAGCTTGGCTAGCACTGCTTTTATCTAGGGCCCACTTGCCTGTAAGATTGTTTTCCAACTACATGTTTATCTGTGGAGCTCACTTATGCTCCTGGAGATAGCAAAAAGTTGGGTTTTGTTTTCTTATCTAACCAGATACTCTGTACCTTTTGGTTGGTGAGTGCAGGCTTACACTTGAGGTGATTATTGAGGTGTTTGCTCTGTAAGCATAAGTCACTGTCATTTTACCTTTAGTTTTCTGGTTCTACCTATTTCCCTGTTTATGTTTTTGTAGATATTCTTCTCTTAAATTTTAATATCATTGGTCCTTTCAACATTTCATATGATGGAGGGCTAGGGTTGACAAACTCCTGAAGCTTCAATTGCTCTACAAAGACCTTCATTTCTCTCTCAGACATTGAAGGACGGTCTCGAAGATACAGTATTTAAAGTTGGCAGTTTTATTCTTGAAGTATTTTTAATATGTCATTCCATTCTCACAAGGCTTTAGGATTTCCTCAGAAAAGTCTGCTGTAAGCCTGTGGGAGGAGTACCTTTATAGGTATCCGTCTATTTTCTCCTCCACTATGGAAATTGTTTGCCTTCACTCTTGATAGATTCACACCTATGAGGCTTGGTGTAAGTGTCATTATATTTAAATAACCAAGTATTCCTTTAACCTTCAAGAGCTCATGGGATACAATGGTGGGTCATGGTTCTTCTTGTTTGAATAGTTGAAAATACATAACAAAGATTATTTGGTGTTTCTGTAATATTCTACTTCTTTTCTAACCACTTACATGTGAAACAAAATGGTTAACAAATTGAAGTGAAAATAAAAAAAAAACAAACACTACTGTCATATAATAAGTGTGTTCCCTTTTATTGACTTGAATCTATTTATTGAATTTATGAATCGATGATGGATAGATATTAAAGTACTTATTGCAATAGGTCTCCTTCAAGTCACTAAGCTAAGGCACTAAAATCTGAAAAAAAAATGCAGACTAAACAACTGAAGCACAAGGGATTGGGAGAAGAATGAAATAGGGATGGGACCGCACGTCATTTGCACAGCATTATGGGGTATTAGTGGTGGCTGTCACACACAGCATTCACCCGATGAGGTGTGCACATGTCCCCTAAAGCACACGCAGGCTTGGAAAACAACACTACCTCGAAGAAGTGACAAAAACACAATGAACTACATCATTCAACTTTCAGCAGTGTTTGCCTATAATAGAGACTTTTTTTTGCTTGGACTGACAAAAGCAATCACAGCTCATTGTCCTTGAACCTTAACGAAGAGTTGTTTTTACCTTGTGCCATTCTTATCTGGTTCATGTCTCCCGCCGACTACATCCACTGGAATCACAACAGGCTTCGTACTGGCTACAAAAGCAGATTCTGGTAAAGACACTGAATCACATTGGGTTGTATTCTTCCCTGTGTCCGTAAGCCTACTTTGAAAGAAGAACCATGTAAACCTTCTGTTTTCCAATATAAAGTGTAATGAAACAACTTTTACAACATCCCAACATTATCCACCTGCATTCACTGATATATTCTTAAAACCGTGATTAAGAAATAACCATTAGCTAGGAGAATACTCATTGCTTCAAAGCCACATGTACAATTATGACACAATGTGATAGTAAAGAGCACATTTTTGACATGCTGGGAGGCTATTCACAGGTGGTATAAGAAATACAGCAGGTCACCAAAGGTACTGGTAGAGAAACCACACTACATAGACAATGGACCGTAAACAGTATGATAGGGCACATCACATCTCTGTGATTCCTAAGCACACATCTCTGTGTTTCCTCCGTGTTTGAAAGGGAAAGAACAATAACTGAGAGTTCAGTGCACCCAGAAAGTTTAAAACATATTCATTGCCACACTGAAAATCTGAGTTCACTGTGGAAATCTACTGCTGCTTAGACAAGAGACTAATTATTCAATGGGTACTGTTCTTCGGCCTTTGTATATTTTAATGTAAAATTGAGCACCTAATTGAACTTGTACTGGGAATACATATTAGAAGGTCTCTGATAAATTCTCATGGGTGAAAAAGATTTACTTTAAAATATTCACTACATGTATCTTGCAGTGACATCAGGGTCATATGCACGTAAGATGTACCTCATCAGTTTCCCCTGCCACGAACCTCTAAAATGGTATCACCCATAGACAAAAACAAAAGTTGTCTTTCTGATCTGTGATCCAGTACCATATACCCGGAGAGAGGACCGAGAGCAGGTGCAGTGAACACATGTCAGGAATTAAGGTAAGGCTGGCAGCGCACATGCAACTTTGGGCATCTATCATATACAAGGAGGGAAGAGTCATGGGGCCAAAGATCCTGGGAAACCTCAATTTGTCTGTAGGTAAAGGGCTTTGGGAAGAAATAGAAAAAATAGACTGAGGTCAAAAAACAAGAAATGGGAGGGAGAAACCTGGTAAGTGAGCTCTCCCACTGAAATTAACAGAGCCTAAACTCAAATGTAAATATTATGTGGTGGGAGAATGATTGCCATCGAGGCAGACATTGCCCATGGATCTAAAGAGATACGTGTTGTTATCATAGAGTGAAAAATCCTTGTAGCCTTTAGAAAGCAAGTTTGGAACACACATGAGTGGGACCCTTACTGTTGAAAGTTCAAGAGTGAAAACAGGAGAGAATGGGAATAGCCGTCAAGAGCTCATGGGACACAATGGCGAGACATGGTTCTTCTTGTTTGGATAGTTGCAAATGCATTACAATGAATATGTGGTATTTCTGTAACAGTCTACTTCTTTTCTAACTACTTGCTTGTGAAACAAAACGGTTAAAAACTTGCAGTTATTTTGAAAAAAAAAAAAATACAACCAAACCCTATGATCATATATTGAGTGTGTTTCCTTTTATTGACTTGAATCTATTTACTGAATTTATGAATCAATAATGGATATTAAAGTATTTATTTCACTAGGTCTCCTTCACAGTCACTAAGCTAAGGATAGAAATCTGAAAAAAAAAAAAAAAACTGCAGAATAAACGACTGAAGCACAAGGGTTTGGGAGGAGAATGAAATAGGGATGGGGCCTAACGTCTGTCATACAACATTATGAGGCCTTAGTGGTGGGTGCCAAGCACATCATTCACCTGATGAGTTGTGAACATATCCACTAAAGCACAAACAGGCTTGGAAAACTACACTCCCAGGATAAAGTGACAAAAACACAATGATCTACATCGTTCAACTTTCAGCACTGTTTGCCTATAATAGAGACTATTCTTTGCTTGGACTGACAAAAGAAATCACAGCTCATTGTCCTTGAACCTTAAAGGAAGAGTTGTTTTTACCTTGTGCCATTTTTATCTGGTTCATGTCTCCCGCCGACTACATTCACTGGAATCACAACAGGCTTCGTACTGGCTACAAACGCAGATTCTGGTAAAGACGCTGAATCACGTTGGGTTGTCCTCTTCCCTGTGTCCGTAAGCCTACTTTGAAAGAAGAAACCATGTAAACCTCGATTTTCTGAGATAAAGTGTAATGAAAGAACTATTACAACATCCCAACATTATCCACCTGCATTCACTGATATATTCTTAAAACTGATGAAGAAATAACCATAAGCAAGGAGAATACTACTTGCTTCAAAGCCACATGTACAATTATGACACAATGTGATAGTCAAGAGTACATTTCTGACATGCTGGGAGGCTTCACACAGGTGGTATAAGAAATAGAGCTGTTGGCCATTTGCATTTCCTCTTCAGAGAAGTTTCTTTTTATCTTTTCTGGCCATTTTTTGACAACAGACATATGAAAAAATGTTCAACAACACTTGTAATCAGGGAAATGCAAATCAAAACTATCTTGAGATACCATCTTACACCAGTGAGAATGGCACATATTAAAAAAACTAGCAACAACAAATGTTGGCGAGGTTGTGGAGAAAAAGGAACTTTTCTACACTGTTGGTGGGAGTGCAAACTGGTCCAACAACTAAGGATAGCTGTGTGGAGATTTCTGGACCTACTAAATATAGAGCTTCCATATGATCCAGAAATTCCACTCCTAGGTATTTACCCAAAGGACACAGAAACATCAATTCCAAAGAACACCTGCACCCCTATGTTTATAGCAGCACTATTTACAATAGCTAAGCTTTGGAAACAACACAAAAGCCCAAAAATAGATGACTGTATCAAGAAGATGTGGTACATATATACCATGGAATATTACTCTGCATTCAAAAAAGATAAACACATGCAATTTGCAGCAACATGGATGGCGCTGGAAGGGATCATGCTCAGCGAAATAAGCCAAAAAGAAAAAGAAAAATACCGGATGGTCTCACTCATAGCAGGAATCTAGAAAACTTAAATAAGGGACCAGGAAAATGAATAACTATAAGAAAGTGAAAATCAAAATCAACAAAAAACTATGAACCAGAGACACATTTTGCGGGTTGGGGTGCGGGAGGGGAGGGATTGGGGTCAGAATGGGGTTGTTGCAATTGTATGGGGGAATATAAAAATAAAATTTATTATGTTAAAAAAATAAAAAATAAAACCAAAAAAAAAAAAAGAAAAAAGAAATAGAGCTGGTCACCAAAGGCACCATTGGAGACACCACTCTACATAGACGATGGATCGTAAACAGTATGATTGGCACATCACATCTCTGTGTTTCCTAAGCAGCCATCGCTGTGTTTCCTCTGTGTTTGAAAGGGAAAGAACAATAACTGAAAATTCAGTGCACCCAGAAATTTTAAGACATATTCAATGCCACTCTGAAAATCTGAGTTCACTGTGGAAAACTACTGCTGCTTAGAAAAGAGACTAATTATTCAATGGGTACTGTTCTTTGGCCTTTGTATTTTTTAATGTAAAAATGAGCACCTAATTGAACTTGTACTGGGAATATATATTAGAAAGTCTCTGATAAATTCTCATGGGTGAAAAAGATTTACTTTAAAATATTCACTACATGTATCTTGCAGTGACATCAGGGTCATATGCACGTAAAATGTACCTCATCAGTTTCACCTGCCACGAACCTCAAAATGGCATCACCCATAGACAAAAACAAAAGCTGTCTTTCTGATCTCAGTGATCCAGTACCATATACCCGGATAGAGGACCGAGAGCAGGTGCAGTGAACACATGTCAGGAATTAAGGTAAGGCACATGCAACTTTGGGCATCTATCATATACAAGGAGGGAAGAGTCATGGGGCCAAAGATCCTGGGAAACCTCAATTTGTCTGTAGGTAAAGGGCTTTGGGAAGAATTAGGAAAAATAGACTGAAGTCAAAAAACGAGAAATGGGAGGGAGAAACCTGGTAAGTGAGCTCTCCCACTGAAATTAACAGAGCCTAAACTCAAATGTAAATATTATGTGGTGGGAGAATGATTGCCATCGAGGCAGACATTGCCCATGGGTCTAAAGAGATATGTGTTGTTATCATAGAGTGAAAAATCCTTGTAGCCTTTAGAAAGCAAGTTTGGACCATGCATGAGTGGGACCCTTACTGTTGAAAGTTCAAGAGTGAAAACAGGAGTGAGTGGGAATAGAGAGTTCTTTAAGCCGTCAAGAGCTCATGGGACACAATGGCAAGACATGGTTCTTCTTGTTGGAATAGTTGCAAATACATTACAATGAATATGTGGTATTTCTGTAACAGTCTACTTCTATTCTAACTACTTCCTTGTGAAACAAAACGGTTAAAAACTTGCAGTTATTTTGAAAAAAAAATACAACCATACCCTATGATCATATATTGAGTGTGTTTCCTTTTATTGACTTGAATCTATTTACTGAATTTATGAATCAATAATGGATAGATATTAAAGTATTTATTGCAATAGGTCTCCTTCACAGTCACTAAGCTAAGGAACTAGAAATCTGAAAAAAAATTGTAGAATAAATGACTGAAGCACAAGGGTTTGGGAGGAGAATAAAATAGGGATGGGGCCTAACATCCATCATAAAACATTATGAGCCCTTAGTGGTGGGTTCCAAACACATCATTACACACGATGATGTGTGAACATATCCCCTAAAGCACAAACAGGGTTGGAAAACTACACTCCCAGGATGAAGTGACAAAAACACAATGATCTACATCATTCAACTTTCAGCAGTGTTTGCCTGTAATAGAGACCTTTTTTTGCTTGGACTGACAAAAGCAATCACAGCTCATTGTCCTTGAACCTTAAAGGAAGAGTTGTTTTTACCTTGTGCCATTTTTATCTCGTTCATGTCTCCCGCTGACTACATTCACTGGAATCACAACAGGCTTCGTACTGGCTGCAAACGCAGATTCTGGTAAAGATGCTGAACCACTTTGGGTTGTCTTCTTCCCTGTGTCCGTAAGCCTACTTTGAAAGAAGAAACCATGTAAACCTCGATTTTCTGAGATAAAGTGTAATGAAAGAACTATTACAACATCCCAACATTATCCACCTGCATTCACTGATATATTTTAAAACTGAGATGAAGAAATAACCATAAGCAAGGAGAATACTCCTTGCTTCAAAGCCACATGTACAATTATGACACAATGTGATAGTAAAGAGTACATTTCTGATATGCTGGGAGGCTTCACACAGGTGGCATAAGAAATAGAGCTGTGGGCCATTTGCATTTCCTCTTCAGAGAAGTTTCTTTTTATCTTTTCTGGCCATTTTTTGACAACAGACATATGAAAAAATGTTCAACAACACTTGTAATCAGGGAAATGCAAATCAAAACTACCATGAGATACCATCTCACACCAGTGAGAATGGCACATATTAAAAAAACTCGCAACAACAAATGTTGGCGAGGTTGTGGAGAAAAAGGAACTCTTCTACACTGTTGGTGGGAGTGCAAAATGTTCCAACCACTATGGATAGCTGTGTGGAGATTTCTGGACCTACTAAACATAGAGCTTCCATATGATCCAGAAATTCCACTCCTAGGTATTTACCCAAAGGACACAGAAACATCAATTCCAAAGAACACCTGCACCCCTATGTTTATAGTAGCACTATTTACAATAGCTAAGCTTTGGAAACAACACAAAAGCCCAAAAATAGATGACTGTATCAAGAAGATGTGGTACATATATACCATGGAATATTACTCAGCATTCAAAAAAGATAAACACATGCAATTTGCAGCAACATGGATGGCGCTGGAAGGGATCATGCTCAGCGAAATAAGCCAAAAAGAAAAAGAAAAATACCGGATGGTCTCACTCATAGCATGAATCTAGAAAACTTAAATAAGGGACCAGGAAAATGAATAACTATAAGAAAGTGAAAATCAAAATCCACAAAAAACTATGAACCAGAGACACTTTTTGGGGAGTGGGGGGCGGGAGGGGAGCGATTGGGGTCAGAATGGGGTTGTTGCAATTGTATGGGGGAATATAAAAATTAAAATTATTATGTTAAAAAAATAAAAAATAAAAACCAAAAAAAAAAAAAAAAGAAAAAAGAAATAGAGCTGGTCACCAAAGGCACTGTTGGAGACACCACTCTACATAGACGATGGATCGTAAACAGTATGATTGGCACATCACAACTCTGTGTTTCCTAAGCACACATCTCTGTGTTTCCTCTGTGTTTGAAAGGGAAAGAACAATAACTGAGAGTTCAGTGCACCAGAAATTTTAAGACATATTCAATACCACTCTGAAAATCTGAGTTCACTGTGGAAAACTACTGCTGCTTAGACAAGGGACTAATTATTCAATGGGTAATGTTCTTTGGCCTTTGTATTTTTTAATGTAAAAATGAGCACCTAATTAAACTTGTACTGGGAATATATATTAGAAGGTCTCTGATAAATCCTCATGGGTGAAAAAGATTTACGTTTAAATATTCACTACATGTATCTTGCAGTGATAGCAGGGTCATATGGACATAAGATGTACCTCATCAGTCTCCCTGCCACGAAACTTAAAATGTCAAAACCCATAGACAAAAACAAAAGATGTCTTTCGGATCTCAGTGATCCAGTGCCAAATACACGGAGAGAGGACCAAGAGCAGGTGCAGTGAACACATGTCAGGAATTAAGGAATGTCCGGCAGCGTACATGAAACTTTGGGCATCTATCAAATTCAAGGAGGGAAAAGTCATGGGACCAAAGATCCTGGGAAACCTCAATTTGTCCGTAGGTAATGGGCTTTGATAAGAAACAGGAAAAATAGACTGAGGTCAAAAAACGAGAAATGGGAGGGAGAAACCTGGTAAGTGAGCTCTCCCACTGAAATGAACCGAGCCTACATTCAAATGAAAACATTATGTGGTGGGAGAATGATTGCCATCGAGGCAGACATTGCCCGTGGGTCTAAAGAGATATGTGTTGTTATCATAGAGTGAAAAATCCTTGTAGCCTTTAGAAAGCAAGTTTGGACCATGTATGAGTGGGACCCTTACGGTTGAAAGTTGAAGAGTGAAAACAAAAGAGAATGGGAATAGACAGTACTGTAAGCCTTCAAGATCTCATGGGATACAATGGTGAGACACAGTTCCTCTTGTTTGAATAGTTGCAAATACATTACCATGATTATCTGGTATTTCTGTAATAGTCTACTTCTTTTCGAACCACTTGCTTGTGAAACAAAATGGTTAACAACTTGAAGTTATATTGAAAATAAAAAAAAAAAAAACAAACCCTATGATCATATATTGAGTGTGTTTCCTTTTATTGACCTGAATTTATTTACTGAATTTATGAATTGATGATGGATACATATTAAAGTATTTATTGCACTAGGTCTCCTTCACAGTCACTAATATAAAGAACTAGAAATCTGAAAAAAAATGCAGAATAAACGACTGAAGCACAAGGGGTTGGGAGGAGAATGAAATAGGGATGGGGCCTAACGTCCGTCATATAGCATTATGAGGCATTAATGGTGGGTGTCATGCACAACATTCACCCGATGAGTAGTGAACATATCCCCAAAAGCACACACAGGCTTGGAAAACTACACTCCCAGTGACGAAAACACAATGATCTACATCGTTCAACTTTCAGCACTGTTTGCCTATAATAGAGACTTTTTTTTTGCTTGGATGACAAAAGCAATCACAGCTCATTGTCCTTGAACCTTAAAGGAAGAGTTGTTTTTACCTTGTGCCATTTTTATCTGGTTCATGTCTCCCGCCGACTACATTCACTGGAATCACAACAGGCTTCGTACTGGCTACAAACGCAGATTCTGGTAAAGACGCTGAACCACATTGGGTTGTCTTCTTCCCTGTGTCCGTAAGCCTACCATGAAAGAAGAAACCATGTAAACCTCCTGTTTTCCAATATAAAGTGTAATGAAAGAACTATTACAACATCCCAACATTATCCACCTGCATTCACTGATAAATTCTTAAAACTGTGATTAAGAAATAACCATAAGCTAGGAGAACACTCATTGCTTCAAAGCCACATGTACAATTATGACACAATGTGATAGTAAAGAGTACATTTTTGACATGCTGGGAGGCTTTACACAGGTGGTATAAGAGATACAGCAGGTCACCAAAGGTACTGGTGGAGAAACCACACTATATAGACAATGGACCGTAAACAGTATGATAGGGCACATCACATCTCTGTGTTTCCTAAACACACATCTCTGTGTTTCCTCCGTGTTTGAAAGGGGAAGAACAATAACTGAGAGTTCAGTGCACCCAGAAATTTTAAAACATATTCAGTGCCACACTGAAAATATGAGTTCACTGTGGAAAACTACTGCTGCTTAGACAAGGGACTAATTATTCAATGGGTAATGTTCTTTGGCCTTTGTATTTTTTAATGTAAAAATGAACAACTAATTGAACTTGTACTTGGAATATATATTCGAATGTCTCTGATAAATTCTCATCGTGAAAAAGATTTACTTTAAAATATTCACTGCATGTATCTTGCAGTGATATCAGGGTCATATGGACGTAAGACGTACCTCATCAGTCTCCCTGCCACGAACCTTAAAATGGCATCACCCATAGGCAAAAACAAAAGATGTCTTTCTGATCTCAGTTTTCCAGTGCCATATATCCGGAGCGAGGACCAAGAGCAGGTGCAGTGAACACATGACAGGAATTTAGGAAAGGCCAGCAGCATACATGAAATATTGGGCATCTATCATATTCAAGGAGGGAAAAGTCATGGGGCCAAAGATCCTGGGAAACCTCAATTTGTCTGTAGGTAATGGGCTTTGATAACAAATAGGAAAAATAGACTGAGGTCAAAAAATGAGAAATGGGAGGGAGAAACCTGGTAAGTGACCTCTCCCACTGAAATTAACAGAGCCTAAACTCAAATGTAAATATTATGTGGTGGGAGAATGATTGCCATCGAGGCAGTCATTGCCCATGGGTCTAAAGAGATATGTGTTGTTATCATAGAGTGAAAAATCTTTGTAGCCTTTAGAAAGCAAGTTTGGACCATGCATGAGTGGGACCCTTACTGTTGAAAGTTCAAGAGTGAAAACAGGAGAGAATCGGAATAGAGAGTTCTGTAAGTCGTCAAGAGCTCATGGGACACAATGGCGAGACATGGTTCTTCTTGTTTGAAAACTGGCAAATACATTACAATGATTATGTGGTTTTTCTGTAGTAGTCTACTTCTTTTCTAACCACTTGCATGTGAAACAAAATGGTTAACAACCTGCAGTTATATTGGAAAAAAAAAAAAAAAAACCCAATGATCATACATTGAGTGTGTTTCCTTTTATTGACTTGATTCTATTTACTGAATTTATGAATCAATGATGGATAGATATTAAAGTATTTATTGCACTAGGTCTCCTTCACAGTCACTAAGCTAAGGAAATAGAAATCTGAAAAAAAAAAATGCAGAATAAACGACTGAAGCACAAGGGGTTGGGAGGAGAATGAAATAGGGTTGGGGCCCAATGTCCCTCGTATAGCATTATGAGGCATTAGTGGTGGGTGTCAAGCACAGCATTCACCCGATGAGGAGTGAACATATCCCTGAAAGCATACACAGTCTTGGAACTACACTGCTTGGATGAAGTGACAAAAACACAATGATGTACATCATTCAACTTTCAGCAGTGTTTGCCTATAATAGAGACTTTTATTTGCTTGGACCGACAAAAGCAATCACAGCTCAGTGTCCTTGAACTTTAACGAAGAGTTGTTTTTACCTTGTGCCATTTTTATCTGGTTCATGTCTCCTGCCGACTACATTCACTGGAATCACAACAGGCTTCGTATTGGTTACAAACACAGATTCTGGTAAAGACGCTGAATAACGTTGGATTGTCTTCTTCCCTGTGTCCGTAAGCCTACTTTGAAAGATGAAACCTTGTAAACCTTGTGTTTTCTGGGATAAAGTGTAATGAAACAACTTTTACAACATCCCAACATTATCCACCTGCATTCACTATATATTCTTAAAACAAACCGTGATGAAGAAATAACCATAAGCAGGGAGAACGCTCCTTGCTTCAAAGCCACATGTACAATTATGACACAATGTGATAGTAAAGAGTACATTTTTGACATGCTGGGAGGCTTTACACAGGTGGTATAAGAAATACAGCAGGTCACCAAAGGTACTGGTGGAGAAACCACACTACATAGACAATGGACCGTAAACAGTATGATAGGGCACATCACATCTCTGTGATTCCTAAGCACACATCTCTGTGTTTCCTCCGTGTTTGAAAGGGAAAGAACAATAACTGAGAGTTCAGTGCACACAGAAAGTTTAAAACATATTCAATGCCACACTGAAAATCTGAGTTCACTGTGGAAATCTATAGCTGCTTAGACAAGAGACTAATTATTCAATGGGTACTGTTCTTTGGCCTTAGTATTTTTTAATGTAAAAATGAGCACCTAATTGAACTTGTACTGGGAATATATATTAGAAGGTCTCTGATAAATTCTAATGGGTGAAAAATATTTACTTTAAATTATTCACTACATGTATCTAGCAGTGACATCAGGGTCATATGCAAGTAAGACGTACCTCATCATTTCCCCTGCCACGAACCTCAAAATGTCATCATCCATAGACAAAAACAAAAGTTGTCTTTCTGATCAGTGATCCAGTACCATATAATCGGAGAGAGGAACCAGAGAGGTGCATTGACACATGTCAGGAATTAAGGTAAGGCCAGCAGCGTAAATGCAACTTTGGGCATCTATCATATTCAAGGAGGTAAAAGTCATGGGGTCAAAGATCCTTGGAAACCTCAATTTGTCTGCATAATGGGCTTTGAGAAGAAATAGGAAAAACAGACTGAGGTCAAAAAGCGAGAAATGGGAGGGAGAAACCTGGTAAGTGAGCTCTCCCACTGAAATTAATAGAGCCTAAACTCAAATGAAAATATTATGTGGTGGGAGAATGATTGCCATCGAGACAGACATTGCACATGGGTCTAAAGGGATATGTGAAGTTATCATAGAGTGAAAAATCCTTGTAGCCTTTAGAAAGCAAGTTTGGAACACACATGAGTGGGACCCTTACTGTTGAAAGTTCAAGAGTGAAAACAGGAGAGAATGGGAATAGACAGTGCTGTAAGCCTTCAAGAGCTCATGGGATGCAATGGCGAGACATGGTTCTTCTTGTTTGAATAGTTGCAAATACATTATAATGATTATCTGGTATTTCTGTGATACTCTACTTCTTTTCTAACCACTTGCATGTGAAACAAAATGGTAACATTTGCAGTTATATTGAAAAAAAAAAAATACAACCAAACCCTATGATCATATATTGAGTGTGTTTCTTTTATTGACTTGAATCTATTTACTGAATTTATAAATCGATGATGGATAGATATTAATGTATTTATCTCAATAGGTCTCCTTCACAGTCACTAAGCTACGGAAGTACAATTCTGAAAAAAAAAAATGCAGAATAAACAACCTAAGCACATGGGGTTGGGAGGAGAATGAAATAGGGATGGGGCCTAACGTACATCGTACAGCATATGAGGCATTAGCGGTGGGTGTCAGGCACAGCATTAACCCGATGAGGTGTGAACATATACCCTAAAGCACTCACAAATCTTGGAAAACTACACTGCCTCGATAAAGTGACAAAAACACAATGATCTTCATTATTCAACTTTCAGCAGTGTTTCCCTATAATAGAGACATTTTTTTTGCTTGGACTGACAAAAGCAATAACAGCTCATTGTCCTTGATCCTTAAAGGAAGAGTTGTTTTTACCTTGTGCCATTTTTATCTGGATCATGTCTCCCGCCAACTACATTCACTGGAATCACAACAGGCTTCGTACTGGCTACAAACGCAGATTCTGGTAAAGACGCTGAATCACGTTGGGTTGTCTTCTTCCCTGTGTCCGTAAGCCTGCTTTGAAAGAAGAAACCATGTAAACCTCGTGTTTACTAAGATAAAGTGTAATGAAAAAACTTTTACAACATCCCAACATTATCCACCTGCTTTCACTGATATATTCTTAAAACCGTGATGAAGAAATAACCATAAGCTAGGAGAATACTCATTGCTTCAAAGCCACATGTACAATTATGACACAATGTGATAGTAAAGAGTACATTTTTGACATGCTGGGAGGCTTCACACAGGTGGAATAAGAAATACAGCAGGTCACCAAAGGTACTGGGGGAGAAACCACTCTACATAGACTATGGATCGTAAACAGTTTGATAGGGCACATCACATGTCCGTGTGTCCTAAGCATACATCTCTGTGTTTCCTCTGTGTTTGAAAGGGAAAGAGCAATAACTGAGAGTTCAGTGAACCCAGAATTTTTAAAACATATTCAATGCCACACGAAAATCTTAGTTCACTGTGGAAAACTACTGCTTCTTAGACAACAGATTAATCAATGTGTACTGTTCTTTGGCCTTTGTATTTTTTAATGTAAAAATGAGCACCTAATTGAACTTATACTGGGAATATATATTAGAAGTTCTCTGATAAATTCTCATGGGTGAAAAAGATTTACTTTTAAAACATTCACTACAGGTATCTTGCAGTGACATCAGGGTCATATGCACGTAAGATGTACCTCATCAGTTTCCCCTGCCACAAACCTCAAAATGGCATCACCCATACACAGAAACAAAAGTGGTTTTTCTGATCTCAGGGAACCAATACCATATAACCGGAGAGAGAACCCAGAGCAGGTGCAGTGAACACATGTCAGGAATTAAGATAAGGCCAGCAGCGTACATGCAATTTTGGGCAACTATCATATTCAAGGAGTAAAAGTCATGGGGCCAAAGATCCAGGGAAATGTCAATTTGTCTGTAGGTGCTTTGAGAAGAAATAGCAAAAAAACAACTGAGGTCAAAAAACGGGAAATGGGAGGGAGAAACCTGTTAAGTGAACTCTCCCACTGAAATTAACAGAGCCTAAAGTCAAATGAAAATATTACGTGGTGGGAGAATGACTGCCATCGAGGCAGACATTGCCCATGGGTCTAAAGAGATATGAGTTGTTATCATAGAGTGAAAAATCCTTGTAGCCTTTAGAAAGCAAGTTTGGACCATGCATGTGTGGGACCCTTGCTGTTGAAAGTTCAAGGGTGAAAACAGGAGAGAATCGGAATAGACAGTTGTGTAAGCCGTCAAGAGCACGTGGGATACAATGGCGAGACACGGTTCTTCTTGTTTGAATAGTTGCAAATACATTACAATGATTATCTGTATTTCTGTAATAGTCTACTTATTTTCTAACCACTTGCATGTGAAACAAAATGGTTAACAACTTGAAGTTTTATTGGAAAAATAAAAAGCAACCAAAACGTATGATCAATATTGAGTGTTTCGTTTTATTGACTTGAATGTATTTACTGATTTATGAATCGATGATGGATAGATATTAAAGTATTTATTGCACTAGTTCTCCTTCACAGTCACTAAGCTAATTTTTTCACTAGAAATCTGAAAAAAAAATGCAGAATAAACGACTGAAGCACAAGGGGTTGGGAGGAGAATGAAATAGGGATGGGGCCTAACGTCCGTCATATAGCATTATGAGGCATTAGTGGTGGGTGTCATGCACAACATTCACCCGATGAGGAGTGAACATATCCCCAAAAGCACACACAGGCTTGGAAAACTACACTGCCTTGATGAAGTGACAAAAACACAATGAACTATATCATTCAACTTTCAGCAGTGTTTGCCTATAATAGAGACACTTTTTGCTTGGACTGACAAAAGCAATAACAGCTCATTGTCCTTGAACCTTAACAAAGAGTTGTTTTTACCTTGTGCCATTTTTATCTGGTTCATGTCTCCCGCCGACTACATTCACTGGAATCACAACAGGCTTCGTACTGGCTACAAACGCAGATTCTGGTAAAGACGCTGAATCACGTTGGGTTGTCTTCTTCCCTGTGTCCGTAAGCCTACTTTGAAAGAAGAAAACATGTAAACCTCGTGTTTTCTAAGATAAAGTATAATGAAAAAACTTTTACAACATCCCAACATTATCCACCTGCATTCACTGATATATTCTTAAAACTGTGATGAAGAAATAACCATTAGCAAGGAGAATACTCCTTGCTTCAAAGCCACATGTACAATTATGACACAATGTGACAGTAAAGAGTACATTTTTGACATGCTGGGAGGCTTTACACAGGTGGAATAAGAAATACAGCAGGTCACCAAAGGTACCGGTGGAGAAACCACTTTACATAGACGATGGATCATAAACAGTACGATAGGGCACATCACATCTCTTTTTTAAGCACACATCTCTGTGTTTCTTCTGTGTTTGAAAGAGAAAGAACAATAATTGAGAGTTCAGTGCACACAGAAATTTTAAAACATATTCAATGCCACACTGAAAATCTGAGTTCACTGTGGAAAACTACTGCTGCTTAGACAAGAGGCTAATTATTCAATGTGTACTGTTCTTTGGCCTTCGTATTTTTTAATGTAAAAATGAGCACCTAATTGAACTTGTACTGGGAATATAGATTAGAAGGTCTCTGATAAATTCTCATGGGTGAAAAAGTTTTACTTTTAAAACATTCACTACTGGTATCTTGCAGTGACATCAGGGTCATATGCACGTAAGATGTACCTCATCAGTTTCACCTGCCATGAACCTCAAAATGGTATCACCCATAGACAAAAACAAAAGTTGTCTTTCTGATCTCAGTGATCCAGTATGATATACCCGGAGAGAGGACCCAGAGCAGGTGCAGTGAACACATGTCAGAAATTAAGGTAAGGCTGGTAGCGTAAATGCAACTTTGGGCATCTATCAAGGAAGTAAAAGTCATAGGGCTAGCGATCCTGGGAAACTTCAATGTAATGACATCACTGTAATGTCCAAAGAAGTCTCCCCTACTCAAAACAACAATTTGTCATCTGTCATATATAAAAATAATTGCAATTATGTCCTGATTGACCCAGAACCGCACATCATGTGAGGAGCCCAGCTGCAAGTGCAGGAAGTATAGGTCGGGAATTAAGATACCTGTAGTGTAACTATAACTTTGGACATCTTTAGAATATTCATGGAAGTAAAAGTCATGGATAGAAGACCTGGGATACTTAGACTTGTGCAAAGGCAATGCAGTTGAAAAGAGGTAGGAAAAACTTATTGAAGTCAAAGTATAAGAAATGGGATTAGGATACTAGGCCAGTGAGTTCTCCCCTGAAATTTCCACAGCATAGAGTCCAATGAAGAAAATGTGTTGAAGGAGAGTGATTTCCATTGAGGCAGACATAGCCCATGGGTCTAAAAAGCTATGTGTCAATATCACAAATTGAAAAATCTGTGGTAACCATTAGAAAGCAAATTTTGAACAGGAATGTGTGGGACCATTACTGCTGTAAGTTCAAGAATGAAAACAAGAGAAACTGGGGATAGGTAGTTTTGTTGGCCTTAAGAGCTCATGGCATACCATGGTGGGTTACAATTCTTTTTTTGACTAGTTTGTAACACACAATCATGATTATTTAGTATTTCAGTAATAACCTACTTCTTTTCTAATTAGCTCCATGTGACACATATTTATCAGAAAAGTAAAGGAAAATTCAAAAATAAAATTTCTCCTGATTGTGTTTCCATATTGAATTTAACCTATTTTTTGAGTTTATGAATGGATGCAGAAAGATATTAAAGTATGTATGCAATGCATCTCCTCCTCACACTCACTAAACAAAGGTACTAGAAAACAAAACAAAAGAAGCCAAGAATATCGGACTACAACTGAGTGCACTAGAAAAGGATCACAAAGCATTGCGGGGTTAGAACTAAACAGACAGGGGACCCACACCTACAGGAAAGCAATATGGATACACTGGTGGTTGCTGTCGGCAGGAATATTCATCTAGTGAGGTAGCCACACCTATGTGGCTTGGTGTAGGTCTCATTATACTTAAATAACCAAGTATTCTTTTAGCTTTGTGGACCTGTATAATTTATTCCTCTCTCAGGTTTGGGAAGTTTTTCTCCTATTATTTCTTTGAAATAAGTCCTCTGCTCTGTCCCCCCTCTTCTGGAGTACCCAATATCCTTATGAGCCTTTTCTAATGAAATCAGGTAGTTATTGAAATGTCTCTTCATTTCCTTTTGTTTTTCTTTCTCTTTCTTCTTCCACCTGGGTCCTTTGAGACCACTGATTCATTCCCCACTTGGTGTAATCTATTTTCATAGCTGTCTCCAGAAACTTTTATCGCCTCTATTGGTCTTTTTACAATCCTACAATTCTGCTATTTTCTTATTTAAATCACTATTTTTATTTCTCATGACATTTGTTCTATCACTCTAATTAGCTTTTCTAAGTTCCTGTGTTCACTTTGACTTGCCTTTCCATGTTTTCTTCCACTTCTTTATGACAATTTTTAAGTCTGTATTTGATAAGAGATTAAGTTTTCCTTGTATTTGTGGTTGAACATCGGATATTTCTCTCCTTATGAAAACACAGTCCCTTGATAGCTCAATGTATCTTGTGTTGTATTTCTTTGCCTTCTAATTTTGCTGCTTTAGATTAACCTATTTGTTAAAGTACTTACAGCACTTACTTCAAGATAGAAAATATGCTTGAAATTCTGAAAGATGCCATTGAGTTCCCCTTCAGAATGAACTTACCAAATTCCTCTATCAAAGTGTCTAAGAATACCCCTCACATTTGTCAACCCTTGTTATTATTGTTTTAATGAAGTACTTATCACTATGATTTTAAAAATGTTATCTCATTATTAATTTGCATTTTTATGACTACTCGGCAAATTTAGATATCTCTAGCAAAAAAACTGAAGTTGTTAATCATTATACTCACTCAAATTTGAATAACTTATAAAAAATAACTAGTACCTATAGTAAAATATTATTACCTATAAGGATCTTCTTTGGTCATTGAAATAGAACAGTGCTGATTATCAGTGTTTCCACTCTTTGCTTGTTGAGTTAATCCACTGCTGACAATATCAGAATCAGATATGTCTTCTAATATCAAGTCACCACATTCGTGCTTCTTTCCTTCTTGAACCTTTAATCAAAGTTTGATATTAGGGATCATTGCTATTACTTTATTTATTTTAAGAACTTTTTGTTTTCACTACTTTTGTAATTTTACTCAGTTTCTTATGATTTTAATAAGTACTAATACCCCCCCCCCCAATGTTTTTCCTTCAAAACTTTCACAGGGTCTGGAACCCTTGGAGGCCTGAAAATGAAGGAGGAGGAAATCCTCACATTCCTTGCAGCAGGAACCCATTTATGCGCCACTAACCTTGACTTCCAAATGGAACAGTACATCTACAAGGGGAAATGTGATGGTACTTACATCACAAATTTGAAGATAAACTGCAAGTAGCTTCCATAGGTGGCTCGAGCTGTATTGTCATTGAAACTGGCTGATATCAGTGTCATATCTTCCAGGAACACTAGCCAGCAAGTTGTGCTGAGATTTGTTGCTGCCACCGGAACCACTCATGTTGCCCATTTCAGTCCTGGAATCTTCAATGACAGGATCTACGTAGCCTTCTAGGAGCCAGCACTATCATGGCTGCTGGTCCCAGGACTGACTGCCAACCTAATCTCACAGAGACATCTTAACTTTAAACCTGCCTATCATTGTTCAGATAACACAGACTCTCCTCAGTGCTATGTGAATTTGTCATCATATGCAGCAAGGGAGTCTGAGGTGGTGGATGTTGGCCTATTCAGTTGGAAGACTATTCTTTTACCGTTTACAATACCATATTATTTCCATAGAAATACTGATGATTTATCACAAAAGGTGGAATCCAACAATTTATTAAGAAAGGAAACTCAATGGTGAAGTTTAACATTAATTAATTTGTTACTAAAAATTTTACTAAAAGAGAAAACAATTGAATAAAGTAGCAAAGTAGTTCCAAAATCTCTTCTTTAAGGTCTTTAACCAAAAACTTGAGTTACGTTAACTCAAAAAAAAAAAGCATGTAAGCTTTCATAAGAGAAGAACATTTATTAATTCTCTAAAATGTGCTAAGCCTTCACAAATATCTTCAACACAGAAAAGAAGGGATTATGATGATGCTTACCCCACTTCCTGCTTCCTTGTTAGAAATTCTGACATGTTTAAATAAAATGAACAGATATGACTTACTGTTTTCTCTCATCAGAATGTCCTTCTTCTGCACCTTCACATGAATGACTCCTTCTCATCCTTCCCTTGGCAGCTTTTGGCTCACTCAGAGAGATCACTTTTGACCATCAAAATACTACTGCTACTCCCATTCTCACTCTGACTATGAACTCCCCCAATCTATTCTAACCTAAAATTCTCATGTTTCTTTATATGAAATACTTAGACTTACAATGAATCAGCTGCTAATTTTTCTGCTCCTGCAACTTCTACCGATCAACTTGTACATGCAGTATCTAAGTGCCATGCACATCGTTGGTATTCAATGATAGAAACTTTAATAGTCAAAACCTTTAAAATATTATGAAGAATTTTTCAAATACCAAACCACAATATACGACTTATCACTATACAAAGGATATCACTAATAACAGCCCTCTTAACATAGCCCTAATAAGAAATCCAAATGCCAATTTTAACACTCCCATTCTTTTCTGATACCACTACCATTTGATTGTCCTTCACAGTTTCAAAAAGTTCTTCAATATTTAGAAAGCACTAAATATCATCCTGATGGCATTGTCGTATTTCTATAACAATCTTTATAGTTTACCAATTATTTTTATTTGTTACTACATCTGTTCATTACATATACCTGAGAAGAAAGTATGAGTATCATTTTTATAAACAAGGTCATGGGCATACAAAGAGGTTCAATAATTTTGTTCAAGATTCCGTGGCTAGTAAGTGACACAGCCAAGATACTAACATGTCTTTTGATTTCAAATATGGTGTTTGTAACATTGTGCAAGACCTACGCTCACTAGTCTTTTTGTTAATCTCATGTATATCACAGAATAATGACTGGCCTTAGGGAGACCCGAAATAATTCTTTAGTTTTTAGATAAAATTAACTTCATAACACAACATGATTTTGTATGACTTCTAAGCCTTAGTTTTTGGCACTATACCAAACTAGTTCCATTAAGTGCATTTTGCCAATTAGCAGACTTATATGATGTAATAGTGGTGGTAGTACACCCAGCGCATAATTTTTTTTATTAAGTGCACATAAGAAAGTGAAAATCAAAATCAACAAAAAACTATGAACCAGAGACACTTTTAGGAGGGCGGGGGCGGGAGGGGAGGGATTGGGGTCAGAATGGGGGGGCTGCAATTGTATGGGGAATATAAAAATAAAATTTATTATTTAAAAAATAATAAATAAAATAAAAATAAAAACTCTAAGGGAATAATTTTATGGCAAACACAGAAGTGGGAAAGTAAAGTCAAAGAATGTTCTTTATATTTTGAATAACATTCCAATGCTTATATTTTAAAATGATACCATCCCTGGGTGGAATGAGGTCCCAGTGACAGACCCATAAACCAATGGCCACACCAACCCTCCCAGCAATCAGAACAAAGCCAAAGGGCTTTGGGGAAGGCTCTAGGATCACTCCAGATCCAACAATACTCCAGTAAGTATACCCAACATCTAATGAATACCCAGAGCAGTGGAAAAGACACACAACAAAACCCAAAACTACAGCAGAGAAAATCCACAACCAAAAATGGGCAGGAATAAAAATATGAAATGCCAGGCAAGCCATCAGGGAAATAACACACCACTAGAGAAACAAAACTCCAGAACCAAACTACAAACACATAGAAGAGCTCTTTGACCAATCAGATGCAGAATTCAAGTATACCATGGTTAAGAAAATGTCAAAATGGGAATAAACAAATCTCAGAAAGGGAAATGAACACTATGAGAAACCCAATCAGCAACAATGATTGAAAGTGTGACTTTAAACAGGAAATTAACAGAAATACAGGAGGAAACAAAAAATTCAGGAGAAAGCCATGAAATTAGAATAAATCAAGTGGAAGAGCAAATCAGTGATCTCAAGAATCAAAAAGAGGTAAGAAGCAAGATAGAAAAGGGGAAGGAATGAAGAAATCCTTTGAGAATTATCTGACAGCATGAATCATAGGAATCAAAGATGGAGAAGAAAGAGAATGGCACTGAGAATTGATTTAGGGAAATAGCGCCTGAGAAATTCCCAACCTTGAAAAAGGAAATGAACATAGAAATACAGGAAGCAAAGGGAACACCAAGCTACTGTTAGGGGGAAATTATGTCCTGAACAAGCTCCACACGGGTTTTGTGGACTCCACCCCCACTCCAGACCAAAGCCATTGAGACACTGGGAACTACAAATCCCATCATCACCCAAAGGAGAGTTGCTGCGAACTGAGGGTGGAACTAGCAGCCAGGCTTGGTATAAAACCAGACATGAGGGCCTTGGTGTTCCCCATGGCCTCTCAGCTCTTGGCTTGACTCTTGGCTTTTTGCAATTGGGATTCCAGCTCAGTGGAACTAGTAGGATGCATTCATGAATTATCTCCATATTTGTCCCTGAGTTAATCATTTCTTCATTTCCCCTTCTTTTGTAAATAAACCCTTTATTAACCTTTTTGTTTTGTGCCTGCAGTTGAGTATTATTATAACTCCCTTTTAAGCTCACGGGTGAGGACCCACAGTCAAGCAACCTGTTTCATATTTGAGTTGCCCTGTAACACTACCGAGATAAAAGGAAAACTACTGCCAGTCACAGAATAGTGAAAACCCAAAAATTCTAAGATACAGAAAAAATAATGAAGCTGATGGGGTGGAAGAAACAGATAACCTATAAAAGAACACTGATAAAACAAACATATCTCCCTGAAGAAACAATATGGGCAGGAAGATAATGAAGTGACATTCAAAATACTCATAAGGAAAAAGGATGCTAGATAATACTCTATCCTACAAGGCTTTCCTTTTTATACAAGAGAGAGATCAGAAGTTTGCATCCATTAAACCTCTCCTCCAAGAAATATTAAAAGAAGCTTTAGGATCTAAAGCAGAGAGAGGGACAAATGCAATTTAGTGAGGAATTAAAAGAACCACATCTTGGAACAAAATGGCAGTGATGGACTTTCATATGCAAATAATTACTCTAAACATTCATGGACTGAATTCACCATGACACAGAGTACATAGTTGGGTTAGGAAACTGAATCCAATCTTCTGCTGCCTCCTAGAAACACATTTAAGTACCAAGGAGAAAGGTAGACTGAAAATAAAGGAATGGAAAACTATCCTGTAAGTAAATGACACCCAAAGGAAGGCAGGAAAAGCCATACTTACATATCAAACAAAATAGACATCTAGCTTAAAAAAGTAAAAAGAGATGGAGAATGACTCTATACCATGATAAAGGGAACAATAAAACAGGGAGACATGACACTCATCAATATATACTCAGCAAACAAAGGAGCACCAAAATACATCAGACAGCTACTATCAAATCTGAAAACAGACATTGGAGAAAATTCATATGTGTGGGTGCTGTGCCTGGATCTTTCTTCCTCAATGACGGCACAGTCATTATGTTGGAATATTCTGACCAGTTTGTACCTTGACCTGGAATGTTCTGATTAATCTATATTTAAACCGATCTAGTTGTACACTACATTACTGAATGATGGCCCCAAGGACAACGGGCCCCACTGTGAAGTAGGCCTGGTGATGCCTAGGTAGCCATTGATAGGATGTGTTGGTCTGTGTGCAGGGATGGCCTAGGAAATGTTTCAAGATAACATCAAGACATTCCCAAGGGATCTGAGAAGTAGTTTAAGCAGATTATGTATAGATTATGTATGCTATTATCTCTGGTAAACAGACTCCTCCTTCTCCTCCCACTCCACCTCCCTCTAGCCCCCATGCAATCATTATTTTAAAAAAAGATTTATCTATTGGGCCTCCCCAGTGGCTGTGGTGCAGTGGTTGAGCGCTGAGCTGCAAAGCTGCCCGCAGCCTCTGCAGCACTGGTTTGATCCACGGCCACCGGTAAGGGTCCCACATGGCGTGCAGACCTCTCCTGCCATGCCCGCTGCTCCCCTCAGCAGTGTACTTCGTCAGTCTGCCTGCTTTGGCTCTGGTGAATTCTCTCACCCTCCTGCGCTTCTGACTGTACCTAGTGCTTGTATAAATAAATTAATCTTAAAAAAACAAAAAAGATTTATCTATTTATGCATATAAGAACTGGGGTACAGGCCAGAGGTGTGGGGGCGAGGGGCTTCACCAGAAAAAGAGTGGGGTACAGAAAAGGCATACCGACTGAAACACACTGCTAAGGGGAGGAGCAGGCCAGTCAGGAGAGGTCTGCTGCACCATGTAGGTCACCTCCTCCGCTAGAGTTTGAACCCATGCTGCAGTGGCTACAGACAGCCCCACAGTACTGTGACTGAAACTTCTGCACCACCAGGAAGCCCCTCCCCCAGGCATTCTTGAAATTGTATACCTCCTGTAATCTTTTTTCTCCTATATTGCATGATCAGTGACAGAGTGATGGATGAAGGAGATACAGGGCCAAGAACCTAACTCATACAAGGAGGTAAGGGTAGAAGGGATTAGCGTAATCCATTAACCCAGTTACAGAAACCAAGACTCTTAGTCATCAACGCCCAGATCAGGAGGTGCAACACCCAGAAACTATCAGACTGCCATAGAGGCACAAACCATCCACCCACAAAAAAATTAGGCCCTTCCTGAAGATTATAAAACCTAAGGCAGCTCCCACAACAGGGCAGCACTCTGTCTGCCCACCTGTGACTATGCAGGGTCTTCTTCTCACCAAACTTCTCCCTCTGCAGGGCAGCAGCCTTCCTGACTGTCCATGACCTACACCATGCCAGGACTTCTCCTCACTGACCTCCCTCAGTGGAGGCGGCTCTCCTCAATGCCGCCCACCAGCAACCATGCAGGCCTCTCTTAGCAAACCTTTCCCTTTTGGAACAGCTCTTTCTGCCCACTTGTGTCTATGCAAGTGTCTTTTACTGTCCTGTTCTTTTTCTAATAAACCTGCTATTTAAATATAACTACTGGGGACTCCCAGGCAGTGCAGGCGGTTGAGCACAGTCCTGTGAAGCTGTCCGCAGCCTCTGCAGTGTCGGTTCGATCCCCACAGGCGCGGAGCAAACCACAAGGCGCAGCATACCTCTACTCTCTCGCCTGCTGCTCCCCTCAGCAGTGTATTTCATTAGATCTGCCTGTTCTGTTCCTTGCTCTGTCTCTGTTGAATCCACTCACCCTCCTGCACATCTGGCCTATACCCCGGTTCTTGTATAAATAAAATAAATCTTAAAAAAAATAAATATAACCATCACCTCTGTCTCGTGGAGAAACTCGATGCATGTCACTGAAACAGGAGCTCTGGTGAAAACTTTCCCAGGGTGAACCCAAGGACCCTGCACTCCAAAAAACCACATCATTTTGGCTCCCAACATTTGGTTTTCCATGGCATCAGTAAGATTTCTCCAGTTTTCTCTACCTTCATGCTATTATAACCTCCTTTTTGAGAGGAGTTGGTGTTTGGTGACTGTTTGGCTGTCCTACAAAGACTGAGGGGCTCAGGCAAAGGCTACTCTTTGGCGGGTCCCAAAACATGGAAGCATGACCTTCCAGTTGCCCTAAGCCCAACCGAGTGAACACCTCATGCCTCTCTCTTTGCCTCACTCCGTTGCTAATCAATCTTAGTCGAGCCGCTGTTCCCTCTCTACCTGGGGAACAGAGCTGGCTCCTGAGTTCTGTTTTCAAACTAGGTCTCACTCTTGCCGCAAAAAAAAAAAAAAAAAAAATAGTGGACACGGGTCAGCCATGTAAAAGGCCACTAGGGCCGGCTGCTGCTTTCTAGAAGTCTCCCGTGAAAGGATAAGTTGGCGTGCACCCTGGGTTAGCTCTAGTCCTGCCAACCGCAAGAAGGGTACAGCAATGCAGGAACTCCTAATAAGCATTCCACATGTCCCACCCCACAGCTCTCCACCTCTTGGGATTGTAAAAACGAGACCTGGACCTGCTTTTCATGACCAATTTTCTAGTGCTCTTCCCTAACTCGAACCACATTCTTTCACTACTTCCTTTTCATCATAATCACCTGCAATGAGCCACAAGTAGCCAGTAACCCATCCGGCCTTGTTCTTGGTCAGGTAGTGCTCACCCTCTGAAAGTTCCCCCTCTCTGAATTCTTGTCGTCTAAGTGCCTTCCTATGTCACTGGTAATTTGATAGTTTCCTCCCCTGGCTATGGGAAGAAGATTTCCTCTCCTTGGTTAATAAGTGGACCCAAGCCTTTAACTCGAGATTCAACTCTGAAGGTTATTGTTATATCTGCCTTACCTTCAAGATTTGTGAGGGACTAACACAAATCCAGTCAGCTATCTTAGGTCTTTTTTTTTTTTTAAAGATTTATTTATTTATTCATCCAAGAACGAGGGTACAGGCCAGATGTGCGGGAGGGTGAGAGGACTCACCAGAGACAAAGTGGGAAACAGAACAGGCACACTGATGAAACACACTACTGAGGGGAGCAGTGGGCGCAACAGGAGAGGTCTGCCGCGCCATGTGGGACCCTCACTGGCCGGCCAGGATCGAACCAGCACTGCAGAGGCTGTGGGCAGTCCCACAGCTTGGCACTCAACCGCCTGCACCACCAAGGGAGGCCCTATCTTAGATCTTACAGTGTCAGAGCTAGGCCTCTTGGTCTTGCATTGCAAGTCATCATAAATGCTACAGGGGTTTCTTGTTAAAAGGTAGTAAGATTAGCCATATGTGGGCTAAATGCAAGCTGTTCTTCTTAAATAGGAATTCTGAGGCAGCCTGCCTTCCACCCAGAGAAGAGGGAAAGCCAAAGACAGATAATATGTCGAGGCCTGAGGATGCTCAGGTCTAGGGGAGTTCCTCCCCATTGTGGGGACGTCCACAAAAATAAGATTACTCCCCTGGGGCACACCTGTGGCTGCTGCCACTCTGGGGGTACGCCCATGGCTGCCCCCACTCTCCGGGGGTACGCTGATGGCTGCCCCCACTGCATCTGTCCATGACAGGTTCAGGCTCATTCAGGCACACATCCATGATGGGGTCTGCTCCCTCCATTCCTGTGGACTCGCCTCCTACATTCTTATAAATTTCCTGCTCTCACTCAACCTCACTATTTCTGTCAGGTTTTTATAACAATCTCTCTCATTTTGACTCTTTTTTGATCCCTTTCATGATTATAAGACTCTGGGATAACTCTAGATAATTTCACTTATCTGGAGAATTTAATAAAGAAGCAAAGTAAGAGAACAAACCAAAATGAACCCTTAAAATATGACTATTGAAACAAGGCTACCAGAGGGGCAGAGATGAAGTGAAGTGCAGATGAGGCCCAGTGAATTGGGTGCAGGATTATAGGGGCTTTAGTGGTGGGTGTGGTATAACAACGTACATTTTTTGAGGTGTGAAACTATATCCATAGAATACATACAGTGTTATAAATCAAATTTACCCCAATAAATATTAAAACATGTATTAATAAAGTCAGCTTCTTTCAAGACAGAAAGGAAAAAGGAAACCAATGGGGCAATAATTCATGAATGAATGAATGCCACACTGAGATACTAAATGGAAACGAAATACAGCAGAACATTTCACAAAGCTCACATTACCTTAGTTTCAAAATCTACGATTTTGGATAATGTAGAACACGAATCATCAAAGTTTAGTTTCATGGGACGCCTTTAGAGATAAAATATACAACAAAAATTTCATTTCTACATTGAAAAATCAAGTGAAACTTTGGCTACTTACATGCTAAATCAATTTTCTTTATATAATTCAAATTTGGGATCAATTTATTTTTTTCAAAAAAAAAAACTTTTGTATCTATTTCTACCTCTATTTCCCCCAGCCTGTAAAATGTCCAATAAAATCCCATTCTTGTGCCCATAACAAAAAAATTAGAGCTTCTGAGAAAAAAGTAGTTCTTACAAAAAGTACTGATGGTTAAATTGAAAATCCAATTAATAGATGGCATAACTTTTATTATCTGAACTACAATAAACCTGATAACCTAAAGAAAGAAGAAAGGTATACTGTTTCTTCTTCATAACCTGTCCGTGGTTCAAAGACCAATCTATGTCAGTCAAAAATGGCAGTCTTATTCCTTCAGCATGCAGACCACTTATTAGGATTCATTCCTTCCCTTCACTCTAAAATTGTATAGGGAATTCCCTAAAATGTTTGAAAACTAAATGTACTGAAGTCAAAGAATAATTACTAATCACAGAGAAATTAAAACATTAAAAATTATAAATTCTGATTATTTTTCCTATATAGGTCCTGCCTTTTTCAGGTCCCCATAAACTGGCAAGCCTTTAAAAATGTTCATAAGTACTCAGATACCCAAGGAGAGAGACTACTGCAAAGACAATGTCCTGAGTTCTGCCACTATTTCCCTTGCATACAATTTAAATATCTCCCTTACTACAGGGCTCCCATTCCCCCACATCTACCAGGCTCAGTGGCAGTCTCCAACCTCTAAATCTTCAACCTATGATGGCACAGATTCCAGAAACAAGGCTGGGCTGGGCTGAAATGACCAAGAGTAGGTCATTTCCCTGCTGCTGGAAAATAAGCGAAACAAAGCTTATGCTCTCACTACCAACACAGGCCTGTGATCAAGCAGCCAGATGAGGCCCTGTGACTGACCTGACAGTCATCCTAGCTCCATGCAACCCTGCCAGCACATGGACAGGGACATCGGTGAAATGGAAAGAGAGGCCGAGACTAAGAAACACCTGCCTTAGGTGAAAGATCTGTGTAGGTTAGTAATCTCAACTACCGTGGTAGGTGTGGGGGATCTAAGGCAGCTTCTGTCACTTGGGGTGGAGGAGGATATCACAATCCTATTTTCTATACAGAGACACTTCCTGGTGGCTCATATTGTTTTTATGTGTTTTGATATAAATGAAGTATGCTAGTTCCCTCAATTCAACAAAAAAGCAGCAAACTATTTAAGTCTCCTTTAAACTTTCTATTTAATATGCCTCTACTTAATATTCCCAACATACTTGTTCCTGTAGTTTCTCTTTATATAACTTGCATAAACCCCAATATTTTGTAACTCTTTTCTAAAACCCTTATTCCTATTAACTCGGTGGTGGTATTGAAGTTTGGACGCCTCTGCTACTTCATTCTTATCTTCTTCCATTGTGTTCACTAGATCCAATTCCCACCTCTCTTTTATTAAAAACTCACCTAGAGACAATCTCTTTTAAAAAGGAAAATTCTGGGCCTCCCCAGTGGCGCATCGGTTGAGCGCTGGGTTGCAAAGCTGCCCGCAGCCTCTGCAGCACCCAGTTCGATCCCCGGCTGCTCCCCGGCCACCGGAGGAGGGTCCCACATGGCGCGCAGACCTCTCCTGCTGCCCGCTGTTCCCCTTAGCAGTATACATTGGTCCTTCTGCCTGCTCTGCTCCCCGCTATGGCTCTGGTGAATTCTCTCACCCTCCCGCTCTTCTGACTGTACCCAGTGCTTGTATAAATAAAAATAAATAAATCTTTAAAAAATAAATAAATAATCCTTAAAAATAAATAAATAAATAAAGAGGAACAATCTGAGTTTAAATCTCATTTTTGCCATATGCCATACCCAAAGAAATCAGTTTAATCTCTTTGAATTTCAAGTATTCATTTGAACAGCTATTTGGCTCAGAAGATAAACACAGGGTATTTGATTGACTGAATCTCTAAGATTCTTTAAAATTCTGAAATTCTACATGCTTTTTATTTTGCTATAGGGAATTGGAGAATAACTCCCTAGTAGACGTTGAAAAAAATAGAACAAAGCAATCATCAAGAACAACAGAGAAGAAAGTTAAAAAAAAAAATAAAGAAAAGCTTATGGAACTTATAGAAAAGTTACGGAAAAAGAATAAAAAAGGGTATACCAAAAATGAAAAGACTACAGAGTACTAGCCAAGGCTACTAGCCTAATGATTACACCAAACTATGAAGTCACAAAGTATAGAAATCCATGAGAAATATCCTCTAAATAGATGCTGAGGTTAACATAAGCTGTTCTATAAACCACAGATCATCTTCACCTAAAGAAGAACAATTTATCTCAAGGACCACAAAATATCTTTACACCTAAGAAGACCTACATGATTGAGTCTTGCTGATGTAAAACCTGCAGTCTATGACCATAGCTGAGATCTACCCTAAAACTTTTGATGGTAGGTGCAAAGTTTTAGTTACCACTGCCATTGTTAAATGTATTGGGACAAATGCCTGGACTAAGCCAGCTTCTTAGGGAAACCTGAAAATAAAAATTAGCACATAACTAAATTGAACTTTCTGAGTTGGTTTGCGTTGGGTCTATATATTCATGCCAGAGCTACACAAGTACCTAGGGACAAGAGAATGGACAGGGAAGCCAGGCAGGCTAATGGTCAAGTCATGGAACAAATACCTTCTTAACTATGGAATCGTGGATGAACTAAGTTTGCCTTACAAACCATCTAGTTTGTAAGGCATTATTTTCACATGCGATGCTTCCTGAAGCACAGTTGCCTAATTGGTAAAAAGTGGGCTGGAACAGCAGTTACTTTGCAAAGCTATTGAAACAACTATATGAGATAACAAATGGGAAGCACATAACACAGTGTCTAGCCTGAAATAAAACACTCAACGAATACTGATTGCATTTCTCTGCATTCCATCAGTTGAGACATTTTTAAAATCTGTAAAATCCTACCTCTTAACAGTGTCCTTGTGAAAATTCTCTTTTGCTAGTAAAGAAAAAAACACATTTTAATCAACAGTAGAAAATGTACAGAATATTAAGAGTATAAGACAGCTAACAAATATTCCTTAGGGACCAACTTGGAGACAATACTAGAAAGAACTCTTGGGCTCCCCCCTCCTTTATATTTATGAACAGCAAGACATCTGATATCACTTATCAAAGTATATTTAATGACATTTAGTACCAACAGTCAATTGCTATTTACAGTGAGCATAATTCTAGTCAAACCTATAGAACTGACACAAAATGGTATCATTAGCAGAATCAGCATCATAAACTGACAATGTCAAACCTAAATAGCATGATTCTTCTGGATAGCCATCATTAGAAATACTTAGAGGAGAGTAAAATAATTTTGCTGTGACATAACACAACTTCTCCAGGTTTTCAGTCAACACCACTTGGTTTACATTAAAACATGGACTATGATGGAGGATTATGGGTGCTTTGGTAGCAGGAAAACTACAGTGACCACATCTGAGAGAAGAAAACCTACATTGTGAGAAAACAAACAAGGATGTAAAGTAATGATATGTCGTCAATTTAAAAAACCAAGGAAACTTGGTCTAGAGACACTATACAATGCAGCAGGAAAAACAGGAAACACTTTTAGAGTGTGACTCTAGTTTGATAAAGTACAGCCTGTGGAGACTATCTCCTTCCATAAATAGTCTCTCTGGATATACTTCATAGAATAGGATGGTTCAGTTAATGCTGCATAGTAGTGAATGATGTCATATTTCTCAACCCTCCCCATTATACATCCATCATTTATAGAAATTAGGATTTTTAGTTTGTAAGGTATTACTGTCACATGCTATGCTTATGAATAGCAGCAAAACCCAGAGAGAACAAGGAACATCTTATATGCGAACATTTTAAGTTGTATGGTATGATACACTATATATATGAACTGTATGATATCAAATATATGAAACTGTGTGATACCATATATATGAAATTCTGACAAAGGCATAACTATGGAGACAGTAAAAAGATCAGTGGTTTCCAGGAGTTAGAAAGAAGGGAGAGATGAGTAGACAGAGCACAGAGGATACTTAGAGCAATGCAACTATTCTGTATTCTGTAAAATACAACAATTGTGGATCCATGTCAATATACATTTTTCAAAATACATAAAATACACAGCACTGAGAGGGAACCCTAGTGTTAGAATTAATTATGACTTCTGGGTGACAATGATGAGTCAGTGTAGACGCACACATTTTTATATTTTTTATAAAGGTAAAACTGTGATGCAAGATGTCAACAGCACATTTGGCTGCACATGTGTGGGAGCCAGGATATACAGGCACTCTGTACTTTCTGCTCAGGTTTGCTGTAAACCTAAACCTTTTCTAAAGACTTTTTTTTCCAAAGGGTTTCCTCTGACCTGCTACTACCACATAATAATTTATGAAGGCACAGTCACTTCAAAAATGAAAATAAAGTAAGCAAATACGGATATTATCTCCCTAGCTGATGTACATGAATTATATATATAAAATAAGCTCTTTCAATTTTAAACTTAAGAGGCAAAATCTGATAAATATTATTGACTATGTTGTTTTCTAATTACAATGGGATTCAGCATCATAAGAATCAAATTAGATCATCTGCCTAATAAGCAATTTTTATTTTAATTTTAAATCAGAACTTGCAATGCTTATTTTGTCTCAGAATTATCCTGAAAGAGTAAGAAAATATAAAGAATAAATTGTAATTATCTATAATAACCACAGTAGTTTCTGTATAAATATCTGTTAAGCACTCATCAAAAATCAAAAATGTAACCAGCACTGTAATTTAAGGTGGATGATGCAACTGAAACTAATACTATATCTTTATATTGCCTATTAAAATAAAATTTTAAGATAAAGCCAAACATTAAGGTTAGCATAACTACTAGAAAGATTTCAGGCAGTGAGCCTGAGACTGCTCTCCTTAGAAATTCCTGCTTGAAATGGCTGACCCTTGGTGGGTGTCTGGGAAAGTGGATTTGGGGAAGGTTCCCTCTATTCCCCAATTGTGCTAAATTAGGAGTACAAGCAATGTGGTTTCTGCTGAACATTTGCTTTCATTCTGGGGAAGTGGAATTTCAGTACATGCTAGGGAGAAGATGTCTAGGCTATAGCAAAACACTGGAGCACTGGGGCTGGCAGACACCCACTTTACATGTGCTGTCTATTTTGAGATGGAGGAACTAGGCACATTCTGAGAATGCCACAGGGAAAAGACGCTTAAAACTTGCAACTGTTTTCCTTCAGAGTTTTCCCCAGACAACTTTTCACTTTGCTGAGTTTTCCTTGCATCCTTTCACTATAATAAATCACAAGCATGAGGGGCCTCCCCTCCCCAGGGGCACAGCGGGTTGAGTGCAGCACTGTGAAGCTGTCCGCAGCCTCTGCAGTGCCAGTTTGATTCCTGGCCAGGAAGGGAGATTCCCACGTGGCACTGCAAACCTCTCCTGTCCTGCCCGCTGCTCCCCTCAGCATTGTATTTCAGTCCGTCTGCCTGTTCTGCTCTCTGCTCTGTCTCTGGGGAATTCTCTCACCCTCCTGCACCTCTGGCCTGTACCCCAGTTCTTGTATAAATGAATAAATGTTAAAAAATCAATCACATGCATGAAAACTACTATATGCTGAGTCCTGCCAGTTCAGTGAATAACCCGAGCTGGTGTGGTTAGGGAACCTCTGACACAACCACATGAAATGAAATTCTTATCTTGAGGGTTTATATGTCAGACATAATTACTGTCAAAATGACAATTCACAGAATACCTTTACTTGAATCTGTGCTTGATCCTGGTCCTGAAAATGTGTGTACTTCTGTCCATTCAACTAAATGCATAAAAGATACAGATGAAACAAGGATATCAGAAAATAATATGAAACAAGTAACAACTCTATATTAAAAAGAATTTAAAAATAAAGAATACTGATGAGTGACAATATGTTCTATAGCATAAAAGTTCCTGTAAAGAAAATGAAAGGCTCACATAGTCAATTTTCTTCAACTAAGCAGGGTTTATTTAATTCCTCTTTATAATAGTTGTGACACCAACAGGTAACTGGAATAATTATGTAAAAATACAACTATCACATATGTATAATAACATACTGATTATAGAATACTGGTTTCTAATTCTTCCCTTAATTTCTTATAAAACTAGAAACATAGTTTAGGGGTCTCCCTGGTGGTGCAGCGGGTTAAGTACAGCACTGTGGAGCTGTCCACAGCCTCTGCAGCACGGATTCGATTCCCATCCAGTCAGGAAGATTCCCACATGGTGCAGCAGGCAGGCCTCTCCTGTCTCACCCGCGGCTCCCCTGGGTAGTGTCTTTGGTCCATCTGCCTGTTCTGCTCCCGGCTCTGTCTCTGGTGAATCCTCTCACCCTCCCACACCTCTGCCCTGTACCCCAGTTCTTGTATAAATAAAAATAAATCTATAAAAATAAACATATTTTAAAACAAGTCCTATTTGTTTGAATGTGATTAGAGGAAATATATACAAACTTAAATTTTAAGAACTTTTTTTTGGAAAGGCAATACTGTCTCAGATTTCAAATGACTACATGTAATTTCTTTAATTCTGAAGAACAAAGCAATTAAGAAATTTTAAGTATACAGGCAATTTGTACATCTTTTTCATTGCTCTTTCATTTTCAAAATTCCTGTATTCTTATTTTTTCCTCTGTGGTAGCACCACCAAGAGTAATTCACTATCTGAAGTCTTACCTAGATCATTCTCTTCCTTCTTTTTATCATTTTCCTTCATTTCTTCCTTTTCGTTCTTTTCATTCTTTTTGTTCTGTTTGTCCTTTTCACTTTTATGGTCAAGTATTATTTTGTGATTGCTATATGTAAAGAAAGGAAATTAATAAAATTGCTAATTTTAATACTTATGTGAATGTTGAGAGAGACCCTGCACAGTGAGCAGAAGGGTCTTGACCTGAGTCTCTAAGGCATGTGAAAACACATGCATCACGGAGGAAAACCTCTGAGTGACTGGAACTGCTGTTGAGTGCCCCGAAAGTGATCTGTGTAGAGTCATGCCTCAGTATCTCCACAGCCAAAAACCAATTAGGAGCAAAACTCCTCTGCTCTAGCTAATGAGCAATCAGATTACATATAGGAGCTGACCACCTGGCACTTAAAAGTCGAGAGTAGGCAAATATCAGCAGCAAAATAAAATAGTTAATCATTTCAGCTCTCATTTTATGGTGCACATTGATGTTATGCCTAATGCACTCTGAGAAAGTATATAATGAGCACTAAGACAATAAAGATTCACTGCATGCTGGACATGACAGTCCCCCATGTCTGATTTCCCTCACCCTCATGTTGCAGGTCCAGGATTCAATAGAAGTCCACATGTGAACAACATTTTTATTCTTAGAATATTTCAGGGAATAACAGAGAATATCAAAACTTTAATTATCCCACACACTTCAAATGTGTAAGAGCTACAATTTGTTTTTAATCAAACAGTTAACTTAAAGGTGAAAAGGGGCTGTAGAGTGCAGAAATTAGAGTTAGATTAAAATATGGAAAGCATCTGTATGTCAAGTTTCAAATAGCCATCTGATCCTGGACAAACCACTTCCCTTTGGCTCCCTTTTCCCCTCTAAAACAGATATCTGGCTGTCCCATTCACAGAGTTATTAGGAAATTTAATATACCCACCACACCCCAAAAACAACAAACATAAAAAAAAAAACTAATGCTCAGAGAAATACTGAAGCAATGAAATAATTTCTTTTTGAACTTTACTGGTAGAACTTGGGATACCAAACTTCATTAAATGTGTGCTTTTTTTATAGGTTCTAACAACCAAATCTTATAATTTGGCTAGTGAATGGCTCTTCCCCTGGGGCTTAGAATTCAAAGGCATCTCAGTTACTATAGAATTTGTAACTATATTTATAAATATATCACCTCATTAGATAACATAATTTTCCCCCATAACCAGTCACATGAAGAACAGAAAACTAAAAATTCAAGCCTGGGTTTGACTAGTTCTATTCCTTTTCTACCTCTTCAAATTCATAACTAGTAGATCGTCCTTAGAATGATATGTAATCCCCAGGTTCATATCCAACTGACCTGGAAGACACAACCTGCTTTTATAATACATGGAAATTGAAGAGTCACAGATGGGGTTTAGCTTTCCTAACAACCAACTAACCATTCCACTGAATTACCTCCTTGTGAAGGAGATTCTGAAAAATATTTGAAACTTCACACAGATACAAGTCACTTGGGGGGTTTTCACTATTATGAAAAACTGATCATTTGAGGGATCAACCTTAATGAACCAGTTAGCACCCACTACTCTGAGAAGGACAATATGGCACTTTCCACAACTTATAAAAGGTGTCCCACAGGATATAAAGCAGCTTTGGGGTACAGATCTGGTACCAAAAGAGAAAGGATAATCTTAGCACTTCCTGCACCACTGCTTCAACTTCTCTGATAGCTGAGACTGGGTCCAAATAATATCTGCTAACAAAAAAGACAGACATGGTCAAGGTGTAGGCTAAGTTTTTGAGTGGGGAATAAGGGTGTGTGTGGCTAAAGCTTGGAGGGGGGGCCGCAAGAACATAGTGGCTGAGCATATGACCATATGTATATGAACAAAAGAAAGTCGTTTCATTGAAGTCCTAGTGGAAATCACCATGGAGACGGAGGAATCTGGATCAGCAGAGGCATCCTGGGAGCAACGGTCAATAGTGACCAGACTACAAGAGCAGTTTCAGGAGCAACACTGCAGCAACAGAATCAATGGGGACAAAAAAATGATTAGCATGCCTTTCACCATTTGCCCTCCATGCAACTTGTGAAAAAGAAATGTCTTTCATGGATTGAAAGAACGCGTTGCTTAGGTTCTTAGAAAATTCAAGGGGGAAAGATAGGCGATAGCATCTAAGGGGAAAATATAGGATTTTTTGCTAAAATGAACTTTTCAAAATGCAAATATCTAGTCAGAAAAATCAGACATGTGACATGATTTTGTGACATGATTTTGTAGAGTTATGCTGGAATGAAGTGGATCACATCAGAATCCCTAAGGATGAAGATTAAAAAGTGCCCACTGCTACTCCCAACTATTCTAGTCATGGCTTGGTTTCTGGCCGATGCTGTGGACTACCGCAATGCCATTCCACAACTGCCTACCCAAACTATGAAATCCCACCTGTTACAGAAGAAGCAGCAGTTAAATTCTTTTAATCCTCAGGTTAGTGATAGCTAACATTTTAATGTAAACACTTACTTAATATAACCATGAAGAAGAGCATACTGGTCAGCAGTCCTTCCACCCCGATCTTCAGAAGAGCAATCAATGCCATGCCGGAGGAGAATATGAATGACGTCTGGTGAATCATGGCATGCAGCAAACGCGAGGGCTGATCTAAAATAGCAGAGATAACTTCACCCTTGGGAACTTAAGTTACTTAGAGAGCTACTTGGATCTATTCTACCAAATTCATCCCTTGCCTGTCTTTCTAGAATTGACCATTTACGTGTGCAAGTATTCATCTCTGTAACTTAACTTGAAGGCTAAAAGGCGGCATCGTGTCACATTGGGACCCATCACAGTAGAAGCCGCTAATTTAAGGCCCTTTGATGGACAAGAAACAATGCCAAGATCACTTATCTGAAATAGGTGAAGCTCTGAATGAATTATTTTCCATTTCTTCCTTAGTCTGTTGTTATCAGTTAAAGGTTAGGTAAGTAAAAGTTATTTGCAAGCTTAAAACAGTGATATTGATAATAATGGTAACAATACTCAGAGCTGCAGTTAATGATGCTGATAATGCATTGCTAAGCATCAAATTAAGTGCTATATCAACAATCTTACACAAAATGATCCTCAAAAGATATACAGTTGACCTTTGCACTTTGTAGGGGTTGGGGTGCTGACACCCAGCACAATGAAAATCCATGCTTTTGAACTCCCCCAAACTTTAACTAGTTATAGACTGCTATTGACTGGAAGTCTTACTGATACCATAGACAGTTGATTAACACATTTTTGGTATTTCTTTACATTCTTACCATAAGGAAAGCTAGAGAAGAGAAAAAGTTATGAAGAAATTGATAAGATGCATTCACAGTATTGCAGTATATTGAGTGATAGCGTAAGTTTACTCCCACCCCTTCTGCTCACTGCAATAGAAACAGGAGGTAGACGTTAAATTATTAGTCAGTCATTAGTATATATTAGTCAATTTTATGCTCTAATGATTTAAAACTGCATCTTTACATTGGTTCACATTTTCTTTAAGAATGCCGCACATGCACAGTCTGTACACACAGATGGTGTACAGTGTGTAAGTATTAACAAACTTTTATTTTTTATAAGAGATTTGTATAAAAGTTATGGTAGTAAATGATAAAACAGACTATTATCTATATGTAATTTATGCATTCATGACATATCTAACTTTTTCTGAATATTTTCAATATTTCAAGGCTATAGTTTGTGAGTTTTTCAAGTTGTGCTGTTCAGGTGTCAATTGTGCTATTATCTTCCTTTTCATATGAGGAGCATATTGGCTGATGATAAGCAATGTTCCTAAGGTCACACACCTAGCAAGTGGCAAAGATAGGAATTAAACCCAGGCCTGTGGAATCTAAAACACATCTCTTCTCTGTCACCTACTTATGAATTTTCTTTATAAAGAAGAAACTTATTCTTTATAAAGAAGAAATTTCTTTCTTACTTCCACCCATATCAATTGAAAGTAAAAGCAGGAAAATAAACTAGAAGTGGCAAAGGAAAAAACCAATGATCCTATAGTATCTAGTAATAGTAATTAATATTCACATAGGGATATAAGTTAATATAATTAGTAATCCTCAAAGAAAGCAATTTATAACAAGTATTATCCAAAAAATAAAATCAACCTTTTTATGTCTAATATGCATCTTTTAAGGAAAAATATTGAAATGGAAAGGCTAAAGTTGTATTACTAGAAGGATGTGCAATTTCAGGTTGGTGTCATATAGTAAACTAAAAGTTAGACTCCACACTTCACAAGACTAATAAACCAACAGGAAACCATGTGAGGTAACATAAGGGCATACAACCGAAAGAATCAGATTGTGTCATCAGCTAACATAAGAACTATGAATCCTGCTATGTTGTTCTTCATATTACACAGTAAGAATAACTGGTTTTCCAAGGGCAAGTCCTAGGAGTCTGACTGTGGAACTGATGTGCCAGTGGGGGATGGAGAGAAGTGTGTAGATTCCCAGGGTGGGAGGGTGCACAATGGATATGTGGGAGGGTTGTGGGTGTTATAGTGGTGGTTGTGGCATAGTAACATACATCTGAATAGGTGGGATCCTTTACTTCTGAATTCTATATAGTGCTGTACACTAATGTTGCTTTAATAAATGTGCACGTGTGTGCACACACACAATTAAAATATTTGGGGAAAAAAGAATTGGTTCTCTTCCTAACAGGACATGTTGATATTAATAATTAAAACCCATGTGCTTCTTATTTAATTTAATCTTTCTGGTTTCAGTAATTGTTACCACTCTAGAACCACATAAAATTTAAAATACATACCTTCCAAAACTATCAACAGCATTTATATTTGCTCCCTTGCTTAGCAAAAACTCTATTAATTTATTTTTTTTTGACTCACAGCATATAAAAGTGGTGTATATCCAATCTGCAAACAACAAACACAATTTATGGTTTACAAAATCACATATTTTAAACTGAATTTTAAAACTTAAAAGAGATCTCCTGAACTCAAACCTATAAGAAAAATCAATTTAAAAGTAACCCCTTCCTTCTCACCAGTCACTTCATATGTGCTGTTCTTTCTCTTTAAAATACTTCTTACTCTAGCCTCAACAGATGCAAAGTTATTGTCCAACACTCTTGTCAAGAATTTCTTGGTCCCAAGAATCTTGCTTCCACTACAGAATTTACCATGGTATACTTTAGTTATTTTATTCCTCACCATCTAAACCAAGAATTTCTTGAGGCCATAGGATGCTTGTTTTTTTTAAGCCCTTGTAGCGTAAAGAAAATGTCAGGCTTTTCTGCCCTCCCACCATCAGGACAGATGATGGATCCTTGAGGTCCTGAATGCATGCCTGATGGCGGGCACCTGGAATAGGGTGTGGGCAGATGTATATGGGATTCACCTGGGCTAAGACTATGCTTTTTTAAGGGCGGCATCACGGGGACGTGAGCAGAAGCCAAGAAGCCGAGAACGAACAGAAGCCGAGAGAAGGCCGGAGAGCCCACGGAGTGAAGACCTGCTGGGGGCTGGGAGGCCTGCCAGCCTCCCAGCGCCCCAGCACCCCTGCCTGCCATATGCCTGGTGAACCCCAATAAAAGACCTGCAAAACCCCTGAGGGCTCCAGAACTCCTCCTTTACCCGGTCTCCATGGGATCCTAGAAAACCTGCCCTGTGTCCAGTCCTGACCTACATCCCTGTATCTCCAAATTCTGAGACAGTAATAAATGCTTGAACCATTTTTTATTGAATTAATAATCTCAATGGTCATCTCTGGAATAGTGGTTCTTAAATTATAGTCCAAATAACCTACTTTTGGCAGAAGTTAAGGACTATGCTCCACTAGAAACATTCCATGATCATTTACTGCTTTAGAAAATTATAAAACATTACATGTCCAGTTCTAAAAAAATCTGTATAACTTTGCTGAATCCCTTTTGAACAATACTTTCTTGTGGCAAACATTAACATTTGAGGAATTAAGAGTTCCAGGGATCATTTTGAGAATTTTCTACTAAAGGTGATGGTTTTCTTCCAGTGAGGCACATTTTTTTTATTCCTTTTATTTTTGCTCTTTTTATTTTTATTTTTTAATATTTTATTTTATATAATTCTTACATCATTTTTCATTTTTGCACAATGTATGCATTTTCATTTTGGTTATATTCCCCATACAATTGCACCACCCCATTATTTTGACCCTAATCCTTGCTCTCCCAGCCCCTCAGCACCCGTAGTGTGTCTCTAGTTTATAGTTGCTTGTTGATCTTGTTTTTTACTTTGTATTAATTAGTCTTTTTCCTGATCCCTTATTTAGGTTTTCTAAATTCCTGCTATGAGTGAGACCATCCAGTATTTTTCTTTTTCTTTCTGACTTATTTCGCTGAGCATGATGCCTTCTAGCTCCATCCATGTTGCTGCAAACTGCATGGGTTTATCTTTCTTGATTGCTGAGTAATATTCCATTGTCTATATGACTGGATCAAGAAGATGTGGTACATATGCACAATGGAATATTACTCAGTGAGGCACATTTACTTGGTTCTCTGCTATCAGTGGTACCTGGCACCCTGATGTCACTATCCGGCAATCTTACTTCACTTGGATTACTAAGGACATGGGCTCTGAATTAAAAAAAAATAGGCTTCAAATGAGTTCTGATTGCTTATTACTAAATGGTCCTTGGGTTGCCCCTATTAGAAGATGGAACTTTTTTATCTTACCTTAGTAAGAGAAAATTCAGTTTTTAAAATTCACTTTTAGTCTGGTTTTCATTTTCATTGCCACTGAAAATTATTTTCTTTTTTTAGAAGAATGGGGACCAGAAATAAAAATACAATGTCCTCCATATGTTGAGAATTTGGCAAAAAAAACACAGAATTTTCCTTTACCAAATAAAAATTATCATTTGTAAACCCTGAAGAGCATCTGAGTAAATATAAACTAAAGGGGAAAAAACAGCTCTTCCCTCTATTGGAAATTACCCTGAATAGCCAAATTTCCAAGTTAGCCCACGTGTTTATGATTGCTCTCTTCCTTTTCCCTTTTCCCTCCTCAGGCTTGGCCAGAGAGAGAGAAATCATTTTATGAAAAATATTGTTTATGAAGCAAAAATTCATCATCAGCAGCAGACTTCTTTCATATTACTTTTGTTTTGAGTTTTAAAATAAAGACTATTTCCCAGGCAAATTTTGTTGTCCTGTGTTTTCATTATTAGGAAAAAAATACTGGGTTGAAAATAAAATTTTTAAAAATAACCTTTAACCAATTCAGTGCACAAATACTTGGCAAACACCCCTATAAAAATGCTAAGCCCCTCTACTGTATCTTTTAGACATATTATTATTTAAAGTGGAATTTTAGACAATTATTTAAAACCATTTTCATACAGGGAGTGCGCGACCCTCCAATATGTACATGTGACCCACCTATGTCAGGGCTGTGGTTACAGAAGGTAATGTATGTCCAGATGGAAAAGCAGATCGAATGACTTCCCTTTCACCTGCTCCCCTCTACATCTATGCCCCACTGATGAGCTATGCAAGAATGAGCAGGACTTCTTGCTGCGGGAAGCCCACAGAGGTTCAGAGCTGGCAGCATAGTGAGCAACACACGTGGATGCCCTTGTTCGATGTCAAGACATGACCTGACCCCTTGCCCTGATTTCGGAACCTAGGGTGCTGGGCCCTGACAGCCTGCTGCTTCTCTCCGTGGGTAACCATGCTGGCTGTGGCGTCTCAAGTCCCCCTCGTACCCAGCCTAGTAGCACCCATTTCTTGGACCCATGCAGAGTACCTAGCACCTATCATGTCTTCAGTCTTTTGTGGGTGCTGAGCCTACACCCACTGCCAGACACTAAGGAAAAGTTTTTCCAACAGGGGTGCATACGTGATGCAGTGACAGACTTTTGGCCTTTCCGTGGGCACCATCGTTCTCTAGATCTCCCTGACTTGGCTTCAGAGTTGTGGTGATAGGCCCTTGTGTATAGTCTTCAGGATAATGTATGCATGCATACATATCAGAGAGATATAGATAATAAAATGTTTTGTGGCTTAAAAAATGCAGTTCCTATGTTTTGTAAAAAAAATTACTTGGTCTATACCTTGTTTGGTACCTCAATATTTGCTTTGTGTAAAAGCAGCTTTGTTATTATGGACTCATTTTCATTTTGAACAGCATAGTGGAGCGCAGAGTTGCCATCAGCGTCCAAAATATCTGGATCAGCACCATGTTCTAGAAGAATACGTACACATTCTTCTTCCTGGTTTTGTACTGCCTGTCAGTATCACACAAAGAAATAGTAAATTCTAGGAATTAAGGTTAAACATTTTGTAGGTTTTGGCAATTAGCTAACTTAAATGAGGTTAATGTAGTAAATTCATTTCCAGTCAAGTAACCTGAGTCAATTCCATCCCATGCTGGTTGAGTTGGCTACCACATACCTTCACCAGAGCTGTCCTGTGCGCGGCATCACACAGGTTAAGGTTGCATTTTCTCTCTGCAAGCAGAGTGACCACTGCACTGTGACCATGGGCTGCGGCCAAATGGAGGGGAGTCCTATGAGAGTTAAAGGCACCTTTAGGAAATCATAGTGCAAGATCTCAAATACACCACTACTCTTGGAGCTATAAACATGAATGAGCTAGTTATTCCAATGTCTCCACAACATCATTTTCTTGGGGAAAAGGACATTTATTAGCTCTTCTCACTCACCACATTAATGAAAGAGCAGCCTGTTTGAATAGAAAAGCTTGACCTTTGGAGTCAGTACCACTGGACTTGAATCCAACTTTACTCTGTCACTTATCAGCTGTTTTAGCCTTTCTATGCTTCAATTTCTCTTCAGTGAAAGGGGGATAAAACAGTCCTTGTCTCACAGAACACTGTGATGATATTACATGAGACTCTATGCAAAGTGTTCAGAATAGTCCCCAGCACAAAGAGCAACTCAATCTTATTAGATAATATTACTCGTATTACCACTAGCACCACTTTGTGAAGGCAATAACTCAATTAAATAAAATGATTCAAGTACACCAACTTTGCAGGTATATTTAGGTTTAGAGGGAGAACTGTCCTTCATTGATTCAAAGATGCTCCCAGCTTCTCACATTTAACCTCCTGACACTGGAATGCATAAATGTATAATTCATAATGTCTCATAACCATAATTAACAGCATTTAAAAAAGTCTCATTGCTACATCAAATAGTGGGGTATCACATCATCCACAGTATGGCACACTAAGTGAATTATAGTATAAACAACATGTCTATTGCAGTTCTACTCATATGCTTGGCAGTTAAAGAAACTGTAATTGTTTTTATTTTTTTTCTTTACATGCATGCTTTATTCTATGTACAACAAACATTTTTTGCTTCCTCATTTTGTCCTTTCAAATTTCATGAATTATATTTAAAGCATTAAGAGGCAAGAGAACTAAGCAAATAATTTTAAAATGATTCTTTTTAAATTTTTTAATTATTTATTTTTTACATCATTGTTCATTTTTAAACAATATTTGCTTTCCCCTCCCCAGGTGTAGTCCCCATAGAATTTCCTTCACCAATGGACCAGTGCATCATCACCACAGGCCCTTGGGTTCCTCCCTCCCACCCTCTGATACCTCTCCCTCCTCCTCCCCTGCAGGATACCTCTGGCTTAAAATTATCTGGTTTTGTTGTGTTGTGTCAACAATCAAAAATGATAAACTAATTTTTGGATGGAGATGGAAAGAATTATGCTCAGTGAAATAAGTCAGAAAGAAAAAGAAAACCATATTGGATGGTTTCACCTATAGGAGGAATAGAGGGGACCCAAATAAGACATCAGTGTAAAAAATAATAACAGTATAAAAAATGATTCTTGCTGCAGGGGGCATTGTTGCCCCAGCCAGATAGGATACTGACAAACAGCTAAGAGAAAAGGCCTTACACCGTGGGGCTGAAGATCTGGCATAACTTTGTTTTTTGTTCTTGGTCATAGAGAGAGAAAAATTTATCAAAAAGTATATTAGGCAATAAATTATATGTATCAGCATACTATAAGTAAATAGCACGGAAAATTGTTTGTTTAGAAATAAGTTGTTGGGCAGCTTGGCCCACTTGACAATGGGAGACGGTTTGTTGTGCATGCCCGACAAGCAATCCAGCACAATTGTAGTGGGTCCTTCTTTTGCCTTCTCTAGAAGTTTCTTGGGAAAGTTTTTAAAAGAATCTATTTGAGTTAGGAGTTTCTAAATAGAAAAAAGTTCTGATAGCTGAGTAGCAGCCGGTCCCCAGCTGAAGGCCATGAGGATAAAAGGAGTCTTTTCTTGTTTAGGCTTTGGCTGATAGGGAGGTACTGGCGGCTATCAACTGTCTTAGGTTATTGTTTAGCTGAAACAATGAGTTTTAGTGAAAGGCTTAGTTTTTTATTAACCTTGAAGGTTGCCTTCTTACTGAGAGCACGTAGTGGCCAAAAGCCCATAGAAAAAGAGATGCACTGATTGTTTCTGCTTTGTTTCTATGCACATGATAATGTAATCTCACTGCTTGCAAAAAATGTATAAATAAAAAACCTGCTGAGCCTCTCGGCAGAAGATACTAACACCTCACCTAGTGTAGGTGTCTCCTCATTCTACCTCATCCCCTTCCCCTCAGTCCTTTTGTTTTCGCCGATGCCGTCTCATCCTTTCAGGAACCCCTGACATGACATTTTGCCGGAGGCTGGTCCCCGGCAGATTCTTATTACAAATTTTCAAGAAACTTTAGGCCATAAACTTTAGGCCAAACTTATGATTCCTATGAATAGAAATGGCTTATTTTATGCACTATTTTTAGTGGTAAATGCTGTGGAAGTCAGTATGCCAACTATGACTATTAGTATTCAATCTTATTATACATTTTCAAATAGGCAAGTAAAGATTATCTTTTATAATTCCCTGGTTTTAGAAATGCTTTTGTTTCCAAGGAGGCAGGAAAAACTTCCACTGAGAATAGGTGATAATTCATTACTTCAGTTTGAAATTTCTCACCTTGCTCAGACTGGCCATGTAGCTTTTAAGGATAAAATATGTAGAATATTTCTGCTATGTAATGATGAACAAAATTGGGTTGAATGAATGGATAAATACAGCTGGAGACTTCAATATGTGTATGATTTAATCTCCATTACTGTCCCTGGGAAAGTCATTACTCAAGTAGCAACCTTTCAAGTAGTGTAAACCAAGTCTACCTATGGGCGAACACTAAAGGCTGGGGAGTCAGTATAATCAACTTGAACAACCACCAGCTACAGCATCTAAGAGAGCTGAGGCTGCCACTCATTCAATGCTTTAAAAAAAGAAAAAGCTTTTAGGAAATAAAGCAAAATATTTGCTATAACAATAATCATCACTGACAATTATTTGTAACAATAATAATAGTAATTGTCATCATATATGCCTACTATTTATATTTTCATAAATATGCCAGTAAAATAACATGGCTGATCTATAATTATTTATAAAGTTATTTATAATCTATCTATTTAAATATGTACATAATAATCAGCAAGTAAATATAAAAAGATTCACTTTACTCTTGAAGAGGCAAAATAAGTCAGTAGATACCTATCCTCAAGAAAATGTTTAAAAAATGAAAAAAGAAAATATTTTTATCTGTGGAACATCCATATTCTTGCGGTTCTCTGCAATACTTCATTTATAATAAATTTATACTAGAATGTATATACATGTTCACTGCAAAATAACAGATTTTTTAAGTGTTAGTTATAATGCAGAAGCTCAGAAATAAAAATTGGATCACATTTTGCACAAGTTTTCAACTAACAGATTATACTGGGATGTATGTATTATCAAATAACGCTTTTCCTCACTAAATTGTCTCCCAATGTACATCTTTGCTACTCAACATATCTGTCTCTGTCTCTTTCTAGAATAACAAATTATCTCATGAATGTAGTGGTTTATTTACATAATCCATTGTATGACTCCTACCGAATACACTATTTAAGCAGTGCTGAGAAAAAATAATTGCATGTTACAGTTCTCTACTTCCTAAAAATATTTTACAATGAAGTTAACTAATGGGTAAAGAACTACATAATTTTAAATGTGGTACTTGCCACCTAATTGCCTATTTGAAAAGGGAAAACAGATTGAAATATGAGCCACAGAGTAAGTGCCATTGTGTGACATCCCCACAAACACAGTAGATAAGAAATTATTTTTTGGCTCTTCCATTACATCAATTCCTTTACCACCTGGCCCAAACTGTTTGTTCCACTGTACACTGGTCACTTGCAGTATTGCAAAACGTCCAATTTCAAATTAGAAGTTTCCTTTTAGTTGATTTAAAAAAAAATATTCCTGTTTTTAAACAGGAAGAAGATAAATTTTTATCTGATATTTAAAAAAAAAAAGTTGTAAGCACATGGTCCAATTTATTTTTGATAATAATATCCTTTGGATAAAGAGAGGGTTTTCATTTTTTATGTTGCTCGGTTGATCTCAAAATTCTTCCTTTGAAAGGCATTCTTAAAGTAACTGTCAACATCAAAAACATAGCAGAAGATCTGGTAATAAACACACAACCACAACACAGATGTGTGCATGCACGTGCACACATGCGCACACACACACACATGCCAAGGTAGCTGGACCAAGTTCCCAGGTATGGGGCCTCCCCTGCTGGCACAGTGGTTGAGCACTGGGCTATGAAGCTGCCTGCAGCCTCTGTAGCGCCGGTTCGATCCCCGGCCATGGGCGAGGGTCCCACATTGTGCGACACTGCTCCCCTCAGCAGTGTACTTCTTCATCAGTCTGCCTGTTCTGCTCCCCGCTCTGGCTCTGGTGAATTCTCTCACCCTCCCATGCTTCTGACTGTACCCAGTACTTGTATAAATAAATAAATAAATCTTAAAAAAAAAAAGTCCCCATGTATGCGCTATGGGTGGGAAGGTCCACACTTAGGGTACAAGCTTCAGCTTGTACCCTAGAAAGAATCTTCAGGGAGCATGCTATTGATCTAATCCAAAACCAACCATGGAGAAGCCCTGCCCAAAACATGGCAGTGCACGCACATTGACCCCTCTCCTAAAAGCATCTGTAGAAAAAAAGAGGGGAGGCGTAATAAGCTTCTGGAAAATCCAGACTCTTTGGTCAGACATCAGAACATCTTCAGGGAGATCCAAAGCCTGAGAAGGATACCAGCCGTAGCCCAGTGCCAAGCAATCAGTGACTCACCTACATTGGAGACCTCTGGAGACACCCCACAGGTAAGAAACTGTGACGCCAATGAGGCCACCAACAGCACAGAACCCTGGGGACCCCAATCCTGGGCTCTCAGCACTCTCACCTGCATCCTCAGAGACCCTCAGACACCACACCAGTGAGAAAGTGGGACCCCCAACACATGCAGCCTGTGTTCCAAGAGAGGAGGAACAAAAGTTTGGAAGCAATGGGAAAACATTGAATCATCTAAGAAGTTGAGTTCAGAAGGTGAAACAAACTAAGTTCGACAGGATAGCGTGCACTGAGCAGAGTGGGGGCTCCTGCAGGTCCCAAGCCTGTGATTGGGAAATGAGCTGAGCCCAAAAGGGTTCAGCCTGACAGGGTCCCACCCCACCGGGATCCACCACCAGATTGACCTGCAGGTACTGGGAGAGTGCAGGCCCTGCATCACTCTTGGGAGCTATGGACCACAACACTCCCCTCTGGAACTGAGAGAGGGAGGTCCCCACAAACAGAGGTGAGAAGGACAGCATTTGCAGAGTGGAGTGCAGCTCCTGCATGCCCCAAGCCCTCGCTTTTGGAACTGGACTGAGCCATACTGGGCTGGGGCAGTACCCGCCATCAGGTGACCTGCCAGCACCAGCAATGTGCAGCTCCTGCACCACTGCTGGAAACTAGGGACCCCATAATACCCTCCTGGAACTGAGGAAATACAGAGGACAGGAATCATTGGGGACAGCACCCATCCATATATTCACAGCATCACTACCCTTGTGGAGATGTGGCCCAATAGTGCTGGACTTGGTCTCAATACCAGTTCCCGACATCCCAGAAGGAGCACCCCAGACAGAGGCACGGCAGTACCAGCATCACAGTGTCCCAACATACAGAACAAACTAGAAAACAAACAACAGGGAGAAGGAAAAATACAAATAACCAAGAAAGCCCACAGGAGAAGGGCACACCACAAAAGGGAATTAGCCACCAGAACTCAACAACAATGACATGGAAGAACTTCTCTGCCCACCAGATAGGGAATTTAAAATTGGCATGATTAAAAAACATAAAGAAGACAAAAAGGAAGAAAATGATATGAAACAATTAGTGAACCCAAGAATGAAACTGAAACCTTAAGGAAGGAAATAAAAGAAATGTAGGAGATTCAAAGATCATGGAGGAGCTAAAGAACTCTGGGAAAAGTGATGAAAACACAATTGATGAAATGGAAGAATGAATCAGTGCTCTCGAAGATATAGACATAAAAAGAACTAAAACAGAAAAAGAGAAGTACAAAGGAAAAAGAATGAAGAAACACTTTGAGAACTAGATGACTCCATGAGGAAAGGAAATATAAGAGTCATAGTGTTAGAGGGAAAGGATATCCTGAGAGAACTCCATAGAGGCTTTGTGCATGCCACCCCCACTCCATCAAGACACTAGGAACTACAATTCCCATGATCCCCAATGGGAAGTTGCAAGGACCTAAGGGCAGTGTTAAGTAGCCATTTTCTCAGTTTACAAATAAAACCAGCCAGGTTAGTGGGATCTGGGGGCACTTGGCTCATGCTCTTGGCCAGGCAGGTTGGGTCTCGGTGGGTCATTTGGGATTCTAGATAGGCGGAATGGGTAAGACGCATTTAAGAATCCATCTCCCTCTTTTCTCCCTGAGTTGTACATTTCCTCATTTCCCTTTCCCTTGTAAATAAACCTTTGTTAACCTTTTGTGTGTGCCTGCAGAGTGAGTCCCTTTTAAGCATGCGGGGGGAGGACATACAGTCAGGCAACCCATTTTAGAGCAGGATTGCCCTGTAACAATAGGAATCCCAGAAGTAGAGGTGAGAGAATAAGGAACTAAATCTATTAAGGAGATAATTGAAGAGAACTCCCCAAGCATGAAAATGAGAAAAAAAATGGGCATACAAGAAGCGAGAATACCAAATTTCCATGATGAAAGGAAAACTACAGCAAGACCTAATTGTAGTAGGGCTCCCAAGAATACAAGGGAGAAATAATGCAGCTGATGAGGAGGAAGAAACAGGTAACATATAAAGGAAAACCAATCAGACTGACATCAGACTTCTCCAAAGAAACACTGCAGGAAAGAAAAGAATGGAGGGACATACTCAACAAATTCCAAGACAACAAATACCAACCAAGAATACTTAACCTGCAAAACCTTCTCAGACAAACACAAACTCCAGATATTCATTACGACTAAAACACCACTCCAAAAAAATACTATAAGAAGTCCGTAGTATTATGATCAAGGGGACAATACCTCAAGAAGAAATAACACTCATTAACATTTACTGACCTAATGAAGGAGCACCAAAATATATCAGACAACTATTATCATCTTTGAAAACAGACATCAGAGAAAACACATATGTAGTAGGAAACTTCAACACACCACTATCAACAATGGATAGATCAACGAGACAAAAAAAATCAGCAAAGACACTAAAGCTCTAAATAAGGATGTAGAGCACTTGGGCTGAACAGACATCTACAGAATACTAAACCCAAAAAAATCTAAGTACACATTTTTCTCAAGTGCACATGGATCATTCTCCAGGATCGATCACATACTGGAACAGAAGACAAATATCAACAGATACACCAAGACTGAAATCATACCAACCATCCTCTCTGACCATGAAGGCATCACACTAGAAATAAACCATAAAAAGAAGGCAAGGAACTCTCCTACCTCATGGAGATTGAAACCCACACTACTGGAAGACCACTGGACTAATGGGGAGATCAAAGAAGAAATTTAAAAATTCTTTGAGTTGAATGACAAGGAGGACACCAATTTCCTAAATGTATGGGATGCAGCAAAAGCAGCAATAAGAAGAAAATATATAGCAATAGAGGCTCACATCAAGAAACAAGAGAGAACTCAAAGAAACAACCTAATCTCAAAGCTCAAAGAACTAGAAAAAGAACAACAAAAAAACCCTAAAACCAGTAGAAGAAAAGAAATAATAAAAACCAAAGCAGAAATAAATGAAATCAAAACTAAAAAAAACAATCCAAAAGATCAATGAAACCAAAAGTTGGTTCTTCAAAAAAATAAATTAAATAGACAAACCCCTAGCCAGGCTCACAAAGGAAAAATGGGAAAAAGTGCAAATAAACAGGATCACAAATGAAAGAGGAGAAATCACAACGGTCATAGCAGATATCAAAATAATAATCAGAAACTACTATGAGCAGTTATAAAAAAAACAAGTTCAACAATCTAGAAGAGATGGACAAATTCCTACAACTCTACAACCACCCAAGGTTAGATAAAGAAGAAATAGAACACCTAAACAGACCAATTACATGCAGCAAAATTGAAATGGTAATCAAAAATCTCCCCAAAAACAAAAGCCCAGGACCTGATGGATTTACACATGAATTCTACCAAACATTCAGAGACGAATTAGTGCCTATCCTTCACAAACTCTTCCAAAAAATTAAGAAGGAAGGGATAATACCAAACACGTTCTATGAAGCCAACATTACACTAATACCAAAACCGAACAAGGACAACACAAAAAAAGAAAACTAAAGGCCAATCTCTCTAATGAACACTGATGCAAAAATCCTCAATAAAATTTTAGCTATCAGAATCCAACAATGCATCCATAAGATTATTGACCACGACCAAGTAAGATTCATTCCAAGGACACAAGGATGGTTCAGCATCGAAAATCAATCAATGCCATCCAACACATCAACAAAAAGAAATATAAAAACCATATGATAATATCAATAGATGCTGAGAAAGCTTTCGACAAAGTACAACATCCATTCATGATAAAACCCTTGAAATTCTTGGGATACAAGGAACATACCTCAACATCATAAAGGCCATATACAACAAGCCAACAGCCAATATCATTCTCAATGGTGAAAAGGTGAAAGCATTTCCATTAAGATATGGAACAAGACAAGGATATCCACTCTCACCACTGCTTTTCAATATAATACTGGAAGTCCTAGCCAGAGCAATAAGACAAGTGAAAGAGATACAAGGAATCCAAATAGGAGAAGAAGAAGTTAAACTATCACTATTTGCAGATGATATGATAATATACATAGAGAACCCCAAAAACTCCACAGAATAACTAATTCAACTAATCACTCAGTTTAGTAAAGTGGCAGGATACAAAATCAACACGCAAAAATCAGCAGCCTTCCTATACACAAACATAAATATGAAGAAGAAGAAATCAAAAAAAAACATCAATTTTATTACCTAAACAAAAAAAAAAAAATCAAATACTTAGGAATAAATCTAACAAAGGAGGTAAAGGACCTATACAAAGAAAACTATAAAACACTGTTAAAAAAATAGACGAAGACACAAAGAAATGGAAAGACATGCCCTGCTCATGGATTGGAAGAATTAATATTATCAAAATGGCCATCCTACCAAAAGCAATATACAGATTCAATGTTATTCCAATAAAAATTTCAATGTCATTCTTCAAAGAAATAGAACAATTATTGATGAAATTCATATGGAATCACCAAAAACCCCGAATAGCTAAAGCTCTTCTGGAAAAAAAAAAAAAGGGGGAATGGAGGCATCACATTCCCAGACTTCAAACTATACTATAAAGCCATAATCATCAAAACTGCATGGTATTGGAACAAGATCAGATACACACACCAATGGAACTGAACAGAAAACCCAGAAATAAACCCATAGATTTATGGTCAACTAATCTTTGACAAAGGTGCAAAGAATATGCACTGGAGCAAAGAAAATTTGTTCAATAAATGGTGCTGGGAAAACTGGGTTGCTACATGCAAAAGAATGAAGCTTGACCACTACCTCACACTATGCACAAAAACCTACTCAAACCAATTTAAAATGGATTAAAGAACTAGACATAAGACCTGAAACCATAAAATACATAGAAGAAAATATAGGCAAAATACTACATGACATGCACATCAAAGACATCTTTACAGATACCACCCAAAGCAGCGATAGTGAAGGTAAAGATAAAGAGCTGGGACAACATCAAATTAAAGAGCTTCTGCACAGCAAAAGAGACAATAACCAAAACAAAGCAAAACCCCACAGACTTGGAGAACATTTTTGCACACAACACTTATGATAGAGGACTCATCACAAAAATCTACAAAGAGCTGAGGAAACTCAACAAAAACAAAGAAAATAATCCAGTCAAAAAATGGGCAGAATAGCTAAAAAGAAACTTCTCTGAAGAAGAAATGCAAATAACCAACAGGCACATGAAAAAACGTTCCATACCAATTGTAATGAGGGAAATGCAAATCAAAACTACAATGGATACCATCTTACACCAGTGAGAATAGCACATATTAAAAAAACTAGCAACAACCAATGTTGGTGAGGATGTGGAGAAAAAGGAACACTCCCGCACTGCTGGTGGGAATGCAAACTGGTCCAAACACTATGGAGAACTGCGTGGAGATTTCTTGACCTACTAAACATAGAGCTTCCACGTGATCCAGCAATTCCACTCCTAGGTATTTACCCAAATGACACAGAAACAGTAATTCCATAGGGCACCTGCAAGCCTATGTTTACAGCAGCACTATTTATAATAGCTAAGCTATGGAAACAACCCAAATGCCCAAAAATAGATGATTGGATCAAGATGATGTGGTACTTATACACAATGGAATATTACTCAGCAATCAAAAATGATAAACACATGCAGTTTACAGCAACATGGATGGAGCTAGAAGGTATCATGCTCAGTGAAATAAATCAGAAAGAAAAAGAAAAATACTGGATGGTCTCACTCAAAGCAGGAATTTAGAAAACCTAAAAAGAGCCACTGCAGCACGAGTTTGATCCCTGGCCTGCCAGGGTGCTACTCACATGGCACACCAGGAAAAAGACTAATCAATACAAAGTAAAAAAAAAAAATCAAAATCAACAAGCAACTATAAACCAGAGACAAACTCGGGGCGTGGGGGGGGGGTAAGGAGGGGGGGGAAAGGAAGGACTAGAGTCAAAATAAGGGATGGGGTGCAATTGTATGGTGAATATAACCAAAATGAAAATGCATACATTGTGCAATGATGAAAAAAGATGTAAGAATTATATAAAATACAATATTTAAATTAAAAAAAAAAGAACTCCGTAGTGCCAGGAAGGCCCAGAGCTGGTTCTTTATGACCCACACAGCCCAGTAGAGGAGGAGTCCTGGAGCCCACAGTGGCTTTCTCTGGCTTTTATTGAGCTTTTACATGTAGTGCAGCAACCAAGTACATGGCAGGAGGGGGGTCCTGGTGGGTGGGTGGGGCTCTGAGCCCCGGGGGAATCTTCACTCTACTGGGCTCTCTGGCACTCTGTCTCCTGTTCTCTCTCCTCTTCTCTCTCCTGCTTCTGCTTCTCTTGGCCAATATCTAAATACTGCAGCCATGGCCCACAGAACTAAACAATACAACTGAATATAATCACAATGTAACAAAATGCAGGTGGACCATCATCAGGTATGCAATCCTAATGAAGGGAGGGCTGAAAAGCCTGAAAATCATTTACCACATAAAGTCATAAAGCCAAAACCAACAGAGGAATGAATAAGAAGAAAAGAATAAGGCAAGGAAAAAAATCATTAAAATACCAAAAAATGGCAAATCCAGACTCTAATATATCAGTATTTACTTTAATTGTAAATGGACTAAACTCATCAATAAGAAGACACAGAGTCGCTGGCTGTATTAAAACATAAAATCCAACCTTCTGCTATCTTCAGGAAACGCATTTAACTACAAAAGATGAACACAGACTGAAAGTAAATGTTTCAAAAACAATCCTAAAACCAAATGGACCAAGAAAGATGGCAAGAACAGCTATCCTACTATTAGATGAAATAGACTTCAGGCTAAAAAAGGTAAAAAATTTACACAAAGACGGGCCTCCCTGGTGGCACTAGGGCTTAAGACACAAACTATGAAGCTATTCGCAGCCACTGCAGCACGAGTTTGATCCCTGTGCTACTCACATGGCACAGCAGACCTCTCCTGACTCGCCTGCTGCTACCCTCTGCAGTGTATTTCTTTCTTTTTTTTTAATTTAATTTTTTACAGCTTTTTTAATTTTATATAATTCTTACATCTTTTTTCATCTTTGCACAATGTATGCATTTTCATTTTGATTATATTCCCCATACAATTGCACCTCCCCCCTTATTTTGACTCTATTCCTTTCTTTCTTTCTCTGCCCGACACCCCCCCACCCCCACCCCCGCAGTGTGTCTCTGGTTTATAACTGCTTGTTGATTTTGATTTTTACTTTGTATTGATTAGTCTTTTTCCTGGTCTCTTATTTAGGTTATCTAAATTCCTGCTATGAGTGAGACCATCTGGTATTTTTCTACAGTGTATTTCTGTGTCCTGTTACTCCTGTCTCTGGTGAATCCTCTTACCCCTCCCACCACACCTCAGTTCTTGTTTGCATGAATAAATAAATCTTTTCTTTTTTAAAAAAGAGAGAAATGTGGACACTACATTATGATTATAGGGGCAGTACATCATTCATCAACATATACTCACCAATGGAGGAGCACCCAAATATATGACAATAATTATTAGCTCTGAAAACAGATATTACAGAAAATAGATCTATAGTAGGAGAACCCAACACCCCACTCATACCAATGGACAAATAAATGAGACAAAAAATAAACAAAGACACTAGAGTCCTAATAAAAAACTAGACTTCATTGGCTTAACAGACATCTAAAGGTCACTGCACCTAAAAAATCCCAGTACAGGGCCTCCCCGGTGGCGCAGCGGTTGAGCGCTGGGTTGCGAAGCTGCCTCTGCCGTGCAGGTTCGATCCCCGGCTGCTCCCCGGCCACTGGAGGAGGGTCCCACATGGCGTGCAGACCTCTCCTGCTGCCCGCTGCAACCCTCAGCAGTGTACTTCGGTCCTTCTGCCTGCTCTGCTCCCTGCTCTGGCTCTGGTGAGTTCTCTCAACCTCCCGCGCTTCTGACTATACCCAGTGCTTGTACAAATAAATAAATAAATAAATAAATAAATAAATAAATAAATAATAAATCTTAAAAAAAAAAAAAATCCCAGTACATATTTTTCTCAAGTGCACAAGGATCTTTCCTGAGAATCAATCACTTATTGGGCCACAATACAAACATCAACAGATACATGGAAATCAAAATAATTCCAAATATCTTCTCTGATCATAAAGGCATCAACTAGAAATAAATGATGAAAAGAAAGCAAGGAAGCCACCCAACTTTGTGAAGGTTGAATCCACACTACTAGAAGTCATAGGATTAAATAAGAGATCAAAGAAGAAATTAAAAAGTACTTTGAGTTGAATGGCAATGAGGATCTCACTATTCAGAATGTATGGGACGCAGCAAAAGCACTCAAAAAAGGAAAGTATATAGCAATACAGGCTCACATCAAGAAATAAAAAAAAAAAATGAAAGAAACAACCTATTCTCCTATCTCAAAGATTTAGAAAAAGAAAAACAACAACAAAAGAAGCCCAAAACCAGTAGAAGAGTGGAATAAAAAAAAATAAAAAATAAAAGAAATACAAATGAAAAAGACAGTCCAAAATATCAAAGAAACCAAAAACAGGACCTTTGAAAAAATAAACAAAATAGGCAAACCTTTAGCCAGGCTCACAAAGGAAAAAAGGGAGGAATCCCAAATAAATAGGATCACAAATAAAAGAAGATAAATGATAAAATAATAGACATGGTAGAGCGCCAGACAATAACCAGAGATTATTATGAACAGTTATACACAAAATAGTTTGACAACCTTGAAGATATGGACAAATTCTTAGAATCATACATCAGCCAATGCTGGAGAAAGAAGAAATAGAAAACCTAAAGAAACCAATTACAAACAATGAAACTGAAACAATAATCAAAACACTCCCCAAAAACAAGAGCCCGGGACCAGAGAGATTCACAAAAGAGTTCCACAAAATGCTCAAAGATTAACTGATCCTATCCAACAAAATCCCACAGCTAACATCATTCTCAATGGTGAAAAGCTGAAAGCCTCTCCTTTAAGACCTGGAACAAGACAAGGATGTCCACTCTCAACACTGCTCTTCAACATAACACTGGAAGACAAACTCATGCCATTTTGCAGCAACATGGATGGAGCTAAAAGGGACGATGCTCAGTGAAATTAGTCAGAAGGAAAAAGAAAAATATCAGATGGTTTCATTTAAAGCAGGAATATGGGAAAACTAAAGAAGGGGGTCATGGGGGAAAAAAGACAAAAGTAGCAGACAAACTATAAGTCAGAGACCTACAGCAGGGGAGGGAGAGGGGTAAAACGGGAGCAAGAGAACAAGAGACTATGGTGACAGTTCATGGGTGACTTGGTGGTGGAAATTTATGGGGATTACATCTGAGAGGAGAAATCAAATATCATATAAAAATGAGCAACAAAGTAAATATATACCTGTATATATGCGTATGTATGTAATTTAATTAAAAATCCTTGGCAGGGCCCCAGTGAGGGCACACAGGAGCAGCCCAGGGATCAGCTATCTCAAGGCAGGCCGAGCATCAGCAGAGCAAGCAGGGGAGCCAGGCACAAGAAAGAGGCTGCACCTTCCCATGAGCCCAAGGAAATTGTGTTACAAAATCCATCCCACGAGCACCTGCTAGCAGGTTAATATTCTAAGTGCTGAGGAAAAATAGCCAAGGATGTTTTAGAATGAAGATGATGGGTGTGTAAGAGAACCACAGCTTTTAAGATGGGGTATTTACCACCAAATCGCCTCTTAGAAAAGGGGAGAGCAAGTGAAACTCTAAACAACAAGTGCCACCGCTGCTCATCCTCACAAACTGTGTGGATGGAAAAGGTTATTTCATTCCTATTTACTTCTGTCCCTTTTCCGACCTGGGACCCTAATTATTTCCACCGCTATCCTTTGGCCACTGACTGATATGTCCAAAAGCTACTCTGTGTCATTTCAAATGACATTTTAGTCTCATTCTTGTTGTTTTAAAAACTATTCTCTGCAATACGAAGATATGTTTTTCTCTGAGATAGAGGAAATAAAGGACATCAGTGTAGCTCAACATTTCAAGATCTTATACTTTGATTTGGTTTGCACAACTGATGAATCTAGCAACAGTTGCCATTTTGAGAAACAGAGTCTTCCTCTTCAAGAAACCAGAGCCATCTTCCCCCTTCAAAGTTTCCTTCTCAGGTTCCTCAGAAAGAACATGTTGTGAGGAGGTGGCAACTGATATAAAATGGGCGTTGGGGTATTTCTGAACAACTGTCAGCCTAGGAGTTGATCTACTAGGGAATCTATCATCTCCTACACTTTTCTGCAGTACATAACGTGAGGACACAAGAGTTTGTATGCACAGGAAAATGCTCTACACACTCCATTTTCATTCTTTTCTCATTACTGACCTGAGTTACATCATTTCACGCTTATCGAAACGCCCACCACAGGGCTAATTTGGTGTGAGCTCCAAAGCGGCCACCCTCTGTTTCTGCTGCACACCAAGTTAGCTGGGAGCTTGATGCTCCAGTACCAGGGGCCGCGACCCCTTGCCAGCAAAGAGGGCTCAGTGCTCACTCTCAGTGACAAGAGGCCGGGGCTCCACCAGGATGATCCCAGAAAGGTTGTGTCTCCCAGGACCTCCCTCCTTCTCCCTGCTGGCCTCCAAGTGCCTGGTACCTGCGTTGCGAGTCCACCTTATTCAAGGTACGTTTACGCCGCATAAGAAGCTCCTCCACTTCATAGACATCGCCTTTGAGAGCAGCTCTGTGGATCTTCTTGAGATCTTTTTCTTTGATTTTGCCATACCCAAGTCTGCTTCTCTTAATATTAGGGTCGACAACAGGGCTAACAGCGGTACTCTTCAGTGAGGGGGGGTTGACCAGGGGAGACCAACCACAAGCATTCCACATGGCAAAACCCAGGACGTTGGAGAGGCCTCTGCTCCCCCGACCCCTGCACTTTTGCTGCCTCTGCCACCCAACAATGGCACTTAGGAAAGAATCGCCAACCAGTCAAGCACTGCTAGAGGAGCCAGGAAGGTCACCACAGCCAAGTTCCCGCAGAGCTGGGGAACTTTCAGTTGGAAGAACCAACCGTTGCCGAGCAACACCAGTAAACAACAGTGCACATCAGGAGCAGGCACATGACCAGTGCCATGGTGATAGAGTGTAGGTATAACGTGGAAGCCTATGCTTTTAACACAACACAAGACAGCCAAGCACACACATGCAGACAGACAGACACACACACACCATGGCACTGGGCTCATACTGCAATAAAATCACCATGGGTGGTCTTCTCCACTGCTGCTCCAGCATGTACCTTTAAAGGACCCAGCAGGCGTAGGTCCCTGTTGGCATCCAGTGCTATCCATGGTAGGAAGGAGGCTATGGGTAGCTGGGATGGGAAGCAGTGGGGCCCCGGAAGTGATACACATGGGAGCAGGACCCGAGTACTATATGGACAGAATGGAGGTAGCATTGCAGTGGGTGTACAGAAGAGTGGGTGTGGATCTTGGGCCAACCTAAGCTCAAAGCAAATCTGCGGGCACAAACAGATGCTGGGAGAAACCTTCATGGTCTGTCAGCACCCTGGGAACACAAGGGCAGTCATATAGCACTAAGAACAATGACTTTGGACCTGAATGAAGCCCTGCTAAATACTATTGAGAGGGAGAGTGCTTCGCAACTGATGGGACAGACATCTCTCTTGTCAAAGGAGCCAATGAAACCAACATGGGATTCAAAATGAATCTGTTTGATCAGAGCTCCTTTGGTTACTAATCACATTTCAGCTTGGACCAGTGCCAAAGAGGCGGATGTTGTTCAATTCAGAAGCCCAAGTTCATTATCGGTCAAGATGGACACACTTGTACATTTTCAGTTTTGAAACAGCCAGCTTGAGAGGGAAAAGATCCAGCATCAGATTGAAAATGGACCGACTGACGAGAGCTCAACTAGCACCCAACATGTGGGCTGGGCACCTCCCCACCCTTGGCGCCTTGTGTTCTTTATGAAGCCCAACCTCAGTCCAGGTCAGGCTGCACACACTGGGGAAATTCAACTGACATCGGTCACATAACTGGGATGGTAAACTGCCCAGTCTTATTGGAGCGCCCATGGTTGCCAATCAAAAATAAACTAATCAGGTTTGAATGGTAGGCATCCTGAAGAGCATAGAAGTCAGGTTCCAGCCAGTTTCCAGTCAGTCACACTCACCCAGACGCTCTCCCGTGGAGACCTTTGTAGAGCTGCAACATTAGTCCCTGTCCTCCTGCTCCACTACTTCACTGACCTGACTTCTCACTCTGCATCCAGCATCACATGCTGAATGACACCACTGGCCCTAATGCTGGGCATCCCTAAAAGGGCAGGAATGGGAGAGAATATTGGCACACCATACATCAGACAGGGGACTGCTATCAAAGATCCACAAAGAACTCATATAAATCTGAAAACAAAACAAAACAAATAACTTCTTCAAAAATAAAGGCAGAAGAACAGAAAATTATTCAAAGACAAGCAGACTGCAGACGGACGTGAATTAATGTTACAATCACTTATTTTCAGGGAAATACAAATCAAAACCACAATGACATACCGGTTCACACCAGTGAGAAGGACCCACATAGTGAAGATCAGGAATAAAAATTTAAAAACCAAGTACTGCCTAGATTGTGAGGAAAAGGAAACCACCTATGCCGCTGGTGAGAACACAAACTGGTTCAACCTATATGGAAAGCAGCATGGAGGTATCTCAAAACATTAAAAATATTATCTGCCTTTCAACCCAGTAATTCCACTCCTAGGCATCTACCTCCAAAATTCAAATATATTCATTCAAAAGGAATCTTGCTTTCCACTGTTTACTGCGGCACCAATTACTATAATCTAAATTATGGAGAAAAACCTACATGGCCCCAAACAGATGAATGTATCAAACAATGTGCTGTATATATGCACAAAGGAATAGTACTCAGTGATCAATGAAGATAAACTCATGCCATTAGCATCAACAGGGATGGAAGGGATAATGCTAAGTGAAAAAAAGTCAGAAGAAAAATAAATACTGAACAGTGTAACTATTTTGTGGGATACAGAGTAACTAAACTAAAAGTCAGATAACGACAATCTTAAAAACTATTTAAAGCTGAGTAAAGAACTACAGCATCCAGAAAGGGGAGAGGCTGGGGAAAGAACAAAGTGGGAAGGGAGCACAATGGACTATGGTAGTGGACGCCGAGTGATGGGGTAGTGGGCGCGCTATGCTGGTAATATGTGATGGGGTATCCAAATATTAACTCGATTAAAAATAAATAAATTTAGGGCCTCCCCGGTGGCGCAGCGGTTGAGCGCTGGGTTGCGAAGCTACCCGCGGCCTCTGCGATGCTGGTTCGATCCCCGGCTGCTCCCCGGCCACCGGAGGAGGGTCCCACATGGCACGCAGACCTCTCCTTCCGCCCGCTGCTCCCCTCAGCAGTGTACTTCGGTCCTTCTGCCTGCTCTGCTCCCTGCTCTGGCTCTGGTGAATTCTCTCACCCTCCCGCGCTTCTGACTGTACCCAGTGCATGTATAAAGCAAACAAACAAATAAATAAATAAATAAATAAATAAATAAATACATAAAGCATGCCTCTCTTTAAAATAAATAAATAAATAAATAAATAAATAAATAAATTTAAAACATTTAAAAATATTCCATGTAGCTGATTTTCATTCATCAGCTGTATTCCTGGCATCATCAACACTCCTATTACGCTATGATTTTCTTCCAACACTCTGAGTAGAATACAGTTAATAGAATACTCTGAGTAGATTATCATGGACTTAAGTGAGATCCCTGGCCAGGGATAGAACTCATGCTGTAGTAGCTAGTGACAGCTTGATAGTGTTGAGACTTTAACCCCTGTGACACCAAAGAAGCCCAAAAATAAAGGTTTAAATGATATTAACAAATATATATAAATGTGTTACCTAAGTTTCCTATTCATCTTAGGGCTAGCTATGTGTTTATGAGGGGGATGACATGTGGATGACTTTCACATTCCCTAACTTTTAAAATGAATAAATGTTACTGTTATTAAGAAGAAACTATAATAATAACACAAATAAGAACAGTTCACAGTCTTCACGGCAATGTATACCTGACCAAAAAAAAAAAAAAAACAAAAAACACAAATATTGGTTGATGGCCTGGCACATATATTTGAAAGAATTTGTGACAATGCCTTCTGAATTATTATGAATGGACTCTTCCTATGGCTCCAATGTCATGGAAACTCACTAATAATAATGTAAGACTCGAATGGGGAAGGATAAAATCAAGATCTTTCTTTTAGGAAGATCAACTTCCTGGTGGGAAGAGAAATCTCAGTAAACTACCTTGCACTCATACTTATTGGACCAGAGAGGAGTCTCTTGATGGAAAGACATGGAAGAAGTGAGCTGAACTATGTAATGAGCTTTTCATGACAAAGAAAAATTGAGTTAAACATCAAATGTGTAATAAAAAGATGAAGTCATTGCCCACATCAGTCACTGTTTTCAAAAAGTTTGCTTCCCACGGGGGTTTCTCATTTCTAACTTTCATCTTCCCTTCATATTTCAGCAAGGACTTTACCTCTTCTGTTCTTCAAATTGTAGTTAAGAATGGAAATAGTGGGCCTCCCCGGTGGTGCAGCGGTTGAGCGCTGGGTTGCAAGCTGCCCGCAGCCTCTGCTGCGCGGGTTCGATCCCCGGCTGCTCCCCGGCCACCGGAGGAGGGTCCCACATGATGCGCAGACCTCTCCTGCTGCCCGCTGCTCCCCTCAGCAGTGTACTTCGGTCCTTCTGCCTGCTCTGCTCCCCGCTCTGGCTCTGGTGAATTCTCTCACCCTCCCACGCTTCTGACTGTACCCAGTGCTTGTATAAACAAACAAACAAATTAAAAAAAAAAAAACAACATGCCTCTAATAAATAAATAAACTTTATAAAAAAAAAAGAATGGAAATAGTGACTCTGGTTTATAGCTGCTTGTTGATTTTGATTTTTACTTTGTGTTGATTAGTCTTTTTCCTGGTCCCTTATTTAGGTTTTCTAAATTCCTGCTATGAGTGAGACCATTCAGTTTTTTCCTTTTTCTTTCTGACTTATTTCACTGAGCATGATCCCTTCTAGCTCCATCCATGTTACTGCAAACTGCATGTGTTTATCCTTTTTGATTGCTGAGTAATAAGTAATATTTCATTGTGTATATGCACCACAACTTCTTGATCCAGTCATCTATTTTTGGGCATATGGGTTGTTTCCATACTAGGGGGAGTGGGGATGGAAAGGGCGGGGAAAGGAAGGACTAGAGTCAAAATAAGGGGGAGTGCAATTGTATGGGGAATATAACCAAAATGAAAATGCATACAAGGTTCAAAGATGAAAAAAGATCTAAAAATTATAGAAAATAAAATATTCAAATAACAAAAAAATTGAACTAGGGATTTCTGTTTTTTAAAGAGTCATTTATTTATGCATACAAGAGCTATGGTATAGGCCATAGGTGTAGGAAAAAAAAGAAAAAAAAAGAGTGGAAATAGTGAAAGGGATCAACATGGTGGTGGGGAAACACTATGAGGAAGTCCTCCCCATGAAACAAAACGTTAATAGGGAGGAAAAGGGGCAGGTCCCTGCAAAAACCAGGAAACAGAAGACAAACTGGTGATTCTGGCAAACAACCCTAAGATGAAAATTGCCATAAAAGAGGACGAAAAGAAAGGAAGCTCAGAACCCTGCTTCCCTCCCCCACACACAACACCGGTACACTCTGACCAACAGAAAGAAAAAAACAACAAGAACAAACTATACATCTAGCGGGAATGTGAATGGAAAGGAACCATTACAGGCACCACACCCCGCGAATGGGAACTGTGGAGAACCGTGTGGGAACCACCATGGAGGTGAGCGAATGTCTCTGGGCGCCATTAGAGGAAAACAAGGACTCTTCTGATAGACCTGCAAATAGCCCAGGGCCAGCCGATAAGCTTGTGCAGAAAAGCAATGCCCTCGAAAAGCATATGTGGATTGCAGCAGCCCAGGTCTCCATGCCTGCGACCTAGGTTTGTGGGGAGATGCATGGGAGCCCTCACTGAGGAGAATGTCCCCACTGAGTAATCAGAAACCAGGCACCTGGACATGGCAGCAAGGTGCAAAAGGCACCATTTCTGTGGACACTGAACTGGGCTACAGCCTGTGAACTGTATTCGAGAGCTTCGGAACTGAGACCCGGGGCATGAAATTCGGGGTGTGGGATCCCCACGACAGTGGGGCCAAGGAAACACAGCACCCCCACACCGTTGAGGTGCTCCACACTACCCCCACTCTGTTCCCCCGGACACACGTGAGGAAAAAAAAGTCCTGGAAGGTCACTAGGAAAGATCTCTAGCGACCAGAATAAAATTACCAACATCCTGATAGTTGGAAACAAGGCATCCCAAAAACACCCTCGGGCTCTGACTGAGGGTGGGCCACGCAAATGGGGGTGAGGAGGGAAATAAGGCGTGGAGCAAGACCCCATTCTGGAATTGAAAGCCAGGTACAGGATGGGGGCGTGGGATGAGCCATAGCAGCGGGCACTGCACAGGGCACCCAGCATTTTGGATCTGATAGCCCTAGAACTAGACCTAGATGCAGAATTCAGGGTGTGGGATCCATACAGCTGCAGGTACAGCACCAGGTCAACAAGTGGAAGGCACAGCACCCAGCATGAGCAATAGGCCCTGTGTGGAGGTGCTCCCTTCTGTTTCTCAGAGAACCACTAGGAAAGAGCACAGGTCAGCAAGTACGGGTCTTTGGCACCACCTCGTGACCAGAACTAAATCAGCAACTAGCTGATTCCCTGTTGGAACTGAGTAAATACAGAGGAAGGGAACTGTAAGGGACAGTGCCCAGAAATTCAGCATCAAACCCTGGTGGAGTTTTGGCCTACCGGTGCTTGTCTCAGTCTGGTAAACAGTTTCTGACACCCCTAAAGCAGCACTCCAAAGAGATGCCCGCCAACACCAGTGGCACAACATCCCAATGCATAGAACTAATGAGAAAGCACACAACAGGGAGAAGAAAAAATATAAATAACCAAGCAAGCCCGCAGGAGAAGGGCACCACAAGAAGAAATGCAGTTACCAGAGCTCAACAATGACATTCAAGAACTTCTTGGCCTATCAGAGGTTTAATTAATGATCATCATGATTAAAAAGCAGAAAGAAAACGAAAAGGAAAAAAATGATTTGAGACAAATGATCAGTAAACTGAAGAATGAAACTGAGACCTTAAGAAAGGAAAGAAAAAAATGCAGGAGATTAAAAGATTACTAGAGAAGATAAAGAACTTTGGGAAAGGCAATGAAAACAGAATCGATGAGAACATGGTGGCGAGGAGACGCTGCGAGTAAGATCTCCCTTTAAAAAAAAAGTTAATAGGGAGGATAAGTGGCAGGTCCCAGTGAGTACTGGGACATGGAAGATAAACAGACGACTCCGACTCCAGCAAACTATCCGAAGAAGAAAGTTGCCATAAAAGAGGACTAGAAGGGAGGAAAGCGCAGAACCCTGCTCCCCTCCCCCACCCACAGAGTCAGCACTCTCCGACCAGCAGAAAGGAGGAAAACAACAAACTAAAACGACCAACAAGAACAAACTACGCATCAAGCAGGACTGTGAGTGGAAAGGAACTATTTCAGCCACCACACCCTGTGAACGGGAGCTGTGGGAGAACCCTGCAGGATTCGCCTTGGCGGTGAGCGAATGGCTCCGGGCACCATTAGAGAACAACAGAGACCTTCCGGAGGAGACCCACACACAGCCCTGGGCCAGCCGGTAAGCTTGCGCGGAAAAGCAGCTCACTAGAAAAGCAAACGTGGATCAGGATCATGGCTGCCCAGGTCCCCACGCCTGCGACCTAGGCTTGTGGGGAGATGCTCAGGGACCCTCACTGAGGTGAAAGCCCCTCAGTGAGTAATCAGGAACCAGGCGCCCAGGCGCGGGAGCTGGGTGCAAGAGTCCAATTTTGCAGACACTGAACTGGGCTACAGCCCGCGTCCTGGACCTGAGGGCTTTGGAACTGAGACCCGGGGCACGAAATTTGGGGCGGGGGTTCTCCACAACGGTGGGGCACAAGGCAGACACAGCACCCCAAAGCTGTTGAGGTTAACCCTACCATTTCCGCTCTGTTCCCTGTCCCACTGGGTGGAAAAATCAGCTCCCCAAGGGCGCTAGGAGAGATCTCTGGCACCACCTAGCGACTTGAAACGAGCAGAAGGCTCCTGGAGGAGCCAGTGGCCAGCTGGGAAGTTAGCACACACCAGGCCCCTTCCAATCAGTAGTCTGAGCCCACAGGGGGAGCCGGCACCCAGGGCCAGGGCAGACTGGGCGCGCAGAAGAGTGTGCCTGAGACCGGACATGCAGGGAGTGCGCCCCGCATTGCCAGTTTAGAACAGGGACATTTCTTCAGTAAAGACTGCCTGCAGAAGGCTCCCTCTGGAACCAGAGGTGAGCGGGGAAGCTCGCCCACGCCAGGCGCCTTCTGGCCTTCAGTCCAAACCCAGAGGGGGAGCAGGAACCCAGAGCCAGGGCAGACCAAGCACACAGGGGAGTGTGTCCCCACATCGGCAATTTAGAACAGGGACCTTTCTTCAGTAAAGTCTGCTTGAAACAGACAGATGGCCCTTGGAGGAGACAGAGGGGAGCGGAGAAGCTCACCCAAGATGCCAGCCAGTCCCAGCAACACAGTGTCCCAATGCATACGACAAATTAGGAAACAGACAGTAGGGAGTAGAAGAACCACACGCAACCTAACAACTCCTTAGGAAAAAAGCACACCATAAAAAGAAAACCACCCCCCAGATTGCAACGACAGTAACTTGGAAGAACTTCTGAGCCTTCCAGAAAGAGAATTTAAAATTGCCGTGATAAAAAAAAAAATGACAGAACTCATAAAGGAAAACAATGATCAGAAGAAGGAAATTGAGTCCCTAAAGAGGGAAGCAAAAGAAACGCAGGAGATCAAAGAATTAATGGAGGAACTAAAGAACTCTGGGAAACGCAATGAAAGCAGAATAGATGAAATGGAAGAATGAATAAGTACTCTTAAAGACACAGAAATAAAAAGAACCAAAACAGAAAAGGAAAGACACATACAAAGGAAAAATAATGAAGAAAGACTTCGTGAACTATCTGACTCCATGAGGAAAGAAAATATAAGAGTTATAGGAATACCAGAAGGAGAGGAGAGAGATGTAGGAACAGAGAAAATATTCAAAGAGATAATTGAAGAGAACTTCCCAAATGTGAAGAAGGAGATGAAAATTGATATACAAGAAGCAAGAACACCAAACTTCCACGATGAAAGGAAAAATACAGCAAGACACATAATAGTAAAGCTCCCAAGAATCCAGGACAAGGAAAAAATAATGAAGCTGCCAAGAGGGAAGAAACAGATAACATTCAAAGGAAAACCAATCAGACTGATATCAGACTTCTCTGAAGAAACACTACAGGCAAGGAGAGAGTGGAGGGACATAGTCAACAGATTCCAAGAAAACAGATGTCAACCAAGAATACTCTATCCCGCAAAGCTCTCCTTCCTCTATGAAGAAAGAATAAGGACCTTCCCAGACAAACAGAAACTCCGGAATTTCATTACGACTAAACCCCCACTCCCCACAAGGAATCCCAAAACCAGAACCTCAGAGGGACGAATAATAACGAAAGAAGGACAAAAAAAAAAAGTTATTAAAAGAATAAATAAATAAAATCAAAGGAAAGGCAAACACAGATGCTAACATATCAATATTAACTCTAAATGTAAATGGACTAAACTCGTCAATAAAAAGACACAGAGTTGCAGCCTGGATTAAGAAACAAAACCCAACCTTTTGCTATCTCCAGGAAACACATTTAGCTACAAAAGATAAAAATAGACTCAAAGTTAAAGGTTGGAAAACAATCCTACAAGCAAATGGACCAAAAAAGAAAGCAGGAACAGCTATACTTATATCAGATAAAACAGATTTCAAACTCAAAAAAATAAAAAAGAGACCCCAACGGTCACTACATTATGATCAAGGGGACAATACTTCAAGAAGAAATAATACTCATTAACATATACTCACCAAACGAAGGAGCACCAAAATATATCAGACAACTGTTGTCATCTCTGAAAACAGACATCAGAGAAAACACATACGTAGTGGGAGACTTCAATACACCACTATCAACAATGGATATCAACAAGACAAAAAATAAGCAAAGAAACTAAATCTCTAAATAAGGACCTAGAGCATTTGGGCTTAACAGACATCTATAGAACACTAAACCCCAAAAAAACAGAGTACACATTTTTCTCAAGAGCACACGGATCACTCTCCAGGATCAATCACATACTGGGGCACAAGACAAACATCAACAGATACACCAAGATTGAAATCATACCAACCATCTTTTCTGACCATGAAGGCATCAAACAAGAAATAAACCATAAAAAGAAGGCAAGGAACTCTCCTACCTCATGGAGATTAAAAACCACGCGACTGGAGGACCACTGAACTAATGAGGAGATCAAAGAAGAAATTAAAAAATTCTTTGAATTGAATGACAAGGAGGACACCAATATCCTAAATGTATTGGACACAGCAAAAGCAGTAATAAGAGGAAAATATATAGCAATAGAAGCTCACATCAAGAAACAAGAAAGAACTCAAAGAACCAACTTAGTCTCGAAGCTCAAAGATCTAGAAAAAGAACCACAAAAAAAAACCCCAAAAACAGTAGAAGTAAAGAAATAATAAAAACCAAAGCAGAGATAAATGAAATGGAAACTAAAAAAACAATCCAAAAGATCAATGAAACCAAGAGCTGGTTCTTCGAAAAAATCAATAAAATAGACAACCCCCTAGCCAGCCTTCAAAGCAAAAAAAGGAAAAAGCACAAATAAACAGGAAATCACAACAGACACAGCAGAAATCAAAAGAATAATCAGTAACTACTATGAACAGTTATATGGAAACAAGTTCAACAATCTAGAGGAGATGGACAAATTCCTACAACTCTACAATCACCCAAAGCTAGATAAAGAAGAAATAGAAAACCTAAACAGACCAATTACAAGCAGCAAAATTGAACGGTAATCAAAAATCTCCCCAAAAACAAAAGCCCAGGACCTGATGGATTTACAAATGAATTCTACCAAACATTCAGAGACGAATTAGTGCCTATCCTTCACAAACTCTTCCAAAAAATTGAGAAGGAAGGGACAATACCAAACATGTTCTATGAAGCCAACATTACACTAATACCAAAACCGAACAAGGACAACACAAAAAAGGAAAACTACAGGCCAATCTCCCTAATGAACACTGATGCAAAAATCCTCAATAAAATTTTAGCTATCAGAATCCAACAATGTATCCATAAGATAATTCACCACGACCAAGTAGGATTCATTCCAGGGACACAAGGATGGTTCAACATCCGAAAATCAATCGACGTTATCCAACATATCAACAAAAAGAAATATAAAAACCATATGATAATATCAATAGATGCTGAGAAAGCTTTCGACAAAGTGCAACACCCATTCATGATAAAAGCCCTTGAAACTCTTGGGATACAAGGAACATACCTCAACATCATAAAGGCCACATATGACAAGTCAACAGCCAGTATCATTCTCAATGGTGAAAAGATGAAAGCAATTCCATTAAGATCTGGAACAAGACAAGGATGTCCACTCTCACCACTGCTTTTCAATATAATACTGGAAGTCCTAGCCAGAGCAATAAGACAAGAGAAAGACATACAAGGAATCCAAATAGGAAAAGAAGAAGTCAAACTATCACTATTTGCAGATGATATGATAATATACATAGAGAACCCCAAAAAGTCCACAGAAAAACTAATTCAACTCATCAATCAGTTCAGCAAAGTGGCAGGATACAAAATCAACACGCAAAAGTCAGTAGCCTTCCTATACACAAACAATAAATCTGAAGAAGAAGAAATAAAAAAAAATCCCTTTTATTATCGAAACAAAAAAAAAATTGAATATTTGGGAATAAATCTAACAAAATAGGTAAAGGACCTATACAAATAAAACTATAAAACACTGTTAAAAGAAATAGAAGAAGACACAAAGAAATGGAAAGACATCCCCTGCTCATGGATTGGAAGAATAAACATTATTAAAATGGCCATCCTACCAAAAGCAATATACAGATTCAATGCTATTCCAATCAAAATTTCAATGTCATTCTTCAAAGAAATAGAACATTTATTGATGAAATTCATATGGAATCACAAAAAACCCAAAATAGCCAAAGCTCTCCTGAAAAAAAAAAAAAGAAAGGAATGGAGGCATCACACTCCCAGACTTCAAACTCTACTACAAAGCCATAATCATCAAAACTGCATGGTATTGGAACAAGAACAGACACACAGAAAAATGGAATCGAATAGAAAATCCAGAAATAAACCCACAGATTTATGGTCAACTAATCTTTGACAAAGGAGCAAAAACTATGCATTGGAGCAAAGAAAGTCTGTTCAATAAATGGTGCTGGGAAAACTGGGTCGCTACATGCCAAAGAATAAAGCTTGACCACTACCTCACACCATACACAAAAATCAACTCAAATGGATTAAAGAACTAGACATAAGACCTGAAACCATAAAATACATAGAAGGAAATATAGGCAAAACACTACGTGATATTCACATCAAAGACATCTTTACAGACACATCACCCAAAGCAGTGATAGTGAAGGCAAAGATAAACAGCTGGGACTACATCAAATTAAAGAGCTTCTGCACAGCAAAAGAGACAATAACAAAAACAAAGGGAAACCCCACCAACTGGGAGAACATTTTTGCACACAACACTAATGATAAAGGACTGATCACAAAAATCTGCAAAGAGCAGATGAGACTCAACAACAACAAAGAAAATAATCCAGTCAAAAAATGGGCAGAAGAGCTAAAAAGAAACTTCTCTGAAGAGGAAATGCAAATGACCAACAGGCATATGAAAAAATGTTCAACATCACTTGTCATCAGGGAAATGCAAATCAAAACTGCCATGAGATAACATCTGACACCAGTGAGAATGACACATATTAAAAAAACTAGCAACAACAAATGTTGGCGAGGGTGTGGAGAAAAAGGAACTCTCCTGCACTGCTGGTGGGAGTGCAAACTGGTCCAACCACTATGGAGAGCTGTGTGGAGATTTCTCGACCTACTAAACATAGAGCTTCCACAGGATCCAGCAATTCCACTCCTAGGTATTTACCCAAAGGACACAGAAACATCAATTCCAAAGAGCACCTGCACCCCTGTGTTTATAGCAGCACTGTTTACAATAGCTAAGCTATGGAAACAGCCCAAATGCCTAAAAATAGATGACTGGATCAAGAAGATGTGGTACATATACACCATGGAATATTACTCAGCATTCAAAAAATATAAACACATGCAATTTGCAGCAACATGGATGGCGCTGGAGGGATCATGCTCAGCAAAATAAGCCAGAAAGAAAAAGAAAAATACCGGATGGTCTCACATAGCAGGAATCTAGAAAACTTAAATAAGGGTCCAGGAAAATGAATAACTATAAGAAAGCGAAAATCAAAATCAACAAAAAACTATGAACCAGAGACACTTTTTGGGGGGTGGGAGGGGAGTGATTGGGGTCAAATTGGGGGGGGTTGCAATTGTATGGGGAATATAAAAATAAAATTTATTATTTAAAAAAAAACCAGAATTGATGAAATGGAAGAATGGATCAGTACTATCGATGATAACGAAATAAAAAAGCCAAAAGAGAAAAAGAGAGAGAAGTGAAAATGAAGAGGTATGAGGATAATCTTAGACAATTATCGGGCTCCATGAAGAGAGGAAATGTAAGAGTTATACGCACTTCAGAAGGTGAAGAGAGAGACAAAGGAACTGAGAAATTATTCAAGTCATAATCGAAGAAAACTTCCCAAGCACGAAAAAGGAGACAGATATAGACATACAAGAAGTGAGAAGAACTCGCAATTACCACAATGAAAAGGAAATGACAGCAAGACACATCATAGTAAATAAAGCTTGCAAGAGTCCAAGACAAGGAAAAAATGACACTGGCAAAGGGGAAGAAACAGATAACTTATAAGGGAAAACCAATCAGGTTAACTTCAAATTTCTCCGAAGAAACATTATGGGCAAGAAGAGACTGGAGTAACTTATTCAGCAAACTTCAACACAGCAAATGCCAACTAAGAATACTTTACCCTGAAAAACAACTTCCCCTATGAAGAAAAAACATGGACCTTGTAAGACAAACAAAAACTCCAGAAATTCATTACAACTAAACCCCCCACTCCAAAAAATTCTACAAGAAGTCCTAAGGCAAAATCAACAGAGGAATGAACAAGAAGAACAGAATACAGCAAGGAACAAAATCACAAACATGACCAAAAAGTGGCAAATACAGATGCCAACATATCATTATTAACTCTAAATGTAAACAGATTTAACTCATCAATAAAAAGACACAGAGTAGCAAGCTGGATTAAAAAACAAAATTCAACCTTCTGCTGTCTCCAGGCAACATATTTAACTACAAAAGAGAAATGCAAACTGAAAGTAAAAGGTTTGAAAACAATCCTACAAGCAAATGGACCAAAAAAGAAGGCAGGAACAGCCATACTTACATCAGATGAAATAGACTTCAAATTAAAAAAGGTAAAAAGAGACATAGACAGACACTACATTATGATCAAGGGGACAATACATCAGGAAGATATAACACTCATCAACATATACTCACCGAATGAAGGGGCACCAAAATATATTTGACAATTATTATCAGCTCTGAAAACAGACATTAAAGAAAATACATATATAGTGGGAGACTTCAACACCCCATTCTCACCAATGGACAGATCAACGAGACAAAAAATAAACAAAAACATTAAAGCCCTCAATAAAGACATAGAACTCATGGACTTAACAGACATCTATAGGACACTGCACCCAAAAAAATCCGAGTACACATTTTTCTCAAGTGTGCATGGATCATTCTCCAGAATCGATCACACACTGGGCCACAAGACCAATATCAACAGATACATGAAAAGCAAAATCATTTCAACTATCTTCTCCGATCATAAAAGCATCAAGCTAGAAATAAATCATGACAGAAAACAAGGAACCTTCCCAATTCATGGGGATTGAAATCCACACTACTGGAAGACCACTGGACTAATGAGGAGATCAAAGAAGATATTAAAAAATACTTTGAGTTGAGCAACAAGGAGGACACCACTTTTCAGAACATATGGGATTCAGAAAAGCAGAAATAAGAGGAAAATATATAGAAATACTGGCTCACATCAACAAACAACAAAGAACTCAAAGAAACAACCTAATCTCACATCTCAAAGAGCTAGAAAAAGAACAACAAAAAAACCCTAAAGCCAGTAGAATAAAGGAAAGAACAAAAATCAAAGCAGGAATAAATGAAATGGAAATAAAAAAGAAGACAAACAAAACATCAATGAGGTCCTCCCCGGTGGCGCAGCAGTTGAGCGCTGGGTTGCGAAGTTGCCCACAGCCTCTGCAGAGCCAGTTCGATCCCCGGCTGACAGGCGAGGGTCCCACATGGCGCACAGACCTCTCCTGCCGCCCGCAGCTCACCTCAGCAGTGTACTTCATCCATCTGCCTGTTCTGCTCCCCACTCTGGCTCTGGTGAATTCTCTCACCCTCCAGCGCTTCTGACAATACCCAGTGTTTGTGTAAATAAATAAATCAATCTTTAGAAAAAAATCAATGAAACAAAAAGTTGGTTCATTGAAAAAATAAACAAAAGAGACAAATCTCTAGCCATGCTCACAGAGAAAAAATGGGAGAAAATACATATAAATAGGATTATGAATGAAAGAGGAGAAATCACAACAGCCTCAGGAGAAATCAAAAGAATAATCAGAACTTACTATGAACACTTATATGCAAACAAATTCAACAACCCAGAAGAGATGGACAAATTCCTAGACTGATACAATCATCCAAAGCTGGACAAAGAAGAAATAGAACAAGTAAACATACCAATTACAAGCAGCAAAATTGAGGCAGTAATCAAAGCAAATGCAAAAGCCCAGGTCCAGATGGCTTCACAAATGAATTTGACCAAACATTTAGCACTGAATTAGTGCCTATCCTACACAAACTCTTTCAAAACATTGAAAAAGAAGGAACACTACTAAATACATTCTACGAAGCCAACATCACACTAATACCAAAACCAACAAAGACAGCACAAAAAAGAAAAATACAGGGCAATCTCCCTAACAAACACTTACACAAAAAAACTTCAACAAAATCCTTGCAAACAGAATCCAACAATGCATCAAAGGGATAATCCACCATGATCAAGTAGGATTCACCCCAGGGGCACAAGGATGGTTCAACATATAAAATAGATCAGTGTAATGCAACACATCAACAAAAAGAAAAAAAAAAAAAAACAACCTTATCATATCAATAGATGCTGAGAAAGTGTTTGTCAAAGTCCAACATCCATTTATGATGAAGGCCCTTGAAATTCTCCGGATAGATGGAACATACCTTAACATGATAAAAGCCATATATAACAAATCCACTGCCAATATTATTCTCAATAGTGAAAAGCTGAAGGTCTTTTCTTTCTTTTTTTTTTTTAAGAGGCATGCATTTTATTTATTTATTTGTTTGTTTGTTTGTTTGTTTGTTTATACGTGCACTGGGTACAGTCAGAAGCACGGGAGGGTGAGAGAAATCACCAGAGCCATAGCAGGGAGCAGAGCAGGCAGAAGGACCAAAGTACACTGCTAAGGGGAGCAGCCAGGGAGCAGCCAGGGATCGAACCGCTGCCGCAGAGGCCGCGGGCAGCTTCACAACCCAGAGCTCAACCGCTGCACCACCGGCAAGGCCCTGAAGGTCTTTTCTTTAAGTCCTCTCTCACCACTGCTCTTCAATATAATACTGGAGGTCCTATCCACGGCACAAGACAAGAGAAAGGCATAGGAGGTATCCAAATGGGGAAAGAAGAAATATCACTATTTGCACATGATATAATAATATACATAGAGAACCCTAAAAATTCCACAGAAAAATGACTCAAAATAATCAACCAGTTTAGTAAATTAGCAGGATACAAAATCAACACACAATAGTCAGCCTTCCTATACACAATCGATCTGAAGAAGAAAAAAAATCAAGAAAACCATTCCTTTTATGATTCAAACAAAAAAAATCAAATACTTGGGAATAACTTAACAAAAGGTGTGCAGAACCTATACAAAAAATTATGAAACACTTTTAAAAGAAATAGAAGAAGACACAAAGAAATGGAAAGACATTCCCAGCTCATTCTTAAAAGAAATAGAGCAAATACTGATGAAATATATATGGAACCACAAAAAAAAAAAAAACAAAAAAACACAGGTAGCCAAAGCCTACTGATGAAAACAAAGGAGAAAGGAGATATCACACCTCCAAACTCCAAGCTATACTACAAAGCCATAACAGTTGGTATTGGAACCAAAACAGACACACAGACCAATGGAATCGAATAGAGAGCCCAGAAATAAAATCACACTTCTATGGACAACTGATCTTTGACAAAGGAGCAAAATATATGCAATGAAACATGGACAGTTTCAATCAATGGTGCTGGGAAAACTGGACCACCACATTTTAGAAAATGAAACTAGACCACTACCTCTGTCCATGTACAAAAATCAACTCAAACTGGATAAAAGAACTGGACATAAGACCTGAAACCATAATATATAGAGAAGAAAATATAGGTAAAACACTATAGCTATGGAAACAACCCAAATGCCCAAATGTAGATGACTGGGTCAAGAAGATGTGGTACATATACAAATGGAATATTACTCAGCAATCAGAAAAGATAAACACATGCAGTTTGCAGCAACATGGATGGAACTAGAAAGGATCATGCTCAGCGAAATAAGTCAGAAAAGAAAAAGAAAAATACCGGATGGTCTCACACATAGCAGGAATTTAGAAAACCTAAATATGGGACCAGGAAAAAGACTAATTAATACAAAGTAGAAATTAAAATCAACAAGCAACTATAAACCAAAGACACACCACAGGGCGGGGGTGGGGGGGTGGCAACGGAAGGGGAGAGGAAGGACTAGGGTCAAAATAAGGGGGGTGTGCAATTGTATGGGGAATATAACAAAATGAAAATGCATACATTGTGCAACAATGAAAAATGATGTAAGAATTATATAAAATAAAATATTAATTAAAAAAATTCAAACTCAAAAAAAAATAACATACATCACAATAACATCTTTAAAGACTCATCACCCAAAGCAAAGAAAATCAAGGAAAAGATAAACACCTGGGATTACATCAAACTGAAAAGCTTCTGTACAGCCAAAGAGACATTAACCATGACAGAGAGACACCCCACTGACTGGGAAAAAAAATATTTGCACTCCATTCAAGTGATTAGCGACTCATCACAAAGATATACAAAGGACTCACATGACTCAACAAAAATAAAATAAACAATCCAGTCAACAAATGGACAGAAGAACTTAAAAGATGTTCTCCAAACAGGAAATGCAAATGGCCAACAGCATGTGAAAAATTGATCAGCACCCCTTATAATCATGGAAATGCAAATCAAAACCACATTAAGATATACCAGTTACACCAGTTAGAATGGCACATATCAAAAAACAAGCAACAACAAATGAGGATGTGGTGAAAAAGGAACTCTCCTACATTGCTGGTGGGAGTGCAAACTGGTCCAACCACTATGGAAAGCTGTCTGGCGGTTCCTCAGTCTACTAAAAATGGAGCTACCATATGACCCAGCAATTCTACTCCTAGGGATCTACTCAAAGGACACAAAAACATTGATTCAAAAGAACACCTGTACACCTATGTTTATTACAGCACTATGTACAATAGGGAAAACCTGGAAACAACACAAATGACCAAAAATAGATGACTAGATCAAGAAGATGTGGTATATATACACAATGGAATATTACTCAGCAATCAAAAAAAGATAAACTCATGCCATTCACAGCAACATGGATGGAGCAAGAAGGAATAATGCTCAGTGAAATAAGCCAGAAGGAAAAAGAAAAATATCGGATGGTTTCACTTATATCAGGAATTAAATAAGACATCAGTGTAAAAAAGTAACAACAGTACAAAACACAAAAAAGCAAAAACAGACAATTATAAATCAGAGACACACTTCAGGGGACGAGGAGGTAGAGGGATCAGAAGGAGGGAGGGGACTATGGTGATGGTGCATGGGTGCACTGGTGAAGGAAACTCTATGGGGACTACAACTGAAGGGGTGGGGGGAAGCAAATATTATTTAAAAATAAACAGTGATGTAAAAAGTAAAAAAAAGTCAGTTAAAAAATTAAAAGTTGCAAGAAATAAATAAGAGAGTGATGCAAAAAAGAAGATATTTTCAAAGCTACAGAAGACAAAAGTTTTTAAAGCGTCTATGAAACAAGATTAATAATCCAATAAAATGATACAGATAACAGATTGGAGAAAATATTTACTCATAACGTATTTGACAAAGGGCAGATATAGCCAAGATATACAAAGAATACATGCAACTTAACCATAAGAAAACAAATAACCCTAAACAAAAATGGGTAGAAGAGCTAAGTGAACACTTCTTCAAGTGAACACTTCTTCAGCCACATACAGGTGGCTACCCAACTGTTAGATGGGGAGGGGTGCCTCCCTGGCGGCACGGGGGCTAAGTCTCAGCACTATCAAGCTGTTACCAACTGTTAGATGCGAGTACCCACCTCCACATGGCTTCAAGAATATTCAGGAGTGCCCACAAGCAAGCTGTGGCTGAGATATGAACTTCATGGTCTCAAACATGCACTCTGGGCAGCCTGAGCTGATATCCAAGATATGCAAAGAATTCATACACACTTTCACACATTGCTGTTTACTGGCATTGCTTCACAACCCTTGGTTATCCCAAGTGAAAGTTTCCAAACCCTCCTGGAGCTTGGCTGCTGGTGGGTTGTGGCGAGATCTCTGGCTCTTGAATCAGTAGCTGATTCCTCTAGCATTGCCAGTTTTGGGTGTTAGAGGCAGCAAACCACCCAGGAAGAGGGGAGGCCTCTCTGAAGTCCTGGGCTGTGCCATGAAGAGATTCTCTTGGCTGGTCTTTCTGGGGCTCCTCTTCCATTCTCAAAGGAAAGCTTCAGTAACCGTACTGACTCAAGGCAGCTTAGGTATGGCAACATCCAAGACAAAAGTCTCAAGAAGATCCACAGAGCTCTGGGGCCTGCCTGGTGGCACAGGTGGGCGAGCGCAGTGCTGTGAAGCTGTCCGCAGCCTCCATAGCACAGGTTCGATCCCGGCCTGCTGGGGAGATACCCACATGGCGCAGCAGACCTCTCCTGCCTCCCCGCTACACCCCTCAGCAGTGTATTTCAGTCAGTCTACCTGTTCTGTTCCCTCTCACCCTCCCGCACATCTGGCCTGTACCCCGGTTCTTTTATGCATAAATAAATCTTAAAAAAAAAAAAAGTGAACAGAGCCAAAGGAACCTGTGAGGCACAAATGAACAAAACAAAATAACCATTAGAGGAGGAGAACCAAGAAGTCGGAGAGAGAAAGGGGTTGAGAGAATATTTGAAGAAATTCAAGTAACAAATGATACTCAAAGAAATAATATTCTAGTGAATCCTTCAAATTTTTGATGAAATACATGAATGTGAGCATGCAGAAACTGTGAGCAGAAATATGAGCAGTCCAACAAACTCCAAATAATATGTACAGAGAAACCCACACCAACATACATTATAATCAAACTTTCAAAAGACAAAGAGCAAATTTTAAAAGCAGAGAGAAGCAAATCATCACCTTTAAGAGGTCTTCAATAAGATTACCTTCAGATAAACGATGGTTATAGTTGCACAACACTGGGAATGTTTCCAGTGTCACTGAATGCCACACTTTAAAATGGTTAAAATGTGCATTCATGTTAATATGTATTTGACCACAATTTTTACAAGTAGAATCTTTTGTCAGACTCTGCAAAGCTTCAGATTCTGCCCATTTCCCAGGGCTGTTGCAGAGCCTACTTCCCCCTACTCACCACCCTAGATCACCTGGGGCCTACATAGCCTCATCCCTTCTTTAAACAACCATGAGTCCAAATGCCGCCACACTTCATTTGAATCGCGTCGTCACATACTTTTGACATCTCTTTACATTTCCCCTGGATTAAACAAGAATTGGTTATTTTACTTCTATCACTTCTTTAGGTAACTGTATAATCATCACTGGAAGGTTCACAAAGTCACCTAAGGGAGACCACCAAGAAAAGTTTTTTGTTCACAACTCAGTAAGATGGGAGACCTCCACTTACCTACATGGCATTCTGCCTGAATACATGGTAAGTGGCCACACAGTAAATATTTTAGTCTTTTGAGTTGAACAGTCTGTCACGCCACTCAAATCTGCCTCAAAATGCAAGACCAGTCAGTCATAAAAAAATGGGCATGGCGTGTCCCAATAAAAGTTTTTGTTATTGTATATAATTTTCACATCATAAAATATTTACTCTTCTTTTGGTTCTCAACCATCTAATATTTCTTAGTTTGTTGCCCATGGTGGGGGGAGGGGGAAAGGCAGCAGGCTAAATTTGGCCCAGGAACTGTAATTTGCTGAGTTCTGACTTACACTTACCCTGATGTTAACTGTTATTTCTTTCTACTCCTTACTATGAATTGCAGATATCTTATAAATCTCACATAACCACTGCTAAGCAAAACTGTGAATAAATAAACAACTCACCTGGTATGTGATCGTTTTTTGCTGGTCCTGGAAGGGCCAAGGGTCTGTGAGGGTACAGCTGAGAAAGAAGTGAAAAGCTTGAGAGAACACTCCACATAGGCACTGGCAAAACACCTCTGAAGGATGAGGCCTTCAAAAGGTGCAGAAGTAAGGGGCACCCACATGTCCATGCACAACTTTGGATAGTTATATAGTGTTTGGATAGACTATTTTTTAAATGTAAATGCATTTCCAGGCCTCCCCAGTGGCGCAGCGGTTGAGCGCTGGGCTGCGAAGCTGCTCGCAGCCTCTGCATCTCCGGTTTGATCCTCAGCTGGCCTGCGAGGGTCCCACATGGCTCACAGACCTCTCCTGCCATGCCCGCTGCTCCCCTCAGCAATGTACTTCATCAGTCTACCTGTTCTGCTCCCCGCTCTGGCTCTGGTGAATTCTCTCACTCTCCCTCGCTTCTAACTATACCCAGTGCTTGTAGAAAGAAATAAATAAATCTTTATATATTTTTTTTAAATTTTTTAAAGATTTATTTATTTATTTATACAAGAACCGGGGTGCAGGGCAGATGCATGGGAGGGTGAGAGGATTCACCAGAGACAGAGTGGGGAACAGAACAGGCAGACTAAAGAAATAATCTGCTGAGGGGAGCAGCAGGTGAGACAGAAGAGGTCTGTAGCACCATGTGGGATCCTTGCCGGCAGGCCGGGGTCGAACCAGCCCTGCTGAGGCTGCGGACAGCTTCATAGCACAGCGCTCAACGCCTGTGCCGCCAGGGGAGGCCCAATAATAATAAATAAATCTTTTTAAAAAAAAAGCATTTCTACTGACTTGTTAACAGTGTATGTACTCCTTTAACATAGGGGGAAAAAGTATACAAAACAATAAGCAACTAGGCAAATTAGGAAAAGTCCAGGATTGGAACAAAATGTTTTTAGTACAACTGATGCTGAGAAAAAAAATATTCTTGGGCGTTATGTTCTCTGTTATAAAACGCAGAATCTCAACAAGGTCCTGAAAAACAGGAATGGGGTGTTTTAATGATCAAACTTTTGGCTATAGTTTCCATAAATTATCTTTTGATGAAAAAAATAACTCTGGTTTTGGTTTTGACTTATCTCAAAAACCTGCCCAGGCTATGAAAAAACTCAATGTCTGCTGTTGATTCTGTCACAATAAAACATGTGGCTGAAAGCAGGCACCTAACATTTTACACCCCTTTCCTGCCCACCACATCACATCCTGTCTTTTTAGTCAAAGAAATAGGTCAGAATTAAAGACCTATATCACAGTACCTCCTCTGATTATTCTGAAAGACCAGGATATGGGGAGCGTTAGCATGACTCTAATCCTGCCATGGTGTGCAAGCAGCTCAGAATCTCCAAGGAGCAGAGAATGAAGAGAAAAAGGAGCTTTCCTTTATCTCCCCTGTGTGAGCTTCCTTCCACCTGATGCCTTCACAAGTCTCTAAGAGAGTCTTTTTTTTTTTCCTTTTGCCTTGGCCTCCTCTCCCAACCATTGCTCACAGGGCTCCTGAGAGTTGGTTCACAGTTTCGCCCTCACTGGATAGGGCAGAGGTTCTAGCAGGAAGGTCCCAGGTGTTTCTGGCTGAGCAGGTGAGTCTTTGCTCCTTCCAGCAAGGCCCTGGCTCTCTACTAAGGCTCAGGCAACTGGCTGTCCTAGGAGGGATTCCGGCCCCTGGGCTCCCCCTCTGACCTCACAAGAGCTGCTCTGTTCCAAGAAAGCTGGACCACGTTTAAGACCCATCTTCCAAGGCACATAAATCCGGAGTATTTACCAACTGTTGCCACCATCCCACATTTGCTATTTTCCTCTCAAGTCCAATATTGTTTAACCATTGTGATGCAAATGTCTTCGACCCCACTGACTACAGGATAGTTGTAGGTAAGAAGCTTATGACCAGGCACATTCCTTTCAGATCTACAGCCTTGAACAGGTTAAGCCTTTCCTGAATGGTTGTCAATTTGTCTAGCTGTTTACCTCAGCTAATTCCTTGAGACTTCTCTAAAGTGAGCCGCTAGGTGCTTCTTAAGACTGCTCTCTTTGCAAGCACGCCCCAGCGCGCTCCTCGCCCGTGCCCTGGCCTGGGCCTCCAGCCGCAGAAGCTCCAGAACCTTCTCCGCAGGCCCCGCGGCCCCTGAACCCTGCGCCCAGGAACCACAGCGCACATGCACAGAAGGCCTGAGCGGCTCCGGAGCTGGCGCCAAAATGCTCACGGGACGTTTCCCATAAGCCCGCGCGCCTCTCCGGGAATAGGGTCTTCAAGCTTTTTTTTTTTTTTTTTAATTTTGACAGAAGAAAAATTAAATCATCCTTAGTCCTACCGCAGAAATATAAACATTGTTAAGACTTTTTTCTTCTTCCTATGCACAAACATTTCTAAATATACGAATATTTTGCACTTTGCTTTCCTCATTCACATTTCCAACATCATTCAGAAGCAATACCTATGTGCCTATATATCATTTTGAATTACTATAGCATATTGCATTGCATGGATTAACGTAATTAAATGGTGCTGGGAAAACTGGGTCGCTACATGCAAAAGAATGAAGCTTGACCACTACCTCACACCATGCACAAAAACCAACTCAAAATGGATGAAAGAACTAGACATAACGCCTGAAACCATAAATATATAGAAGGAAATACAGGCAAAATACTACACGACATGCACCTCAAAGACATCTTTACAGACACAGCACCCAAAGCCGTGATAGTGAAGGCAAAGATAAACAGCTGGGACTACATCAAATTAAAGAGCTTCTGCACAGCAAAAGAGACAATAACAAAAACAAAGAGAATCCCCACCGACTGGGAGAACATTTTTGCACACAACAATAATGATAAAGGACCGATCATAAAAATCTACAAAGAGCTGATGAGACTCAACAAAAACAAAAAAAAATAATCCAGTCAAAAAATGGGCAGAAGAGCTAAAACGAAACTTCTCCAAAGAGGAAATGCAAATGGCCAACAGGCATATGCAAAAATGTTCAACATCACTTGTCATCAGGGAAATGCAAATCAAAACTACCATGAGATACCATCTTACACCAGTGAGAATGGCACATATTAAAAAAACTAGCAACAACAAATGTTGGTGAGGGTGTGGAGAAAAAGGAACTCTCCTGCACTGCTGGTGGGACTGCAAACTGATCCAACCACTATGGAGAGCTGTGTGCAGATTTCTTGACCTACTAAAGGTAGAGTAGGTCTGCCAGCAATTCCACTCCTATGTATTTACCCAAATGACACAGAAACATTAATTCCAAAGGGCAGCTGCACCCCTATGTTTATAGCAGCACTATGTACAATGGTTAAGCTATGGAAACAACCCAAATGCCCAAAAATAGATGACTGGATCAAGAAGATGTGGTACATATACACCATGGAATATTACTCAGCAATCAAAAAAGATAAACATATGCAGTTTGCAGCAACATGGATGGAGCTGGAGGGGATCATGCTCTGTGAAATAAGCCAGAAAGAAAAAGAAAAATACCGGATGGTCTCAGTCATAGCAGGAATTTAGAAAACCTAAATAAAGGATCAGGAAAAAGACTAATTGAAACAAAGTGGAAATCAAAATAAACAAGCAACTATAAACCAGGGACACAATGGGGGGGAGGGCAGAGAGGAAGGATTGGAGTCAAAATAAGGGGTGGTGCAATTGTATGGGGAATATAACAAAAATGAAAATGCATAAATTTTGCCAAAATGAAAAATGATATAAGAATTATAGAAAATAAAATACTAAAATAAAGAATACAGAAAAACTAAGCTTAGGTTAAATATTCAATAACAGGGAGTTGGGTGAATTAATTATGTTAATCTTCAAGCCTTTTTAACGCAGCAGACTACAATGCCAAAACTCAAACAAAACTCTTCTTCCAAGACAGCCTAGAGCAGGCAAAGCCTTTCCTGAATGGTTGTCAATTTGTCCAGATGTTTTCAATTAATTCCCTGAGACAGCTGGGTGCGTATTAAGACTGCTCTCTTTACGAACCATGCAAACCACTGACTGAGAGTTTATATTTAAAACCCGTTTTACAAGGCATGTAAATAGGGAGTATTTACCAACTGTTGCTACCACCCTGCATTTGCTATTTTTCTGTCTCGTCCAATATTGTTAATCACTGTGATGAAAATGTCTTTGACCCTAACTGACTACAGGATAGTTGTAGGTAAGAAGCACGAGACTGGTGACATTCCTTTCAGATCTAGAGCCAGTGTCTCAGTCACCAGGGATGGGCGCAGTGGACTTGTATCTGGGCAGTATTTTAGTCACGAGGAATGTAGATGCTTTCCCTCTTTCATCCCCTCTAACTAGTGGAAGCAACACACAGACACTTCCCTGAAATGTAACGATGACCAAACCCCTTGTCTCCCTCTTCCACCATATGTCACAATCACTTCTCTGCATCCATTGCCACATTCATGCATAAATTCAACTCTTAGCACAGTCCAATTTTGAAAATTGGACTAGTTCATAAAGAGAGGGTCAAGGAAAAGTTTCCAACTCATAGGCAAAATACTATGAAGGGCTTAGAGTAGTAGCCACCACACAAATAGTAGGAAGATTGAACCAGATATAAAAATATGCAACCCCATGGGTGAAACACCAAGAGATGTCAACATATGTTATTTTCTCTTTTTGTGCTTCGAAGCGCTGAGACCATTGAAAACTGTGAATTTTGGGGGCACATTCCACAAATCTTACACAACGTTCTTTATGATCTTTCCATAATTTGAATAATGCTTTTCATTTTATTTCCTCTTTGCACAAAGAGTTGGACAATGTTGATATTTTCCTGTCATGTTTCTGGCTACAATATATTTTCATTAATAAATGAGATTCATTTTCTTAAAAAAGCATCTTAATTTGGGGGCAGAATGGGTAGAATTGTCAGAAGTAGCAGACATAATACAAGCATACAGACATATCTCCAATTTATGTGGTTTGTCCAAAACAAATTATAAAACTCTAAATCACTTGCCCCTTTCATTAAGTATATTTCCCTGATAGTTTTGTTTCTCCTTAACAGTTTTTTCTTTTGCAAATTCGATTGTAGAATTTCTGCCAGAGACATTCTATGGTCCATTCACACTGTTCTACATCTGTAGTCTCATCTCACTTTTTTCATTCTTTGTTCATTAAACATTCATCAATCAGAAAACACTAGACTTTAGCATTATGAGCTAACAATCCTGCCACAAAATTAATAATTCTGGGTATTTTTCTTCAAATGTGGTTTGTTGAAACATATGGTACCATCTTGCCTTTTCCACTTTTCAAAATTACAACATGTTGGATCTTTGGAGAAATGACTTTTTAAAATGTTGTCCAGTGAATGTTCTCAATTTTTCCCTTCTTTTACATTACATATAACAATTCCACGTGTTCCCATGCTAGAAACACATTTCATAACTTCCATGTAAAAGAATCAAATTTGTCAGATGAAATTAATTTTACAAGACAATCGTGGTAAATACACTATTGAGCATTTACTTTCTTATTCATAATTAATGCTCCCCTTATAAACTATCTTGATACTAATGAGATTTCATCAATTCTTTCTAGAATGCATTCAACAAATTCCATTAAACAATGGAGCATTTCAATAACTCCTCCTACTGTTCTCTCAATAACCACTGAATGGGCGAGAGAGAGGGGTTTTCATTGCTACAGATGGCTAGCAGTTGCCAGCCTGTAGTAGCTTCCCCCGTCTCTGTCTGGCATTCTGGACAGAATATGCTAGATTCTCTATTTCTAAGGCAGAACCTGATTGCATCCCTAGTGTCTGATTCCTGTCAAAAGCTGCTTTTGGGAGAAGGCACATCCTTGGGATTGGCACCCTCTACCCACTCCTGACAGATGGGGTTTGCTTTGTAGGACCTGCTTGCAAGATTGGCCCTAACCGGCATCTGAGAAGTTCAAGTTCAATTGGTGGGAGCATTCCCACTAATCCCTGATAAGAAAAGTTTTCTACACTTAAACTGTTTGTATGACAAATGTAGTTTATGCTCAACACCTGCTTTCTTTCTGGGAATCTGGAGTCTTGGCATGTGCCAGGCACAGGGTGCCTATGCGTTCACCCTGCACTGGGAGAATTAATACGTCCCTTGCGACTCCATAGAGGTAAGACCCTCGTAATTCTGTAGCTAGCCTCTGCTGAACACTGTCCCGTGAGCCTTCTCCCTTCGCAGAATTTGCTTTGCATCGTTTGTTGTAACAAATCACAGTCGTTGAGTAGATTATATGTGCAGTCCTGTGAGACATCCTAGTGAGTTACTGAACCTTAAGGTGGTCTTGGGGAACCCTGACAAATAGACACATACTTGTTTTAGAAATGACCTCTCAATATTCTAAATGTTTGTGGGCTCCTTTCTTCTGTATATTTCTAAATACCAAAAACATAACCAAATTTCACATGAAAAGTAAAAAGTATTGTGCCAGGGAAATACTGAAAAGGGACAGAAAATTTGGCCATAGAGTACTATTACTGAAATTGCTATAATATCTTTTGAGTAATATGGACCTCATTTCCTGTTGATTCAGGAAAAAAAATAAAAGTACTTTAAGAATTTCTGGGTTACAGTGCTAGTGCTCACCACCAGGGGCGGGTATGCCCACTGTGCTCTCTTCCAATAACAGGAGCCAGGGAAGAGACACCCACATAGTAAACCTAAGAAAGCACAAAAGCCAGCAGCACTAAGACTGACAGTCAGTAGAATGGCTTGTAAGGGCACTTAACAGCTTGCTGTCTTGTTTTGTCTTTGTTTATTTGTAAGCTTAGGCTCAACTGGGTCTCAGGTGAGTAGCTGTCTGGTCCATGGGGCAAACTACTATCAATGGGTCCAAGGAGAATATATGCATTTGATCTGGCCTCCAGTTCTTACACCATGGGGGCAAGAGAGAAAATTTAAATATATAGAGAAGACATTTTTATTTTTATGTTTTTAAAGATTTATTTATTTATACAAGCACTGGGTATAGTCAGAAGCGAGGGAGGGCGAGAGAATTCACCAGAGCCAGAGCACCAAACAGAACAAGCACATGGATGAAGTACACTGCTGAGGGGAGTAGCGGGCGGCAGGAGATGTCTGCGCGCCATGTGGGACCCTCTCTGGTGGTCGGGGATCTGGCCAGGGATCAAACCGGTGCTTCAGAGGTTGCAGGCAGCTTCGAAGCCCAGCACTCAACTGCTGTGCCACCAGGGGAGGCCCAGGGAAGACATTTTTAAAGGGCATCCTGTGTAATGAATCCTTACTACATGGAATTAAGTCCTCCATTACTAGAAAATAGTCAAGTATTCCAAGTCCATGGAAAAAAAAAAAATCTCAAAAATGTTTAGTAGAAGCTACTGTTGAAACTCTTTTCTCTCTACCTCTATCCAAATTCTGTCTATTAGTACAACAACGTAAACTGAATCTAATTCCAATCCATTTCATATATTTTTACATGAGTGAATAGGACAGAATAACCAAGCAGAATTTCTAACGATTCTCTTGCAACTTTCCATAACTTGCATTGAGTTCTCAACACTCAGCCTGTACTGGCCTTGGGAGTCAGGCCTCAGGGTGGTATCATCAGACCTTTAGAGAGATTTCCTCTTCTCTAGGCTCCCAAGGCTTTTCTCTCTGGGGTCTCCAGGACTTCCAGAGGAAGTCAGTTTCCCTCCTCTACTGGTTGGTCTCTGGAACCCTGGCATCAGGCACTTTTCATTTTGGCTCATTTCAATCTCAACTTCCAGAAGATCACACTGTGACATTCTAATCAAAATCTAGATAATTTAGTCATACTTCCAGTTCTCACATACACACATCTTCCAAACCAAACTATTAAATTCCAAATTAGTTTTTCTTAACCACAGATTATCCACAACCACACTACCTGGAAGCTCCTAAACCAGTTCCCACTGTTTTTTTGAGCTCATAATTAGTATAGGTGCCGTCTTGATATCCTCTGGAGGCCAGAACAATTAGACACGACTGGAAAGACGTACAGACAATGTACAAATGGACACAGCTCCTTTAGTTTTTTATCTAACCGAAATGAAATGTCTTGTGTAACTGCATTTTTGCTCTTGTCAGCAAAGACCAGAGCTTTCTCTCTGAATCCTTATGAGGACAAACCATAGTTTTCTGAGGTTAGATTCTTTTCACCACTTCCTGATGGAAAGGCATTTTTTTTTAAGATTTATTTATTTTTATATAAGAACCGGGGTACGGGTCAGATGCACGAGTGGGTGAAAGGATTCACCAGAGACAGAGCAGGGAACAGAACAGGCAGACTGAAGAAATACACTGCTAAGGGGAGCAGCGGGCATGACAGGAGAGGTCTGTTGTGTCATGTGGGACCCTTGCCGGCCGGTTGGGATCAAACAAGTGCTTCAGAGGCTGTGGACAGCTTCACAGTGCGATACTCAACAATCTGCACCACCAGGAAGACCCTGAAAGGCATTTTTATTCTCACTGAAATAGTCAGTTCACCAAATCTACCTGCAAAAGCATAAGGACAAAAGATTCATTTAAAATTGAAGATTAAAGCCAAAATCAAAAATGTCCCCCCATGGAATCAAAACCAAATTTCCAAATTGGGGAGAGTTGTGAGCAGAGGAAATGTGGTTTCAGATGCTATCCTGGACACCTTACCTAGACTTTGGAAGGAGAAAAAGAGTTTGGATGCAGCAATTGCAAAGAAAAGTTCATAACTGTGTGTATTGTCTCAGGGTCCAATGTTCACCACAAAGTTAAACTTGGGGTGCCATAGAAGCTGAAATTTTAAAATACAATTTCTGTCTTTTTCTTAAGTATCTAGATCATCAGTGGGCTCACAAGACTGGGGTTTCTTCATCCTAGAGTGATGTTCCCAGGTTTTTATGACCACAAGTATTAAGGAAATGTGAGTAGTTAGCAAAACTTCATAAGGGCCATACTATTTATCTGAAACATCTCCATTCTACCAGGTCTGGAGTAAGTCCTGATCACCAGATCTGAAAGGAGGCCATGGTTCACTGGGAGGCATAGACATCCTAGTGTGTATAGAGTGACGAGTTCCAGCTGAAATCTCCTGGGTTATGTGTTACACGCTGTTTCATGCTATATACTTGCTATGTGTCTGGCACAATCTTCAAAATTGAAGTTTGGAATGGTGCTCCAAAGGACAATTGCAAAGGGGCTTAACCCCAGCCCACTTCTGGGAGCCACTCTTACCCAAAGAGGGCTCTGCACAATACCTAACCCTGACACAAATGTGTTCCTGCATGCATTTTTCCAAAGGTCTTTTTCAAGGTTTGGTTCATGGTGGATTTTGCCATATTCTGCTCTCCACTGGGTCCCCAAACTTCCTAAAAGTTTTCAATACGCACACAATTGGGTTCTGTTATTATGATTAATTTTACCATAAGCGTTGGCAATGCCCTAGTGTGATATAGTCGCCACCATGAGGCAAGGCCTCAGGAGCCTCGCGGGGCAGCAGCATTGGGAGCAGAGCGAGACGGGGGAAAGACAACTCAAAGTCCAAGTAGAGAGAGAGAGAGAGAGACCTAGAGGGGCGCACACCCGGAGCAGAGCAGGCCTGGAGGGACAGCCCCTCATGACGTGCTGCGCCTTGTACAGTGCAGTCTCACCCTTATCGAGGAGCAGGCTCATGGAAGGCGGGTGAGTATATGGTGGGGTGTCCTGGTGGACATGTGCATTTGGGGATGCATCCTTGTCTGGCACAAGCTCAGGGGGAGAGAATAGGAGCTGTTGCCAGGGGACTCCATTTTTTTCCCAATATCAAAGCATCCGAACTCTGGTTTCTGTTCTCATTTACCTTCCTGTCAAGTTGGTCTAGCAGGTTCTTCTAATCTGGCCATGAAGTCTGCCGGCTGTTTTCAGCAGATACTGGATTCCCAGGGAGAGAGTCACGGAAAGTCTGAGTGTTGCTGCTACTCTAGCCATAACACCTGTTGCTGTCTCTGCACTTGCTGTTTTCAGCATGTTTAGATCCTCCCACCAGGACTTTTGCCCTGAGAGGTTCCCTATCTCAAACTTTCCCTGTTTCTGCACACTGAGAGGCACAGACTAGTGAAAGCAAAGAAATATCTAGGCAAAGACACAGCATAGTCGAGGGACACAATAATCCACGCTCCACAGTGCCTGAAGCTGGAGGAACATCAGCTGGACAGGGAACCGAGCTGCTGCCTGACCCATGTCCCTGCCCACACCCCGGTGTCCATGGCACATGACCCAACATGCACTAATGATGAGGCGATAAATAATCAACTAATGATGACTCACTATTCAGTGAAACAGCCATCATTGTTATCTCCTATGAGACCCAGATTCTCCCAACTATGCAATTACCCCCAGGTCCAAGGAGACTTGCCCTGTGTTACCCAAACCAGAGAGCCCCCTTCTGGCTCGCAGGACAGTATCAGCAGAGATGAGGAGAGTGATGGGGTTCACTCATCCTGAAAGCATGGGTTCAGTATCAGGGACCCCTCACTGTGGAGGGTTGTTGTGTAGGTGTGATGTCTGGGAAACCAGACACAAATGATCCTCTCTGGGAAGTCAGCCTGGACACACCAATTTGCTTGTTTGTCCTGTATGTCCCCTCAGACAGCGTCAGCCCCCTGAGCCTGGGCAAGGGCACCTCTTGTCCACACTGTGTGTTGAGCCCCTAGACCCAAATCTGGCACATGCTAGGTGTTCAGTACGTGTGTGGAGGCACCCCATCTGGGATTCAGCTCCCCCATGTCACAGGTGGACTCTGTGTCCCTGGTGCTGCCTGATGCCTTTGATATCAATGACTGTGTCCCCTCAGTGTGGACTGTGGATCCCGGAACCCTAGTATCACTGCATTTGCGACGAGGCATGGAAGGAGGTGATTCAGATAAAGATGGTCATGAGGGTGATGCCCTCATCGAGAAGAGCAGGTGACTTTATAAGAAGAGGAAGAGAACCAGGGGTGAGCCCCACAGAAAAGCCCATGTGGGGGCACCATGAGACACAGCCATTGAAATCCAGAAGAGAGATTGCAGAGAATCCAAACCTGCCGACTCCTGATTTTGGGCCTCCACACTCCAGCAGCGGGAGCAAATGAATTGCTGTTGGCTAAACCCTCCATTCTGTGGTTGTTAAGGGGGCTCCAGCCAACCAACTCACCCCTCATGGAACTGTCCCCAGGTCACCCATCCCCCATGAAGAATTTGTGCTCAAAACTGGCGCAACCACTATGGAAAGCTGTGTGGAGATTCCTCAACCTGCTAAAGATGCAGCTTCCATATGATCCAGCAATTCCAGTCCCAGGTATTTCCCCAGAGGACACAGAATCATTAATTCAAAAGGGCACCTGCACCTCTACGTTTACAGCAGCACTGTTTTCAATAGCTAAGCTTTGGAAACAACCCAAATACCCAAAAACAGACGACTGGATCAGGAAGATGTGGTACATATACACCATGGAATATTACTCAGCATTCAAAAAAGATAAACACATGCAATTTGCAGCAACGTGGATGGAGCTGGAAGGGATCATGCTCAGCGAAATAAGCCAGAAAGACCAGATGGTCTCACTCATAGTGGGAATTTAGGAAACCTAAATAAGAGACCAGGAAAAAGACTAATTATAATAAAATCAAAATCAATAAGCAACTATAAACCAGAAACACACCACGGGGGTGGGGGTCGGGGAGGAAGAGGAGGAGGGATTAGGGTCAAAATAAGAGGGGTGGGAATTGTATGGGGAATATAACCAAGATGAAAAGGTATACATTGTACAAAATTGAAAAATGATGTAAAAAAGGCATAAAATTAAAAAAAAATAAATATAAAATAAAAAAACTAATCTGTGCTTCAATTTGAACAATCAGACAATTTGTTATCACCAAAGACAAGCTGTCTGGTCAGCTTTTGTGAGGATGAGGACTTGATTTTACCAAATTCACTGGGTCTCACACTGCAATTTTTTTTTAAAGATTTATTTATTTATTTATCCAAGCACTGGGTACAGTCAGAAGCACGGGAGGGTGAGAGAATTCACCAGAGCCAGAGTGCGGAGCAGAGCAGGCAGAAGGACCGAAGTACACTGCTGAGGGGGCAGCGGGCAGCAGGAGAGGTCTGCGCGCCATGTGGGACCCTCCTTCAGTGGCCGGGGAGCAGAAGGGGAGCGAACCAGCACTGCAGAGGCTGCGGGCAGCTTCGCAACCCAGCGCTCAACTGCTGCGCCACCGGGGCGGCCCTCACACTGCAATTTTTGACCAAACAAACAGGGAGCAGCTGTCCTGTTAGAGGGAGTACAGAATGAATCCCCTCCGAGGGGTTCCTGCCTCACTTCCCCACAGTCCTGGAGCACAGTGTGCCACCCCACCTGCTGCTTTGTGACTGGCAGTGGTACTCAGCCTCGTCCTCAGGCTGTAGCCCAGTGATGGTCAGCGAGCCCGAGGTGCCAGATTTGGAGCCTGAGAATCAATCAGGGAACCCTGAGGGCCTATTGCTGTTATCATGTATCAGGAGTTTGGGGGTTGTTCCTGGGAGCTGTTGGTACCATTGCACATTATAACCCCCGATGTTGAGGCTGCTTCCAGCACAGGTGATGACGATGCTCTGGCCCAGTGCCCCAGACACTGAAGACGGCTGAGTCAGCTCAGACTGGGCCCAGGATCCTGGAAGTGGGAAAGATGCACAGAGGGTGATGCTGGGGTCTAGAGTCAGGAGGAAAAGTTAGGCCCTATGGATCCTCACCTGTGCAGTGAGAGAGGATCATTAGGAGGAGAGGCATCCAGGCCACGGTGCTCACAGCCTCTGAGCCCCACATAGGGCTGGGCTGCCCCAGGCTTCCTTTTCTTCCCTACCTTCTGCCACAGGAGGGGATGTGCGTGCAAATGAGTTTTCATCCAGGGACTTCCTAGCCCTCCCTGATCCCTGATGCTGTAGCCCAGCTCACAACCCACACTTGAGGATTGTGGATGTTTCCTTCACCCCTTGGGAGAGCCTGGGAGGAAGCACCTCCTGCCACACATGGGTGGCTCAGGGACTGTGCCAGGCCAAGAGGACACAGCAGCTGATTGCCCGTCAGGGAACATAAGCACCAGCCCTAAGCCCAGGCTGCTCTGAGTGAATCATCACTGAACAGCTGTGTAGCTCAAACAGGCAGCCCCGCAGTGCCCCCTGCTGGTCGCAGGGCTCACACACACCATGGCCCAGAGGCCTGGGAGCCCAGCTATTAAATGTTTGCTGCCACCAGGTCACTGTCTCTGGTCACACACCCAGTTCTGATCCAGGGTGCTGTGGTTCCAGGACACGGCACTGGTTACTGTAGGTTCTCTTCCAACAAGTTTCTTAGTCCATGGAGGTGCAAACATGTGCATTCAGAATATATTTGACTGCATTTGAGAAATAACAAAATGATGCAAATGAGCATCAGTTCAGACAACACAGAATAAGGGAGAGAGAGCTGGTTGGAAGAACTTGAGAAGAAGTGCAGATAAGTGGCACAGAATAGAAATTCCCAAGAATAAACAAATGGCATATTCAAAAGAGGACAATTCAGCAAATATTTCTAAAAATTATCTAATTTTGGGTGCAGATTTTATTTTTTCATAGTGATTGGTGACAATAAAGGCTTTGGAAGACTTCACACATGACTGTGGATACATATCACTCTTTTAAACTTTGTGCATCAACCTTTATATTTGTAATTCTCCGGTTTCTGCGGATCTGTGTCATATATTTCTACCAGGATTCTGATTAATTCACTTATAATTTATTTGTATTTTATTTGTATTTTAAATATTTCCCTTCCTTTTATTTATATACTTACTATCTTAGCTTAATAGCAAATAAACAGAAGATTTTATGTTCCCACTGTCTGGATAGTTGAATGCAGAACCCTGGCGTCCTCACCACACCCTGTTCTGCTCTGCTTTCACTTTGCGATGGTCCCCAGACTTCTAGACTCCGGGGTCTTGGGAAAATACCTGTGATCTCACATCCTCTCCTCAGTTATTCAAAGGATCCTCCTCCTTCATCTCAGGCAGGTCAGTAAATGCTCACACCCTTCAGGACCCTCACTGCTCTGGGCATGAACCCCACCCCCGGCCTCCCCTCAGGAGCCAGCAGGGTCTGCCCTGTGCCCTCACACACCTCACACCCTTCCTTGTTCTCAGACCTCCAGCCTCCCTCACACTCATGACTTCACCACCTGACCCCTTTCCCTTGCACGGTCCCCAGAGTGAAGCCTCCTCTGTGTGGGGGAGAGGAGGGCTGGCACTTGTCATCACAGTGAAGACATACAGGGTGTCAAGTCTGAGGGACATGGTTCTTCACAGCAGGATGTACCCCCATCATCACAAACAGGATTAGAGAAAACTAATTTATATCGTGGGAAACTTTGAAGTTAACAAACTATAGAGAGTTGTCCCCTTAGTCCACATCAACAAGGATCAATGAAACTCATCTTCTTTCATCTTCTTCTTTATCCTTCTTTTTCTGAATTGAAAACAATCATAAATACCATATCACTTCAGGGCCTCCCTGGTGATGTAGGGGTTAAAGACATAGCTACCAAGTTGTCACCAGCCACTGCAGCATGAATTCTCTCCCTGGCCAGCAGGGAAGCTACCCACATGGTGCGATAGACATGTCCAGTCTTACCTGCTGCTCCCCTCAGCAGTGTATTTCAGTAGATCTGCTACCCACTCTCTCTGGTGAATCCTCTCACCCCTGCAACTCTAGCTTACACCCCGGTTGTTGTATGTATATATAAATAAAGCTTGAAAAAAAACCTTATCACTTCATTGGCCATATATCACAATCTGGCATGTATTTACATTTTTATTGACCTCAAACTACTGTGCATTAATGTAACATATTCCATGTGCTCTCTCATAACTTGTTTTGTTGAAATCTCCCAAGTGTGTGTCTAATTGGGTGGCGGGACAGATGGGAAATTGCAGGGAGTGCAGGGCCCATGTCTGGGGCAGGTGGTCCATGGAGGACACACTAGGGTAGAACAAGGCCCAGACCGGCACGTGTCCTCACACACCATGTGCTCATTTCCTTCACCCACGGGCCCTGGGAGGGGTCATGTCTTCTCTGGACACAGATTTAAAACTTGTCTATTGTCCTTCATGAGTTTTCCCACCAGCTCCTTTGGGCAGATTGGGTTATAGTGTTGATTATTAAAGTTCTTTGACCCTGTGGTATATTTTGAACTGCTTACTTTGTGTGAGTGAAAATTATCTTACAGGCTCTTAGTGCAGTGGAAGGAGGGCAGAAGTTCTAGCAACAACCTCCTCATGGCAGCTGATGTGCTCATGGGTGCGTCTGCTACCTAAGAATATGCTCCCACTCCTGTCTTTGGCTCCTGTCTCCTGTGGGCCAACCACACTGGTGTGCAAATTCCCTGAAGTCTACGAGACTACATGTGTTCTTACTCACTTGGTTTCACATGTGTGTAAAACACTTGCTAAGAGGACATACAAAGAGATCCATTATATTTTCATGTGATTTATGTAAATATTGAAGCTCACGCATTAACCAAAACTTGCCTCCACCTTCTGGCTGAGAGGCATATCCATGTGACAGGGTCATGATGCTCCGACCTCACTGGAGTTCTGTGTCACTGTCTGTCTAATAGAGGGGGACAGAGCACAGAGATGACACACACCCCTCTGCACAGCTGAATGTCACAAACTGAAGGCAAAGTCAAAGGGGCCTAAAGGTGTTAAAAGTGTCCTTGTGACCCAGTGGATCTCAAATGGAGTGATTCTCTGCCAGTCAGAGGATTCTGGAATGTCTTGAGCTGTTTTTATGGAGAAGGATGTACCAGCCTGTGAAGTGTGGCTTGCAGGATGGTTGAATACCTCCTCCCTGCACAGAGCAGCCCCCCACAGGCAATGACTCCACACTGTCTTGAGGAGCACAGAACTTGTTTCGGAATAAATCACCTTCATGAAGTAATCACAAAGGAAATACAGAATCATCCATCAAGACACGGGTGTCAGGGAAGAGGAAAGCTAGCAGAAAGATTCATACAGTCTCCACACAGACACTGGAGCAGGAGGCACAGGGAAGAACAACCTCCCTGGAGGGTCTGGTTGGGGGCAGACCCAGGCTGGGGAGGCTCTGGGAGTTTTGGTCTCACTTCCCTGTAAGTCTGGAGTGCTGTAGCTATAGCTACTATAAGAGAGGCAGTAGTAGTCGGCCTCGTCCTCTTGCTGCACCCCAGAGATGGTCAGGGAGGCAGCACTGGACGAGGTGTCCTTGGAACCAGTGAACCGATCAGGAACCCCTGAGGGTCTTTGGTCATCACCGTAGATCAGCATGGTGGGGGCTTTGCCTGGGTGCTTCTGGTACCAGAGAATTTAGTGGCTATCAAAGTTGCCACTGCAGACCCCGACACTGAGCCAGGTTGAGTCAGCTCAAACTGGGCCCAACAACCTGCAGGAGACCAGAACACAGAGGTCAGTGAGGACAGAAATGACCTCTATCCCAGGGAGGGAGGAGAGGTCATTATCTGTGGTGACATCCAGGTGTCCTCCCAGAATTCCCTTCAGGCAGCACCTGTGCAGAGGGCAAGGAGGGTGAGGATAGGATGAGCCCATGGTGTGATGCCTCTTGGCTCTACTTGCTTAGCCTCACAGCCCCTACTGAGGCCACCAATCCTTATGTGTCACCCTATTCACAGGTGGGAGGTCTCCATGCAAATCTTCCCCTCTCAGGAACCGGATCAAGCCCCTCCTGCAAGATAGGTTTGGGCACCAAATGAGTAAAAAAGATGGTAAGACTGGGGAGGGCTAACCTCCAGGGATACACAGGAAAACCTGCAAGAGGCCACAGAGAGCAGAGCTCACAGCTCAGGAACTGGGGAGCACCTGCGCCCTCTGGAGGATGCAGGCGATATGGCGCCCCTCCAAGGAGACCAGCTCAGTGTCCAGCCCTCTGGACATCTCACTGGTCACGATCCGCTTATCAGATTCGTTTCCTTACACGAAAGTATAACGGAAGCCTCCTTGTGTCTTTCTGTGGCTTTCTCGCTCCGTTTTAAAATCCCCTCGTATGGGTAAAGCAGGGACATTTATTCATCACCTATTGCAGCACATTTTCACAGACATGAAGAAAGCAGCATTAAACAATTATGTGCTTATCTTGTGACACAAATACTGATTTCAGAAATACCTAGGAGTGGGATTTCAAAATTGTATCACATTAGACTGACTTTTCCTTTGTAAGAAACTGTCACAGTGTCGTCTCAATTTGTCGTGACTTTTTGCATTCCCAGCAACAAGAGAGGATTCCTGCCCCCTCCCTGCAGGGCAGGATCTAAAGACGCCATTCATTCTTTTTAAACCATTCTGACAAGTGACATTTCATTATGGACACGTGCATTTCCTCAGGAACTTACAATGTGGAGTCATTCTATACTCATTCACCATTCGCTCCTCTTCCTATGTGAGGGGCCTGCTCATCTGTTCAATTGGGGGAGGGTGTTGCCCTCCACAGGGGATGCAGGTATCTAACCTCACATATCCAACCTCTGCGGTGCAGGGAGGCTGTGCAGCCCCACAAAGCTTCCTACGGGCGATATTTCAACTGTATGAAAAATAATATGAGAGAACCGGTACTGTATTTTCTACAAAGACAACATTAGCTGCAGTGGAAATAAAGTGAGGAAATAGATTAAAAGTTCAGAGAACAAATGAAAAGTTCAATTGTAGAACTAACCCAGAGAATTGCTTACAATACAATTTCAGAGGATATTTCAGACAAAATCAAGAGAAAAAGGGATTCCAATTCATTTGCATACTATTAGTATTATATCAGTACATATTACTACTATTCTTATTACTATTTATTACTATTATGCCATAACATATGAAAGAGTGGAAATCTTCCTCACTCTTTTAGCAAGAACTTATGGCATGATGCATATGCAGTCAAATTACACAAGAAGAAAAATACAGACCAATAACATTACATATTAATATAGATGTTTTAAATAAAGTATTAACAGAGATCCCATGACCAGATGAATTCATTGATGCATCCTTGCCAAATAGGATTTCATCCAATGATATGAGTTGTGTTCCATATTATACAATATTTTAATAGGATATTGTATTAACACATCACTAAATTTGATCATTGTCCCAAGTGAAGCTGAAAGAGCCTTTTACCCCATCTAATGTGAATTCCTAATAGAAGCCACATAAATTACAAGCCAGCAGCTACATCTGTGATGTGGTAACACGCACTCTCATGCACGCCGCGTGTCCCAGTCCTGCCGCATCTCAGTGAGTGGGGAGGTGAAGGGGCGCTCCCAGGAACAGGCCAAGGCGCCCTTTCCTCCATCACCGCTCAACATTGCCTGCAGTGACGGGAAATGCAGTAAAGAACTGAATTCAGTGTATTTACTTGGCGCTGATGGAAAAGACCAGAAGTCAGCCTGAGATGCAAATGCCGGCGTCACCTGGGAAGGTTGGTGCTGGGGCACAGGTGACAGCAGGGATCTCCCCGGGTGAGGACTCACTGACAGTGACTACTTCTGCCAACAGTGCCAGACAGAGGCCTGCTGGTGGGACAAGGGGAGCAGAGAAGATGCCTTGGCCTTGCTGCGCAGGGGGAGAGCAGTTACCTCTGGGCTGAGTTCTAATCGGCCTCCCACTTGGGCTGCACCCCAAGTAGCAAGACGTCACGTGGATGGGGATTCTGTCTGGAAAAACAATAACCCACATTCTGAAGTTTCTGGCAGCCAACGTTGACCTTCTGCCAAGTGCCCTGAGATGCAGGGTCGAGAGGCTGGTGTCATTGCACCTGCTCCTGGTGGGCCTGAAGGGAAGGCAGGTCCTGGGTGACCCGGGAGTCCTTCCCACAAATTCTCAAAGGGTCCCTGGATGAGAGGATGAAAACAAAGCCTCCAGGGTGTGGTGGGGATAACCCAGAACTCTGTCCTTTGAGGCTCCATGGTGGACATTCAGCTCACCAGCAGGGTCTCATGCTCTGCACAGACCTTCCTAGGAGCTCACTTCCTTCTCAGAAAGACATTCCAGACCCTCCTTGTCTATCAGATGCAAACACTACCTGACTTGGCCATAGACTCCAGTGAGGAAAAGACTGAATTTGAGACAATGTGGTAAGGAGGTCAGACCTGGGAGCTCATAGGGTGATGGTGGCCTCATGGGAGGTGAAGGTCACGCATCAATAAGGACACAGTGTGCCACCTCCCCTGGGCCAGCTGAAGGGCTACCCACTATCTGTCCCAACACCACACTAAGAAGACACGGCGTGGACCCTGCAGCCACAGGCCACGCGCTCAGCCACTGTGAGGCCTCAGCACGTGTGGGAGGCTCTTGTCTGTGGTGTTAGGGCCCAGGGAGTGGGGTGAGGGTGGCCTTTCCAGGACACCATGGGGACAATGAGGCCTCACATTGGGACTTTCATCTCCAGGGAAAACTCCCATTTATCGGAATGTCAATCTCTGCCCCCTCTGTCCCCAGGGCTCCCACCTAAAGTGTGGGAACACTATTAATAGGGTTGCAAGTTCCTACAAATATATCGTTTCTTCTCTGCTTCTGTGGAAGGATCTCCTTCAGTTGTGTTTCTAAACCCCAAGTGCCCCCACCCTCAGCGACGTATAGCCTGAGCCTGAGGTCCCCTGGGTGAGGAAGGAGCTGTCTAAGGCAGCAGCTGCCTTAGACAGTGGCCAAGGAGCCTGATGTCTGGTATCCCAGATCACACGGGGAGTCACACGTAATCGCATGTCACTGTGGAGACACCCCGTTGCTCAGCACCCCTGACACCATGCAGACTGAGCCCCCTCGTGGGAAATGCAGCTCCCCCGGACAGACCAGAGGCCTATGATGTGGATGGAGGCGCCTGTCTCTTACAGCCGAACCCTGGAGACAGACTTGGGGCAGCTGCACCCCACGATAGGCCAGCAGCTCTCAGGACACCCTTACTTCTGGGGCATGAGGGTGGGCTCCACCTCCTGCTTCCTGCTCCATCACCTCCCTGGTGGGAAACTCAGCTCAAGTCTGACTCGTATCTGTATAGACACAGCCAATGCGAGAAGAAATGAGCTTTTTAGCTAAGGGTAACGAGAAGATGAGACACATCCCTGCGTCCAAGGAAATTAGACCAAAAAAAGTGACAACAGATGAAACCAGACTGAGGCCTGGTACTGAGAGCAGGGGTGACTGCTCCAGGCCGGGGCAGCAATGGGAGGATTTTGTCTCACATCCCCGTGGGTCTGGAGCACTGTGAGGACTTTGAGTCTCCATGATCTGCACTACAGTAGTAGTTGGCCTCGTCCGCAGGCTGCGCCCCAAGATGAGCAGGAGCTTCGCATTGGCCGAGGCGTCTTTGGCTCCAGAGAAGCGGCTGGGGTCCCTGGGGCCCTGGTGATGATCCAAGTCTGATTTTACTTCAAAAGATACAGGGGAGGCCTCCCTGGCTTCTGCTGGTGCCAGCGGATCCTGAAATCACCGACACTGATGTCACTGCTCAGGGTGCAGGTGAGTCTGGCTGTTGCTCCAGGAGAAGCTGAGAGGGAGGGCGGCTGAATCAGACAGGCTGGGAGAGGGAACCTGTTGACAGAAACACACTTAGTCACAGCAGCAGGACTCTGGGTACATTTCCCCGGGATCTTAAATAGAAGTCAGAGGACAAGCAGGAGAAATATTCTTGTTTGAGGCCTGTCTTTTCCTGTGTGGTGAGAGGAGCAGGAGGAGCAGACGCGTCCAGGCCATGGTGCTCACAGCCCACTGAAGTCCACATGGGCTGGGCTGCCCCAGGCCTCCTTTTCTTCCCCACCATCTGCCATAGCAGGTGCTGTGCATGCAAATGGGGTTCCACCCAGGGGCTGCCCAGCCCCTCCCTGAGCCCTGGAGCTGGGGCTCATCTCATATCCCACACTGAGGACAGGGAGACTTGCTTCACTCCTTGAGAGAATCTTGGGACAAAACACCTGCTGGCCCCCACACAGGATTCTGCTCAGGGACCGTGCCAGGCCAGAGAGGACATGGATGTGGTATAGGCCAGACTTGAGGGAGGGTGAGAGGATTCACCAGAGACAGAGCAGGGAGCAGAACAGGCTGACTGACTGAAATACACTGCTGAGGGGAGCAGCGGGCGAGACAGGAGAGGTCTGCCATGCCATGTGGGACCCTCGCTGGCCGGCTGGGAACAAACCGTCGCTGCAGAGGCTGCGGACAGCTTCACAGCACTGTGCTCAACCACCTGCGCCACCAGGGGAGGCCCAAACCTGAAAATTTAGTGGTAGCTTTAGTTTCTGTTTGGACTGGAATTCCAGTTTGCAGGGTTGCTAATGAAACAATGGCGCATAGCAAGGTTTTTCTAGGCTGGCTAATAATCAGATAAGCATTAGGCAGATTCATAAAGTCAAGAAAAGTCAGAGAGACATATTAATACTATGTACATTTTCCATATACATGGGACTCAGTAGGAGAGACAAAAGTAACTTTTATACCAGAAGTTTCTTTTGAAGTAAACACTAGACAGAGTAAAGTATTGCTCCCAACATGGTAACACTAACAGACACAGAGATCTCTTGATATTCATTTAAAATTTTGGCTATGTGTACCATTTTAAGAGATAGTCATTTTATCAATATTTGTGAAGACACTGAGAAACCTGTCACTGATTTAATTTCAGTCCTTTAGCAACTCCTTCCGATCAACCATGTCCTAAATTTGTATTTTAAGAGTGACTCTTTGCCTTTAAAGAAGTTGTGCGCAGAGAATTTACATTAGATTTTAAGACCAGAAAAAAAATTCTTTTAAATTGTATAAGAATTTAAACACCTCAACCTAGTTTTTGAAATGTCTTAGATTTTAAGTTTGATACTCTAATTTACCATTTTTTATACATTTGTATATGAAGAAGGTTTTCAATGAGATAGAAGCTAAAATCTTTACCTGGAACAGGTGTCTAATCTTAATGGTTACTAAAGACCTAGGGCTCGAGACTGCAATAATTTTAAAGTCAAGCAATTTTTACTAAATTTTTTACATCAGAAGTTTATATTTTTAAGAAAGGATCCTTTGGTTTTAAGTTGTTACACTTTTTTTTTTTAGTTTTTTTTTTTTATAGAGGCATGTTTTATTTATTTGTTTGTTTGTTTGTTTTGTTTATACATGCACTGGGTAGAATCAGAAGCGCGGGAGGGTGAGAGAATTCACCAGAGCCAGAGCGGGGAGCAGAGCAGGCAGAAGGACCGAAGTACACTGCTGAGGGGAGCAGCGGGCGGCAGGAGAGGCCTGCGCACCATGCGGGACCCTCCTCTGGTGGTCGGGGAGCAGCCCGGGATCGAACCGGCGCCCCAGAGGCCGCGGGCAGCTTCGCAACCCAACGCTCAACCGCTGCGCCACTGGGGAGGCCCCCAGTTGTTACACTTTTATCTCACTGAGAGCAAGCATATTTTGAAGGCAAAAAAAAAAAAAAAAAAACACTTTTCTGAGGACAGGAGAAGAGGTATATTTTTACAGTTTTCTGGTTCAGATTTAACTCAAAAAAGTTGCATTTTCTCTTTGTATTTTATCAGATTCATTAATTTTAACAAACAATGAATCTTTTACAGTCCCAATAAGCAAATTAAAAAGTTTTTAGTCACCCAATAAGCATGTTGAAGGACACAGAGGGAAATATAATTACTTTTTTTTTACCTAATAGAACAGACCACAATAGTATCTCAAGGTGGACAAAAGGAGAGTCCAGTCCCCCACTGCAGGAAGGTACATCCCATTAGCTTGTGCTTCCACATCACGTGGGGGCTGCCTTTTTAAGGCAGCCAAACTTCTGTCTGGAACCACATCCTTAATTTTGCCTTTACCCTCAGTGATGAGACCCTTTGACAATATGTAGGAATATTATTCTTTCATCTACCTTTGTCCCTTAAAATCTTTTAAACTTTTATCTCTGTTTGGTGTCTAAATGCAAATGTTGTTTCAACATTGAAAACCTGACATTTCTTGGCGCTCTCTCTCTTCATATTTTATTTTTTTTTGTAAAGATTTATTTATGCATGCGAGAGCTAGGGTGCAGGCCAGAGATACAGGGGGTGGGAGGATTCACTAGAGACAGAGTGGGGAGCAGAATAGGCAGATCTTCTGAAATACACTGCTGAGGGGAGCAGCGGGCAAATCAAGAGAGGTCCACTGGGCCTTGTGGGTGGCTGGCTGGCCGGGGATTGAACTTGCATTGCAGTGGCTGTGGCATTGCAGTAGCTTCATAGTGCTGTGCTTAAACCCTTGCCCCACCAGGTAGCCCTCTCTCTATTCTTATTATGGCTTGCAAACAATTTTTTTCCAGACTCATCTCTTTCTTGTAATACCTTATCAAATGTCGTTATTCACCTGTAACACCAACAGCTAAGGCATGTCTTTCCATCTCTCCCCAGAGCTACATGCTCCTTCCTGAGTAGTCTGTCTTCCAAGCACCCACATGTTTGCCAGGTATGTCGCTACTGACGTACATCATTAATTCACATCCATTTTCTCAACACCCTCACTTTTTAGCATCTGACTTAACTTTCTCACTTTATGTCAGGTCAGGCTGCGCTTGGGCACTGTGACAAAAAATGGCAAGCCCTTGGAGCCTTAAAATTAAACTCTTTCTCGCTCTCACAAAGTCCAAGGCTGATGGGGGGAATGTCCATGTTGCCAAGCCTTCTTCAATCCCGTGAGTTTGTCTTGCTAATAGGGACCTCGATTCTTTGAGAGAAAACAAAAGAGAGCAAAGTGAAAAAGAGAACGAGCCAATGGGAAACTTTGAAGGCTGCAAAAGTGCTTTCCTCGGCCTCAGAACCCATCATACTGCACTGTGGACCCTCTCACTATGAGGGAGGAAGATATACAGATGCAGCGTGTTTGAGAATGAGAGAAGAACCAGCTACTAGGGAGCACTAGAAATATTTCTCTGAGTAGGTATTACAGTCTCCAGGTTAGAGAAGGGGAAACTGAACCTCAGGAGTAGTAAGATGATCTCCCCAAGATTAAGATTGCCAGTTAGTCAGTGACAAAGCCCAAAATCAAACCCAGGTCAGTCTGTTATTCTACCCTGTGACCTAGTTCTTCCAATGCACTTACTTGTTAAATCATTTCAAATACTGTAACATCATATTGACACAAAAGGCCCTTGGAGAATGAAAAGCTGAATGTTTCTCTATAAGACTGTAATGGCTCCCCAATGTTTTTAAAACGCATAAAACAACTTAGGATACACGTATTTTCAGTGACTGATAATGTAGACACACCTACCTCAGAGATGGGTGTTCTCTTCTTGTGTATCTTTGCTCCAGAGGCCTCAGCATTTGCTTCTGTTGAGTCAACCCATCCAGTATCCCAAGGGATAAGATCGTCTGGTGGGGAGCAATTGGGGTGCTTTGTACCTTAGAGGCTGCAATGCAATGATTTAGGAAGAAACCATGCTTGAAACAAAAACCAGGATTTCTCTGGTGGGGATAATTCTCCTGAAAGACTGAATGAAGAGGGGGTTGATGTAGGGGATTCCTTGGTGTGAATGGAATTTTTGAGAGAAACAAGGAAGTTATTTGATGGAACATTAGTTGAGGAGATGAAAATTACCAGTTAATCTTAAAATACCAGCTGTATAAAAATTTGCAGCTCTATAAAAACAGCCTGAAGCATTGTATGTCTGGGTACACCACCCTTAAAATTCAGGGGTTTAAAAAATAATTTGAAATCTTTACAATATAAAGACATCAAGTAAAATTCAAAAGTTTTTGCCTAAATTCTTATATGTCTTTTCTTTACTAATAACTTTTTTTATTGTTTTTTTAAAAACACCTCAAACTCATTTTCATGACTTAAGTAAGATTTAAAAGTACCAAAAATGTTTGAAAAACTCACTCCAAAGCTTATCCTGTAGAAATTACGATAATTGTATTAGGTGAATATTATTTCAAGTATGTATGCATCAGATATGTAGTATAGAGAACAAAGTAATTAAAAGAAATGTTTTCACACTACTTGAAATATAAACATTAGTAACATTATATATATTTTATAATATATATTTATAACTAAACCCATCTCCCAGAAACGCTTAATATATTAATATGCATTTATATCATTTTATATAATATCACATATTTACATTATATATTATATTTATATTATATATCATATTTATATGATATATAATATATCTATCCACAATATATTGTATTAATAATATATGATATACTGAAAAGAGCTGTTTGCTGTTGTTGTGGGCCAACAACTCACAAAGAACTGCTAATGCTGGTAGACCTGACACTGCCCCCTTCTGACTGGTGGTGACCAGCACTACTGGCCAGTGCTACCCAGCACTGTTGACAGGTGACTGGCTCTCTGTGTCTGGGCATCCTTTGCGAGCTGCTAACACAGTGTATCTCATCGTCCAGTGCTGCCTCCCGGTTCTGTCGCCTCCATGGCTGTCTGGTCCAGTGACTAGCGCTGTCCATCCGACCTTCAGACTGTTGCTGTGGGCTGTTGTGGTGTCACCTCAGCGACCCTACCTGTGAGCATCTCCAGATCCTGGCCCACTGCTTGCTGGTGTGCCTCTAGCTCCATGCCCTCGCTGATAGAGCAGCAGCATCTTGCATGAATGGCCTTGGGAATCAGGACGTGGATGCGCTATCCAGGATGAGAGCTGGCCTCTGTGGCCTTAGAATCTCTATTTTTCTCCTGTTGGTTAAAAAACCTTATTGTTGTTTTTCCCTAGAGTGGCATCCTCAGATGGTGGGCTTCCTGACTACCCATTCACTAGTTTACATAGTGGAGATTGGACCCTGAAAACTGATCCCTTAGGGGGAATTTGTCCTGCTTTAAGCTCAGCAGAAGGACAAAGGGCTGAGACCAGCACAATCTCATTGTTTGGGAAGGAGGAGGTGCTCTGCCTCTTCCACCACTCACTTTCTTTTTGAGGCTAATTGAGGGTTCAGGACCCTCCCCTGTATTCCTGCCAGGTCAGTCCTGGTGGGCTATGTGGGTCCATCAACAGTAACAGGGAGAAGGTATTGACAAGAGGCTGTTCTTCATCCTCAGCTGCTCTAGACCCATCTGTTGCTGTCCCAGGTGACACTGGGCTGGAAATCTGGGAACTAAGTGGTGGGACTCCAGAAGTGGGCAGCATGTGAGGATGGAGCTGAGACCTGGTGGGAGGGAGAGATGAGAACTGAAGGGTGAGGAATGAGACCCCCAGATGGAAGGGTTGGATTGGAGGCGCTGAGTCATGGCTAAGTGACAGTAAAGGGAGTGTCACAGCATCTTCTCTCCCATGGGATACCCTTGGGTCAGAAAGTGACAGTGAACAATGCATTAGATCAGATGAGCCATGTGAGGGGCTGATTTGAGGAGCTCAGGGCCTCTGTGCAGCTGCCTCTCATTGTCCCACCAGGAACCTTTCCAGGAAACTTTTAGGAAATGTGCTTTCTCCTGTTCGCCTTTCCTTCCTCTCCATCTACCTACCTACCTACCTACTTCTCTCTCATGTGGCTGCCTACCTATCTGTGGTTCCTTTATCAAGTGTGAGCATCCATGTGTATGTGTGTTTCTGTTGATATTAGCAGTGGAGTGGCTTTGGAGGGCATGTGCGCTGTAGCATTTCATACCATGAATAGCTCTGATGTTTTAAATTTGGCAAGACCTTCACGTTATCCTAACTTTTCTCTTGTTCCATGAATTTTGCGTGCGGTAACCTCTTCCCCATGGCTAGTTCTCCTCCACAGATCAAAAAAACATAGAGACATATTTTTTTAAGATTTATTTATTCATACAAGAGCTGGGTACAAGCCTGAGGGGTGAGGGGTGAGAGGATTTACCAGAGACAGAACAGGGAACAGAACAGGCAGATTGACTGAAATACACTGCAGAAGGGAGCAGCGGACAAGTCAGGAGAGGTCTGCTGTGCCATGTGGGTTACTCTCTGGCCGGGGATTGAACTTGTGCTACAGTGGCTGAGGCTAGTTTCATAGGCTGCGTCTTAACCCCTTGCACCACCAGGGAGGCCTGAAACATATTTTAATCCTAAATATTTTGTGCATTATCTAACATACTGTATTTTGAATAAGTATATATATATACACATTTATACATATATAGATTTATATATACAGATTTATATATATACATGTATATAAACAGATACAGAGATGTGTGATTATTACATATATTACATATATATTATATAATATATAATTTTTTTCCCTCCCATCATCCAGCAGAGAAATTTACCTAGGACACAGTGTGATGTTTTTTGATTAGATTCTCAGTGCATTGTCAACCATTCACCTACAATGAGAAAGACAATCATCAACAAATTCTTAAAGATGGAGCGTTCAGTCAGTACCTGCACTTGGAAAAGTGAAGATAGGAAGGTAGGAAAGATGCAAATTTGATGAGAGATGAATTACAATGACGTGATAAATTTTAAGAGAAATATAACATTTAAAATTGGATTTCCAATGTTATATGGTCTCCAGACAAACTGAGATATATTTATGGTGCACAACGTGATGATTTAACGGACAAACACATTGTGGAAAAAGTTACCACAATCACATTAATTAACACATCTTTGCCTTTATATCTATTATATATTTATTTATTTATTTATTAGTAGGAATTATTAGAAGCTGCTATCCTAGCAAGTTCAACCTACTCTCTAAGGTGTGATGGATGATAGGCAGCAAGCTGGGTATTAGATCCCAGGAATCCTTCATCTTATACTGAAAAGGTGTGCCCTTGGCTACTGCCCAGGAACAGACCACAAACGCCTTGTCCTGGGAGCGTCAGGGGAGTGGAGGTGGCTGTGATGGGGGGCCCTGAGGAATCCCCCTCCTCAGCCTTCAGGCTCCCGTTCTGCGCTGTCACTGTAGGCAGAGCAGGGGTCGTTCCTGCCCTCAGCTGGTTTCCATAAATAGAAACACTGATTGGTGACAAGGATTGATACTTGAAACAGAGTGTTTACTACAAATAACATCAGGGAGTGAACACACCACTTAATAGCAGCAGGTGGAACCAAACTGTGGGGTGAGCTACTTGAAGTCCTACACGGTTTAGCTTTTCAGTTATTTTTCTTGTCCTTAGCAACATGATTTATTGATATACACTATCAATAAAATATATATATGATATAGTATATATCAATAAATCAAAAATGTGTGTAAATCAAGTAAATTGATATATGTATACAGCAATAAACGCTGTAACTGTATGGTTCATTTGTCTTCCCTCTGAAAATTATCCCATGGTACACAAATGCCACTTTGTGAGGCCATCCCAGTTGATTCCAGTGTTAGTGATCAGATCTAAAGCTCTACCAAACATCCTGTGCAGATTTTCATTCATTTTCATTTTTTGATGATTATGAAAAAGTTGTTATAAACAGTCACTTGAGGGTTTTCTCTGGACAAAATATTTAGAGTCCTTTTTATAAATGTATAACTTGAAACTGATTCCTTTTCACCAAAAATCATAGAATTCGAAAAGCTACTCCCCACTGGTTAGTGTTAGATGAGTAAGATGGCAGCTGCAGCAGGGCTGACTGTCCTGCAGGCACAGCAGGGAGGGTGTGAGATCCAGTGATACACTCAAGGGCACAGAAATTGATTCATTCATTTTAATAATGGGAAAAAATGAATATAAACCAGCTGAAAGCAACCAGACCTAACCTGAGAGGACGAGGACTCTGTCTCCATGGAGACCCCTCACCTAGGGATGTGCTGCTGGGAGTGACTCTGAGGACAGAGGGAGGGAGGGGCCTGCCCCAGGGGGGCCCTGGAGGAGCCTGGGCCAGGACAGCAGCAAGAAGGAGCAGAGCCCCCGACTGAGCCCCAGCAGCAGCTGCCAGGGGTGCCTGCTCTTGGCAGGAGAGAAAGGGGGTTTGTGTCTCATGTCCCCACAGGCCTGGAGCACGGGGGGGGGCACTGAGACTGTAGTCATAGCTCTGGCAGTAATAATCAGCCTTGTCGTCAGGCTGGAGACCAGCCATGGTCAGGGTGGCTGAGCTGCCAGACTTGGAGCCAGAGAATCGATCAGGGACCCCCGCAGGTCGATTGCTGGTACCATATATCAGGAGTTTGGGGGCTGTTCCTGGGAGCTGTTGGAGCCAGGCCACACTATAAGTCCCAATGTTGGAGCTGCTTCCAGTGCAGGAGAGGGAGACCCTCTGGCCCAGGTTCCCAGACACTGATTGTGGCTGAGTCAGCACAGACTGGGCCCAGGATCCTGGAAGGGGGAGAGACAAGGTGTTGGTTTTTGCTGGGATCTACAGACCAGAAGAGGAGGCAGGGCCCCAAGCATCTTCCCAGGCTCCCTTCCTGCTCCCCATAGCCAATTACCTGTGCAATGAGAGAGGAGCATGTGGCACAGAGGGGACAAGGCCATGGTGCTCACAGGGCCCTGAGACCCACAGTTCAGCGGGCCTTGCCCAGGCCTCCTTTTCTTGTTCACGCTCTGCCACAGGAGGGGCTGTTCATGCAAATGGGGTTCTATACAGGGTCTGCTCAGCCCCTGCCTATGCACTGGGGCTGGAGCTCAGCTCATACCACATACAAGGAGGAGGGGTTTTGATTGTGAGAACCCTGGAAGCACCTGCTGACCCCACCCTAAAGTCCCTGCTCAGTACTGCAACTGTTTCAATAGGACACAGCTGCTGAGTCCCCATCTTGGAGCCCAGGGTCAGCCCCTAGGCCCAGACACATCTGTATAAATATCTGCATTGAGCAAGAGTGTAGGGCACACAGGATCATTCCACAGCGCCCCCTGCTGGCTGAGGGCACACACTCACCAGCACTGAGGTCCAGGGAGCCCAGCTGCTGCCTGTGATCACCAGGCCACTGTGTCTAGTCACACAGCCAGGGTTTGACTCAGGCTGTGTGACCCCTAGTGCTGCACGATGGAGTCCTGGTGTGAAAGAGCAGTTCATAAATAACTGCTTAAATATGGTTTGCCCAGAGCAGATACTTCAATTACACCATTCCCCATCGGTCTGCAAGTTAGAACCTGGAGCATTTTCAGTATCCCACACTCATATGCATGAAAGGAATGGATTCCTACTACTGTCCTATGAATTAATTTTCATCTGAATCTTCAATTTTTAGGTTATTTAACTGTCTTGCTAGTTCACAAAGTGGAAGAAGAACAATGCATTTATTTTTGATGCTGTCCAATTTATATTTTCAAGACTATGCTGGCGGTGTCTTGTCTATAAGTGTTTACCAGGAAATGTTAACAATTATTTTCACCTGTTTTCTTCTGTATTCTTGGTTCTGTTACACCAACCTATGTGTCTATCCAAAATAGTTTGTCGTGTTTAGAAATGGATTAAAACTTTGTCCATTGGCAAGAACTGGCATCTTTCCTACACCAAGTCTTCCCTCCACGAGCAGGACATGTCTCCACTGATGCTGATCATCTTGATGCCTTTAACTCCATTTTCTCTTTTCCACCACAGACAAGTTGTCCCTGCTCTGATACATAAGCTCCTATATATTACGGTTAGACAGATTTAACTAATACTCAATTTAGTTTTTGTTGTGGGAGTGAAGGAATTTTCAGAGACAGAGTGGAGGTTAGAAAAGGCATCATTATTGAATTCCCTATAAAGGGAGCGGGGGAACAAGGAGAGAGCACCCCTCTAAAAAGAGGGGTGTTTGAGGCAACTCTTACACTCTGCTAGATGGTTTTCCAGCATTTAGGCCCCCTGCCTTCACGGGGATGTCAGGTCAGAGCAGGCCCTGCTTTGCTTTAGAATTCCCATCAGCCTTTAATGGACACAGATATGCTTCACGGGCCAGTTTCAACAACAATCAGTTGGTTTCCTTCTCTGCTGGGTTTAAATACCTGGTTCCCATGGTAACTCCAAGTTACAGTTTCCCTTATTTGTGTCAATCTCCTTTTCTCTCTGCTGAACAAGGAGCAGAGACTATTTTTAACCATATAAATCCCCAACAGTTCTCACTTGTTCTTTGATGGTATACACACACCAAATTGGTCTTTCAGTGCTCATGCATCATAAAACCTTGACATTACCTATGACACTGGAATTCATGTATGTATTTGTAGTTTCCTTTACATATTTTATGCATTGCATCATCTCATGAGAAATGATGGAACAATTCTATCTTGTTCTTTGAGGGCTTCATGGTTTTAATTGCCTATGGTCTGGGCCTCCCTGGGGTGCAAGGAATTAAGTCGCAGCACTATGAATCTATCCGCAGCCACTGCAGCACATGTTCACCACCTGGCCAGGGAGGTGGCCCACTGGCACAGGAGACCTGTCCTGTCTCGCCCGCTGCTCCTCAGCAGTGTATTCCAGTAGAGCCACCTGTTCTGCTCCCCGCTCTGTCTCTTGTGAATCCTCTCACGCCCCACACCTCTGGTCTGTACCCCAGGTCTTGTATGCATCAATAAATAAATCTTTAAAAAATTGCCTGTGGTCTTGCTGGATTGTCCAGTCCACGTTGAAGGGCAGTGGTGACCGTGGACGTGCTCGCCTTGTGCAGCTGTAGGGGGAGCGTCTTCAGGGTTTCACCTTAGGTGTGACCTGATCTACAGGGGCCCCCCAGATTCCTTTAACAACTAAGGATGCTGCCCTGCCTGCCTCCTTCTCTGAGTTATTCTCATGATTGGGGTTGACTCTTATAAATGTCCTTTCCATCTTGATTGATAAGATCATGTGATTGTTTTCCCTGCTTCAGCCTCTTTTTTATGTGGATTATGGATGATTTTTTACAGGGAACAATCTTGCTCCTAGTTGCAAACCATTTGTCATGATGGATACACCTTGCCACAGGTTTCTGAATTCTATTTTCTGATTTTTCTTAAGAAATTAGTGTTTTCTCATCTTAGTTCCTTTTGCCATATTTTGTATTTTTCAGGTAGAAACCTTTCATGCATCTCATGTTTACTCAAGTGATTACTGCTGCTGGTTTTGTCATCTGAGGCCCAGATTGAAGGACTTAGCCAGAAGCATCTGGGAGTTACTCTCTTAGTCTGATCTGAAATCGCCACCTTGGGCTCCTCTGACATCTCCACAGAGGAATTTTTATGTCTGAAGGAGCAAGCTTTGCCTTTGAGAACATGAACAGCATGAGGATAGATTAGCAAGTAAGACTTACAGAAGGAAAGAATATGCCATTGACACCTCCACTGGATCCAGGGAAATCAGGTGCTGGTAGAAGATCTGACAACAGAAGTCACACCTGAGCCACCGAGGGTGGGAGCCCAGGCACAGGTAAAAGGAGACTTTTGACTCAGTTTCCCCTGGGGCTGAGGCGCTGGGGAGGCACGTTGCTATCCTGCCATATGCTTCAGGATCAGTCAGCCTCGTCCTGGGGCTGGAGCCCAGAGATGAGCAGAGCCTGGCATTGGCCGAGGCATCAGAGAAGGGACAGATCCTCAGAGCCTAGTGAGTGTAGACAGGGGAAAGGAGGTCCCTCTGCCTCCTGCTAGTGCAGTATAGACATCTGCTTCCAACCCGATGTCACGTCTAAGGATCAGGTGAGTCTGGCTTATGCTCCCGGAGAACAGAGGGAGGGCGGCTGAGTCAGCACAGGCTGGAGAGGGAAATTACCAAGACACACTCATGGGTGTTGAAGCCGGGCCAACACCCTCCCTGCACACACACCACACTAGGAGGGGGGTTTGCTTCACCCCTTGGGAGAACCCTGGGAGGAAGCACCCGCTGACACCAACAAAGGTCCCTGTTCAGGGAACTCTGTCAGGCCAGAGAGGACCCAGCTGCTGTGGCCCCATCAGGAAACCACAGCACAGCCCCATCCCAGTCCCAGGCTCTTCTGAGGGAATAGTCCTCACTTTTCAGAGGTGGATGGTCCCACAGTGCCCCCTGCTGGTCACAGGATGCCCACTCACCGGGGCCCAAACCTGAGAGCACAATTTCTGCACCTCAGAGATTGCCTGCTCTACTCACACCCATGCCCTAACTCTACACAGTGTGGCCCCAGACTGCTGCACATGGTTATGCTGATTTCTCTCTCACACATGGAGTTTGGTTTTTTTTTAGGTTTTTTTTTTTTTTACTTTTTTTTTTATATAGAGGCATGTTTTATTTATTTGTTTGTTTGTTTGTTTTGTTTATACAAGCACTGGGTACAGTCAGAAGCGCGGGAGGGTGAGAGAATTCACCAGAGCCAGAGCGGGGAGCAGAGCAGGCAGAAGGACCGAAGTACACTGCTGAGGGGAGCAGCGGGCGGCAGGAGAGGTCTGCGCGCCATGTGGGACCCTCCTCCGGTGGCCGGGGAGCAGCCGGGGATTGAACTGGTGTTGCAGAGGCTGCGGGCAGCTTCGCAACCCAGCGCTCAACCGCTGCGCCACCGGGGAGGCCCCCACATGGAGTTTTGATCTGTGGGAGGTAAAAAGCTCAATGTCATAAATGATAACTGAAGGTTTTTATCCCCAGAGAATAAGAGAGTGAAAAGATGGCATAATTTCATCAATATATTCTTTACCTATGCATAAATTGTAATTTTTTTAAAAGTTTTGTGTGTTAAAATAAAAATTTCTGAACAGTGTTACATAAATTTATCTGCCTTTTCAATATATTATTTTGTAGTAAACAAAAAAAATTCCCGTTCAGCATTAATGCTTATGTGTAGAGTTAATGAAGACAGAATCTAAGAGATACTCTAAGAAGAAGAGATGCAATGCACTTTCCTAGGAAGTATGTTTCCATAGAAACCAAACTGATAACACCACCAATTTGAATACCAAATAGCCTCCTTGAGTCCCACAGCGCCCTCTGCTGGTCACAGGACACACACTCACCAGGACCCAAAGCCCTGGGAGCCCAGCTGCTGTCTGCATCACCAGGTCACAGCGTAGGTCACACTCCTGGGACTCACTCACAGGCTGTGAGAACCACCGTGCTGCACAGGGTCACTGAGGCGCCCCCACGCTCAGTGGCGACCTGGTGTAAAAAGATGCACCGTGGACATAAATGACTGCTTAAATTTCATGACTAGAGAAGATACTGCAAGCATCATATGCTTGCATTGGTACACAAATTAGAATTTGGATACATTTCAGTATTCCAAAAATCACATGTATTGAAGCAGTGCACTCCAACTCCTCTCCTATAAATTAATTTGCATATTCACCCTCTATTTTTAGGTAATTTAAGCTTAATTTAATTTTTAGATAATTTTACTAACTCACACTAGGGAGACAGAAGAATGAATTCTTTATTGGTGATGTCCAAATTATTTTGTAATGGATTATGCTGTTGAAGTCTGGGACCTACTGGGTGTTCAGCAAGTGTGTGGATGCACTCCATCCGGGAGTCAGCTCCCACAATTTGCTGGTGGACGCTGTGCCCCTGGTGCTGCCCAACCCCTTGATATCAATGACTGTATCCCCCCAGTGTCCTGTGTGGAAAACTAAACCTCAGTGTGACAGTATTTGCGACGAGGCTTCAAAGAAGATGATTCAGATAAAGACAGTCATGAGGGTGATGCCCTCATTGAGAAGAGCAGGTGACTTTATAAGAAGAGAAGGAGCACCAGGGGTGAGGCCCACAGAGAAGCCCATGTGGGGTCACCGTGAGACACAGCCATTAAAACCCAGCAGAGAGATTCCAGGAGAATCCAAACCTGCCGACTCCTGATTTTGGGCTTCCAGACTCCAGCAGTGGGAACAAATGAATCACTCTTGATTAACCCTCCCATCCTGTGGTTGTTATGGTGGCCCTAGGCGACCAGCCCACCCCTCGTGGAACTATCCCCAGGGTGCCTGTTTCACATCAAGGATCTGTGCTCAGCAACTCCCTGAGCCCTGGTGCTGCAGTTCAGCTAACACGCCACACTGAGCAGGAGGTGGGTTTGCTTCACCCCTTGGGAGAGCCCTGGAGTAAGCAACTGCTGACAAACAGAGGTCCCGCCACTTTTGACCAAACAAATTGGGAACAGCTGTGTTGTAGAGGGTGTGCAGATTAAGCCCCATCTGAGGGGTTGCTGCCTCACTTCCCCACAGGCCTGGAGCACAGTGCAACACCCCACGTGCTGCTTTGTGACTGGCAGTGGTACTCAGACTCGTCCTCAGTCTGGAGCCCAGTGATGGCCAGCGAGCCCGAGGTGCCAGACTTGGAGCCTGAGAATCGACCCGGGACCCCTGAGGGTCACTTGTTACTGTCATATATCAGGAGTTTGGGGGTTGTTCCTGGGAGCTGTTGGTACCATTGCACATTATAACCCCCGATGTTGGAGCTGCTTCCAACACAGGGGATGACGATGCTCTGGTCCAGCGCCCCAGACACGAGGACGGCTGAGTCAGCTCAGACTGGGTCCAGGATCCTGGAATGGGGAGAGTTACAGAGAAGGTGATGCCCGGGTATAGAGACAAGAGGAATAGTTGGGCCCCCTGGATCCTCACCTGTGCAGTGAGAGAGGAGCACTATGAGCAGAGGTTTCCAGGCCATTGTGCTCACACCTCTGAGCTCCACATGGGGCTGGGCTGCCCCAGGCCTCCATTTCTTCCCCACCCTCTGCCAGGAAGGGCTGTGCATGCAAATGGGTTCCAGCCCCTCCCTGAGTCCTGGTGCTGGGACTCAGCTCACATCCCACACTCAGGAGGAGGGAGGTTTTCTTTATCCCTTGGGAGAGCTCTGGGAGGAAGCACCTGCTGCCACCAACAATGTCAGTGCTCAGGGGACTGTGTCAGGCCAGGGAAGACACAGCTCTGTGTTCCGATCAGGGATCCCAGGCCCAGTTCCAGGCCCAGGCTCCTCTGAGGGAATAGTCCTCAATGATCAGTTATGCAGGGTCCATAGGGCAGTCCCACAGCACCCCTGGCCGGTGTTGGGGTACACACTCACCAGGGCCCATAGCCCTGAGAGAGCAATTTGTTTCTGTAGCTCACAGAACGGGAGCTCCACTCACACATCATGCCCTGACTCATGCAAACCGTGTGGCCCCTAGTGTTGCACATGGTTATGCTAACTTCTCACTCTCACATGGAGTTTTCATTTGTAGGATATAATGTGTCATGAATAACACCCTGAAGTTTTTGTCCCTAGAAAATAATGTAATATAAAGATGATATTACCTCATTAATATATGTGTTAGGTATGGGAAATGGCTATTTTTCCATGCAGTGTGTGTTAAAATAGGAATCTCCAACCACTGCTACATAAATTTATTTGACTTTTAATTTCTTATTTTGTAGCACAATAAAATGTCTTGCATCACCCCTTACTGGTCATGTGTGGTAATAATGACAACAAAAGGTAAGGATACTCTCTAATAAAGAGTTAAATGTTCATGCAGGAATCACCATGGAGGTGAGCAAACAATCAGCTCTGGGCACCATTAAAGAAAAACAAAGACTCCCAGGAGACCTACAAATAGCCCAAGGCCAGCGGGTAAGCTGGTGCAGAAAAGTGGCACACTTGAAAAGTATACACGGATCGCGGATGCCCAGGTCCCTGCGCCTGGGACCTAGGCTTGTGGGGAGATGCGCGGGAGCCCTCATTGAGGTGAATCTCCCTCACTGAGTAATCAGAAACCAGGCACCCAGACACAGGAGCGGGGTGCAAAAGGCGCCATTTCTGCGGACACTTCACTGGGCTACAGCCTGCGTCCTGGACCTGAGGGCTTTGGAACTGAGACCCAGGGCATGAAATGCGGGGTGCGGGATCCCCACGACGGTGGGGCACAGGGCAGACTCAGTACCCCCATGCCGTTGAGGTTCTCCACACCACTCCCACTCTGTTCCCCGGGACCCACAAGGTAAAAAAGCAGTTCCCGAAGGACACTAGCAAAGATCTCTGGTGCCACCTAGCGACCAGAAAAAAAATCACCAACACCCTATAGTTGGAAACCAAGGATCCCAAAATCACCTTCAGGTGCTGAGAGAGGGTGGGCCATGCAAACGAGGGTAAGGGGAGAAATAAGACTTGGAGCAAGACCCCATCCTGGAACTGAGAGCTAGGCACAGGATCCAGGGTGTGGGACGCGCCATAGCAGCAGGCACTGCACAGGGTGACAGCCAGCACTTTGGATCTGATAGCCCTGGAACTGAGACCTAGATTGCGTATTCAGGGCATGGGATCCACACAGCTGTGGGCACAACACTAGATGAACACGGGCAAACACAGCACACAGCTTGAATAAGAGCCCCTGTGTTGAGGTGCTCCCTTTACCCCCTCCCCCCTACTCAGAGAACCACTGGGAAAAAGCACAGGTCAGCAAGTGAGGGTCTCTGGCGCCACCTCGTGACCAGAACTAAATCACCAACTAGCTGATTCCCTGTTGGAACTGAGTAAATACAGAGGGAGGGAACTGTAAGGGACAGAGGCCAGCAACACAGCATCAACACCCCGGTGGAGGTTTGGCCTACCAGTGCTGGTCTCAGTCTGGGAAACAGTTTCTGACACCCCTAAAGCAGCACTCCAAAGAGATGCCCGCCAACACCAGTGACACAACATCCCAATGCATAGAACTAATTAGAAAGCAAACAACAGGGAGAAGAAAAAATATAAACAACCAAGCAAGCCCGCAGGAGGACACACCACAAAAAGAATTACAATCACCAGAGCTCAAGAATGACATGGAAGAACTTCTCAGCCTATCAGATAGAGAATTAATAATCATCCTGATTAAAAAGCAGAAAGAAAACAAAAAAGAAAAAAATGATTTGAGACAAATAATCACTGAACTGAAGAATTAAATTGAGACCTTAAGAAAGGAAAGAAAAGAAATGCAGGAGATAAAAAGATTACTAGAGGAGATAAAGAACTCTGGGAAAAGCAATGAAAACAGAATCGATGAAATGGAAGAACAGATTAGTACTATCGAAGATACAGAAATAAAAAGAGACAAAAGAGAAAAGGAGAAGAGCAAATGAAGCAGTATGAGGAGACTCTTAGACAATTATCAGACTCCATGAAGATAGGAAATGTAAGAGTTATAGGCATTCCAGAAGGTGAGGAGAGAGACAAAGGAACTGAGAAATTATTCAAGGAGATAATTGAAGAAAACTTCCCAAGCATGAAAAAGGACATAAATATAGACATACAAGAAGCAAGAAGAATCCCCAATTACCATAATGAAAAGAAAACTATAGCAAGACACCTAGTAGTATAGCTTGCAAGAGCCCAAGACCAGGAAAAAATAATGAAACTGGCAAGGGGGAAGAAACAGATAACTTACAAAGGAAAACCAATCAGGTTAACGTCTGACTTCTCTGAAGAAACATTACAGGCAAGAAGAGAATGGAGTAACATATTCAGCAAACTTCAAGACAGCAAATGCCAGCCAAGAATTCTTTACCCTGCAAAGCTCTCCTTCCTCTATGAAGAAAAACTATGGACCTTCTCAGAAAAACAGAAACTCCAGAAATTCATTACAACTAAATCCCCACTCCAAAAATTTCTACAAGAAGTCCTAAAGTCAAAACCAATAGAGGAATGAACAAGAAGAACAGAATAAAGCAAGGAATAAAATCACAAAAAAGATAAACAAAATGGCAAACACATATGCCAACATATCAATATTAATTCTAAATGTAAATGGATTAAACTCATCAATAGAAAGACACAGAGTAGCAGGCTGGATTAAAAAACAAAATCCAACCTTCTGCTTTCTCCAGGAAACACATTTAACCACAAAAGATAAAACAAACTGAAAGGAAAAGGTTGGGACACAGTCCTACAAGCAAATGGACCAAAAAAGAAGGCAGGAACAGCCATACTTATATCAGATGAAATAGACTTCAAATAAAAAAAAAGTAAAAAGAGACATAAATGGGCACTGCATTATGATCAAGGGAACAATACATCAGGAAGATATAACACTTCAAAATATACTCACCAAATGAAGGGTACCAAAATATATTAGATAATTATTATCAGCTCTGAAAACAGATATTAAAGAAAATACATAGAGAGTGGGAGACTTCAACACCCCACTCTCACCGATGGACAGATCAAGGAGACAAAAAATAAACAAAGACACTAGAGCCCTAAAAAGACATAGAACTCATGGACATAACAGACATCTATAGGACACTGCACCCCAAAAATCCGAGTACACGTTTTTTTCAAATGCACACAGATCGTTCTCCAGAATCTATCACATACTGGGCCACAAGACAAATATCAACAGATACAAAAATCCCAATCATTTCAACTATCTTCTCCGATCATAAAGGCATTAAGCTAGAAAAAAATCATGAAAAGAAAACAAGGAACCTTCCCATTTCATGGAGATTGAAATCCACACTACTGGAAGACCACTGGACCAATGAGGAGGTCAAAGAAGAAATTAAAAAATACTTTGAGTTGAATGACAAGGAGGACACCACTTTCCAGAATGTGTGGGATGCAGCAAAAGCAGTAATAGAGGAAAATATAAAGCAATACAGGCTCACATCAACAAACAAGAAAGAACTCAAAGAAACAACCTAACTTCACATCTCAAAGATCTAGAACAAGAACAACAATAAAACCCCTACAGCCAGTAGAAGAAAGGAAAGAAAGTTTGTTCAATAAATGGTGCAGGGAAAACTGGGTGGCTACATGCAAAAGAATGAAGCTTGACTACTACCTCACACCAAGCACAAAAACCAACTCAAAATGGATGAAAGAACAAGACATAAGACCTAAAACCATAAAATATAGGTGAAACACTACATGACATGCACCTCAAAGACATCTTTACAGACACATCGCCCAAAGCAGTGATAGTGAAGGCAAAGATAAACAGCTGGGACTACATTAAATTAGAGAGCTTTTGCACAGAAGAAGAGACAGTAAACAAAACAAAGAGAAACCCCACCAACTGGGAGAAAATTTTTTCACACAACACTAACGATAAAGGATTGATCACAAAAATCTACAAAGAGCTGGCGAGACTCAACAAAAACAAAGAAAATAATCCAGTCAAAAAATGGGCAGAAGAGCTAAAAAGAAACTTCTTGAAAGAGGAAATACAAATGGCCAACAGGCATACGGAAAAATGTTCAACATCACTTGTCATCAGGGAAATGCAAATCGAAACTACCATGAGATACCATCTCACACCAGTGAGAATGGCACATATTAAAAAAAACTAGCAAAAACCAATGCTGGCGAGGATGTGGAGAAAAAGGAACTCTCCTGCACTGCTGGTGGGAGTGCAAACTGGTCCAACCACTATGGAGAGCTGTGTGGAGATTTCTGGACCTACTAAAGATAGAGCTGCCATATGATCCAGCAATCACTCCTAGGTATTTACCCAAAGGACACAGAAACATTAATTCCAAAGAGCACCTGCACCCCTATGTTTATAGCAGCACAATTTACAATAGCTAAGCTTTGGAAACAACCCAAATGCCCCAAAATAGATGACTGGATCAAGAAGATGTGGTACATATACACCATGGAATATTACTCAGCATTCAAAAAAGATAAACACATGCAATTTGCAGCAACGTGGATGGCGCTGGAAGGGATCATGCTCAGCGAAATAAGCCAGAAAGAAAAAGAAAAATACTGGATGGTCTCACTCATAACAGAAATCTAGAAAACCTAAATAAGGGACCAGGAAAAAGAATAACTATAAGAAAGAAAAAATCAAAATCAACAAACAACTATGAACCAGAGACACACTATGGGGGGTGGGGGCAGGGAAAAGAGAGATTGGGGTCAAAATAAGGGGGTTGCAATTGTATGGGGAATATAAAAATAAAACAAAAAAAAAAGTTAAATGTTCTTTCCTAGGAAGTCAGATTCAATAGAAACACAATTAAAAACCATGTTGATTTCATTTGAATGAATAGGGAATATTATTAAGGAACAATTCCACCCAATAGCATAAAATGCAGATAATTTCACAGGACACCGCAACAAAATCTCAGAGCTCACACTGGTCCAGTTTTCTTCATTTCATGGGTTTTGTTCCCATAAAATAAAAAATCAACATCTTTTCAAAGCAGTTCTAACAGTGGTAAGTATGCCTAAGCAGCAATTTACACAGAAATGCAATATTAATAGACCAATAATGTTAATTATCAATGCAAATGGTTTAATACACACGTTATAAAAGGTTTCAATAACAGATTAATAAATCAATGAGCCATCACATATATGAGTCATTTCAATGATGCAAAGACTCGTGAAGATGGAGACTCAGCACAGCTGCTTAGCAGGCTCCTCACGAAGGAGGAAGAAAGATCCAATTATCCTCCTAGGACCTTCACCTGAACCCGGAATCCAGCCCCTGAGCCGTGAGTGAAGAGGGAGCAGAGGAGAGGGCTCCAGGCCTTGGTGGAGACGTGCCCAGAGCTCTGACCATGTCCCCCAGCTGGGACAGGGACCCTCATCTCTCCCTTTCCTCCCCTCACGGATGACACAGGGGCCCTTCTTTCTGCGCATCCCACCTGCTCCCTCCTGTGAACCAGGCTCAAACCCTTCTGCCCTGGAGCCAGACGAGGCCATGGCTCGTCTGATATGGCTCACCTGGGCCTTGGAGAAAGGAACCGCCAGGCCCTGCAAGCACTGAGCATCTTCCCAGGGCCCTTTTCTTGACCCATATCCGGTCATCTGGGCAGTAAGAGAAGGGCAAAGGACTAGGGGTGCGCAGCACACGGTGCTCACAGCACTCTGCTCTCCACAGTGGGGCTGGCTGCACCAGGCCTCCTAGTCTTCTCCTCTCTGCCACAAGGTGGCTGTCCATGCAAATGGCTTAGACCCCTCTGGCATAGTTACTGGTGGTGATGCCCCAGCCCTGCAGCCACAGGGGAGGGTGGTCAAAGAAGGATTTCTGGTCAAAGAAGTTTCCTGAATCACCGCAGTCTGACATGTAGCCCTTGAAAACTGATGGGATTCCAAGGTCAGGAGAGAAGACAGGTCGTGGAAGGGCAGTTTGGCTTTTCCCACCCAGCCCAGGAACATCCCCACCCAAACCCTGCCCCGGCTACTCCTGTGCAGTAGCCAGGAGTGTGAGCATGCAGGAGTGTGAGCATGAGAGGAGCCCAGGTCATGGTGCAGTCACCCCAGGGCTGGGCTGTCCCCGACCCCACAGCACACAGCAGCCTCCAGGCTTTCATTAGCCCTCCTGCTCCTGGGCGGGGGGGCTGGTGTGCAAATGTTCTCCCCCCACGACACAGTATGTGCCAACTCACAGCTTCTGGTTGGTCCACATCGGAGACGTGTGGTGGGACCCACACATGGGGTCCATGTCAGGGCTGGGGTGACATTTCAGGGCTGAGCTTTCCCAGGTCTCTGCACACAGTGCCCTCTCATGGCCATGGGGCATCCCTGATGGAAGGAGGCTCCTTGAAGTCCCTCCCCAGCCCCTCTCCCTCTGCTCCTGGGGTCTGGTGCTCTGAGTTCTCTGTTCAGGGAGAGACAGGGCCTGCAGATCCACACAGAAGCCATAAGAAAGAATTTGGGGTTCAGGGTGGAGTGTAGCACTTTTCTCCTTCGTAACGCCACTGATGCACCAGAGCGTGTCTGCTGAGTGAGAGCTGGGTCTTGGCTCTATGGCTCCTTATCCCTTCCCCAGCGTCCACCTTGACCTGCAGCCTCATCACCTGGTTGCTGCTTGAGCTCGAGCGGCCTCCAGGCTTCCCCAGTTTCTGGGTCTCTGCCCCAGACTCTGCGGCCATCCCTGTACTCTCCCTCTTTAGGATCGAAAAATGCTTCACGTTGTTAAAGTTGCTGTTCATTGGTTTATTTTGTCTTCTGTCTCATGAAAGGCACCCGTGTCCCCTCGTGTGAGGGCCCATGTGACTCCAGCGTCAGAGTTGCACACCTTACACACCCCACTCCTGGGTCTCTGGGCACCTGGCGTTAGGTCAGAACTGTTGCTCAGGATATTTTCTGCCTGGTCCTGATACAGCACAAGTTTCACCTATGTGGCTGGGATCTCCTGCAGAGGGAAAGTCAGCTTCCTGAACATCCTGACACTGAGGACCTCTCTGGGGGCAGAGGAGGAGCCCTGATTTCTGGAGGCACGGAGGCAACTCCCAGACTCCTCTGCCCATGACAATGTATGCTGAGAAAGAAGAGAATGGGGTGTGTGTGTGTGTGTGTGTGTATGTCTGTGTGACCTGACGAGGCTAAGGGGCCCCTGACCCACTCTGCTCTCTCCACACCCTGAGCTGTTTGCGCCATGAAATCCTCCCTGGAAGCTGACTAGCTCCTAGGCCCTCCCTTGTCCTGGGTGCTGGAGTAAAGGACGAGAGTCTTGAAGACACTAACCTTGGAGCAGGATGTGTTGTAGGTAGTGAGGACTCATGTGAGAGGACAGCACCTCTGTTACCAGAATCAGAAGTTCATATTTTCAGGAACAAGAAAAATCTGTCCATTTTCTTACTTTTTCCCCCGAGGCACAGGACCCACAGCTGCGGGCCTTCAGATCACAGGAAGCACTGTGGGGGGGTTGGGGGGGTGTTTGAGCACACAGCCGCCTTCCTCCTGCCCTTGACCCACAACCAGGCCTGTGGTCCACCAGTATTTCCCTCTGTGTGAGGAAGAAATTTCCATCCTGGGGGAATGTTGCTGTTGTGGAGCTGCTGTCCTGTGAGGGCTTAGGAAAAGGGGATTATGGGGCTGAGACATATAATGGTGCTTCCTAAAATAGGCAGCAGCCTTGCTCTGAGGTTCACTAAAACTTCTGTGTGACACCAGTTAAATTAAATGGAGAAAATAATTAAATTAGCACATTTGATATGCCCATACTCAAGGATGCATGAACAGATTATTTGCAGCAAAATTAGTACTTTCATTATCATGCTACAGAGATTGGTTGAGAGTGGCAGGAGCAGCGAGCCAGTGAGTGGGATGATCAGGAACAGGAAGATGAGGTTTTGCTTAGAGGGTCTGGTCTCTGGGAACTCTCCTCCTGGAGACAAGACTCTTGGGGATGGAAAGACCAGCAAGAACACACTCACTTTCCTCCAAACCCTCACGTGGGAGGGAGTGAGTCCCGAAGACCACAGGAGAGGGTGAGGGCCTGAGCATCGCCCACAGTATTTGTAGCCTCAGCCCAGGGGCTCACCCCTGTCCCCAGGTCTAGCCCCTTCCTGACTTCACACTGAAGGTCAGGTGCCTGTGGGGGGGTGGTCAGCTCTGGGCTGGGGTTCCTCCCTGACAGGGGTCTCACCCCACACCTCCTGCCTCATGACTCACCCTGGGACAATGTACAGGCAGCTCTGAGCACTGACCTGGGTGGGAGGAGGGGCTCTGCTCTGAGCCCTGGGCAGCAGCATCCATGCTGTGGGGACGCTCCACCTGCCGTGGTCCTGGGCTCGACCAAGAAGCTCAGAAAGGCAGAGGCCTATTTAAAAGAAGAGTAAAAAAGACAAAACAAAACAAACAAAAAGCCCAGATCATTTTATTCAGAATTTTTAAACCCTGAACGAGGCAAGATTTCTGTATCATCACGGCACTGTTGTTTCTGTGTTTCCTGAGAGTTCAGACACGCTGAACAGAAAACTGGCAGGACAGACACTGGGGCATGGAAGCTCCTCTAAGTACAATGAGTGTGTTGAGGTAATTTGAAACTGGAGAGGGTCGAGGACACGGTCCCTGAGCAGGCTGAGGTTTCTGTCCCACTTCCCCATCTGTGTGGGTCACAGGGAGAAGCACCGCTGTGCTTGATCTGACAGTAGTTGTCGGCCTCGTCCTCAGGCTGCGATCCGGAGATGAGCAGAAGGCCTGCATTGGCGGAGGCGTCTTTGGCTCCAGAGAAGCGGCTGGGGACCCCGGGGCCCTGGTGCTTATCTGAGTCTGAGTAGTAGCACAGGAGGTACCGGAGAGGGCTCCCTGGCTTCTGCTGGTACCAGTGTATGGCATAGCTGCCAACACTGAATCCACTGCTCAGGGTGCAGATGCGTCTGGCTCCAGGAGAAGCAGAGAGGACGGGTGGCTGAGTCAGCGCAGGCTGGCAGAGGGAACCTGCAGACACAGACACATCAGAATGAACTGGACAAACAAGGTGCAGCTGCTGGTGTAGTAGAAGTACAAGAAATTGATTCAGATTAGGAACACCTGGGTGTCTGAGGCCTGCCCCCACCTGTGCATTGAAAGAGGAGCAGGAGGAGCAGAGGAGTCCAGGCCATGGTGCTCACACACCCCTGGGCCCCACATGGGGCTGGGCTGCCCCAGGCCTCCTTTTCTCCCCACCCTGGGCCACAGGAGGGGCTGTGCATGCAAATGTGTTTCAAGCTGGGCCTGCCCACCCCTCCCTGAGTCCTGGTGCTGGAGCTCAGCTCACACTTCACATTGAGAAGGAAACATATTTGCTTCTCCTCTTGAGGAAGTCCTTGGGGAAACCAACTGTACCTGGACTACCCCAGGCCAGACAGGACACCGCGGGTGAATCCCATCAGGAAGCCCAAGCACAGCCACCAGCACCAGTCTTCTCTGAGTGAATGGCCCTCACTCTACAGTTGTGTGGAGCCTTCACAATAGTCCCACATCCTCACCTGCTGGTCACAGGCACACACTCCTCATGGCCTGAGGCCAGCTGGTGTCTGCAGTCACCAGGTCACTGACTCTAGTCACACACCCAGCTCTGATCCCCAAGTGCTGTAGTTGCAGAATAATGTACTGATTACTGTAGGCTCTGCTTCCCAGAGTCCTGCACATGGAGCTACAAGCATGTACACTACAACTCTTTTGTTACAGTATACAAGATTATTCATCCCAAAGTGCAAAAAGTCAGGTATCACAGAGGATGGTCAATGAAGCTGTGAAGGGCATTAGAGGATGCTCAGGTAGGTAGCACAGAATGGGGATGTCCAAGAATAAACTCCATGGGATACAGTGCATAATTCGGCAAATATATCAAATGTCATGTGTACAGTAAGTGATTTTCAGGCTTTTCTGAATCTCTCCCATATCTGTGGTGGAAAAACACATTCCATCTTAATTGAGGGAAGTAAAGGTTATTTTCATGAGTAAATGGCAATTGAACTTTTGTACTCGTGCTGATGTACTTTTAAAAAATCACAATAAAATATTTTTAAGATTCAAAAAACCAAAATGTATGATGAACAGAGCTATTTACATTGTCTCAAAGTACTTCCCCATGAAATACTATTTAAATTATAAAGTGGCATTACACAGGAGAATCTCAGCAGATACTACCTTCACTGACCAATGCTGACATCACCATTGGGTGACATACAAAAATTGTCGGTCCTATGATGGGCTGCAATACTTCTTTAATACTCTTGCTAAAAATGTACGATCTGAATCTCACCATAAAGACACATAAGAATCTATACTGAGGTACGTTCTACATTACTAGAATTTACTCTTCAAAGATTTAAGGTCAAGAAAGTCAAGGGAAGACTGAAGAACTGTTCCCAGTTGCAGGAGACTAAGAGACATGCCAACTAAAGGCGATTTATGGATATGGACGGGATGTTTTGTTTTTTGTTTTTGCTATGAAAGGTACTATGGATGAACAAAACTTGAAGAGAATATGGGGATTAAATAACAGAATTACTAGTGTTAATTTTCTTATAGGAAAGGCTACATGTAGTTTTATAGAATGAACTGAGTTGCAGGAAATATACACTAAATGATCGGGGCGATAACATGTTACCAATTTACTCAAATGGTTCAGGGTCAAAAAAATATTTTTCTACTACAACTTGGAACTTTAATTTTAAGACTGTTTCCAAAAAGTAAACCTAAAGTAAAAAATAACAAGAACAGGAGAAAAGCAAGTCCCACTTTACCATGAGGGAAGATCTAGGAATCCATGTTTACATTACAATTATACAGAGTCAGTTTTATGGCATTATAACAATTGTAAAACATCCAAATCCTGACAATAGTCTGTAGGGTAAGGAAAAATGTCAGGCTTTTCTGCCCTCCCGCCATCAGGATAGATGATGGATCCTTGAGGTCCTGAATGCATGGCTGATGGCGGGCACCTGCAATAGGGTGTGGGCATAGGTAGATGGGATTCACCTGGGCTAAGACTGGGCTTTTAAGGGTGGCGTCACAGGGATGCCAGCAGAAGCCGAAAGAGAAACAGAGAAGCCAAGAAGCCAAGAGAAGCAGAGAGAGAATGAGAGAAGGCCGGGGAACCCAGAGAGAGTGAAGACTTGCTGGGGGCCGGGAGGCCTGCCAGCCTCCCGGCTCCCCAGCAACCCTGCCTGCCTTGTACCTGGTAAATCTAAATAAAAAACCTGCAAGAGCCTCTGAGGACTCGGACTCCTCCTTTACCCGGTCTGCATGGGATCAGAAAACCTGCTCAGTGGTCCTTCCAGCCCCTACAATTGGCGTAAGTCCGCAAGATGATCCCTGCAGACGGGTATGGAGCCCTCCAAAGACCTGGAGGGACTAAGGAGTAACAGACTGTGTTTGCTTGTGACGACGCTGGAGGCGTCATGGCGGCACAGCAGATGGACAAGGTCTGGGAGCTGCAGAACAAGACCTCGCGTGGAGGAGATGCCCAAGAGGACCAGCTAACCAACCCTGAGGCATGCTGGGGAAGAGAGGACCATGATTTGGAGCTCACCAGTGCTGATGCAGGGAGAGGCCAATGGACTTGGACTGATGGACTTGGACTGACAATCCCGCCAGAAGACAGAGGATCTTTGGCAAGTTAAGTTTTTGGGATCATGGGGGAGGGTACTATTGTTTGTATACCCAACAAAATGGGAATCTGGGCGTGGCCAGTGGGCCTTGATGGTTGAAAGCAGCCTGTGTGTGCCCAGCAGCTAGGCGGAGGAGAAAAGCCAACTGAGAAGGCAAAAGCTGGTGCTGATGCTGAGTTTGGGAAGCCCTGAGTGTCTGTTAAGAACCAAGTAAGCTGAGGAAGGCCAGTGAGTCTTGTAAAACCACCTGTGGGTGATGCCCTGCTCATTCTTGATTGAGGGTGAGGAGCTGAGGAACCCATCCTTGGGGGACAGGTGGGGAACGGGGCTTGGGGTCGAGCCCAAGCCGAAGAGGGGACCTAAGAGAGGCCGCATACAGAGTTTGGATCCCCGACCCATGTGCTGTGCAGTGGGTTGGCCTGAGTGCAGGGGTCTGCGTGTCACATGGGTAGCTATGAAAGCCGAGTGTTGGAGCGACAGCAGACAGAAACCCTGAGGGCTGGTGATTACCCCCAAAGAGTAGAGAATCCCCAATCTAGGAGTAAGTGCGTCTTGGGGGTGGATGCAGTGTGTGGCTTGTAGCCGAGACTATAGCCAGAGAAGGTCAGGAAGCCTGATGGCTCCTGGCATGTGACAGATGTCTGAGTAGTTCCCCTTCCTCGTATGAGCAGTGCCTTCGGCAGCAGATTTGGTGGATCATCTGCTGGTACCAATAATTGTCTTTTGCCACTAGGTTGGGGCCCTGCCTGGATGCCCAGCAGCTAGGCGGAGGAGAAAAGCCAACTGAGAAGGCAAAAGCTGGTACTGATGCTAAGTTTGGGAAGCCCTGAGTGGCTGCTAAGCACTAAGTAAGCTGAGGAAGGCCAGTGAGTCTGGTAAAATCACCTGTGGGTGATGCCCTGCTCGTTGTCGAGTGAGGGTGAGGAATTGAGGAACCCGTCCTTGGGGGACGGGTGGGGAACGTGGCTTGGGGTGGAGCCCAAGCTGAATGTAGAGTTTGTATCCAAGGATCCCGACCCATGTGCTTGTGTAATGGGTTGGCCTGAGTGTAAGGGTCTGTGTGTCGCATTGGTGGCTATGAAAGCCGAGTGTTGGAGTGACCACAGACAGAAACCCTGAGGGTTGGGCGATTACCCCCAAAGACTAGAGAATCCCCAGTCCAGGAGTGAGTGCATCCTGGGGGTGGATGTGGTGTGTGGCTAGTGGCTGAGACCATAGCCAGAGAAGGCCAGGAAGCCTGACGGCTCCTGGTGTTTTACAGTAGATGCCGTGAGTGGTTCCCCTCCCTTGTATGAGCAGTGCCTTTGACAGCAGATTTGGTGGCTCATCTGCTGGTACCAATAATTGTCTTTTGCCACTAGGTTGGGGCCCTGCTGGACTTATTTGTGTTCTGTTGTATTTTGTTGTTATATTGTGATGTATTTGCTTTTGTGGGCCATGACTACATTGTTTGTTTGCTAAGAAACAGAATTGTATATATGGACTGTATGGCAGAAAACCCTGAGAGGGTGGACTGTAGGGTAAGGAAAAATGTCAGGCTTTTCTGCCCTCCCGCCATCAGGATGGAACCATCAGATGATGGAACCCTGTGGTCCTGAATGCATGCCTGATGGTGAGCACCTACAATAGGGTGTGGGCATAGGTAGATGGGATTCACCTGGGCTAAGACTGAGCTTTTAAGGGCAGCATTATGGGGATGCCACCAGAAACTGAAAGAGAAACAGAGAAGCAGAGAAGCCAAGAGAAGCTGAGAACGCCGGGGAGCCTGGACCGAGTGAAGACTTGCTGGGGGCCCCGAGGCCTGACAGCCTCCTGGACCCCCAGCACCCCTGCCTGCCGTGTACCTGATAATCTAAATAAAATACCTGCAAAAGCCACTGAGGACTCTGACCCTCCTTTACCCATTCTGCTGGATCAGAAAACCTGCACTGTGGTCTTCCTGCCCCTATAATAGTCACAGCAGCTGGGTGTCAAAATTATGTTATAAACGTTCAAAATACAAAAACACTACTAAGAGATGAATCACAACTGGGTTGTTTGAGTGCTATTGGAACAGTTGGTATTTGGGCAATTTGTTATGTGTAAAACTCAATAGTGCTAGTTTTCATTCACTAAATCTATTTAAAGTTTAGTTAGATGCCAAGAAACAAAATGTAAAGTAAACTTAAATCAGAATGATATGAAAATATTGTCCTCTAATAAAAATTTACACAAGTATAGGAAACAATTAAAATGTAATGTAAATAGCCCAGTAAGTCAAGTTGTATTATTTTATCATTCAGGTCATGTACTTTTCCTTCAAAATCTTTACATTTTCTTGGGATGCTTCAAAGGTGAATTTTTTTGTATATATATATATATATATATATATACACATATATATATATATTTTTATTTCTATATTCCCCATACAATTGCGACCCCCTTATTTTGACCCCAATCCCTCCCATCCCCACCCCCCACTCCCCATAGAGTGTCTCTGGTTCATAGTTGTTTGTTGATTTTGATTTTTACTTTCTTATAGTTATTCTTTTCCCTGGTCCCTTATTTAAGTTTTCTGGATTCCTGCTATGAGTGAGACCATCCGGTATTTTTCTTTTTCTTTCTGGCTTATTTCGCTGAGCATGATCCCTTCCAGCGCCATCCATGTTGCTGCAAATTGCATGTGTTTATCTTATTTGAATGCTGAATAATATTCCATTGTTATATGTACCACATCTTCTTGATCCAGTCATCTATTTTTGGGCATTTGGGTTGTTTCCAAAGCTTAGCTATTGTAAATAGTGCTGCTATAAACATAGGGGTGCAGGTGCTCTTTGGAATTGATGTTTCTGTGTCCTTTGAGTAAATACCTAGGAGTGGAATTGCTGGATCATATGGCAGCTCTATCTTTAGTAGGTCCAGAAATCTCCACACAGCTCTCCATGGTGGTTGGACCAGTTTGCCCTCCCACCAACAGTGCAGGAGAGTTCCTTTTTCTCCACACCCTCACCAACATTTGTTGTTGCATGTTTTTTTAATATGTGCCATTCTCACTGGTGTAAGATGTTATGTCATGGTAGTTTTGATTTGCATTTCCCTGATTACAAGTGATGTTGAACATTTTTTCATATGCCTGTTGGACATTTGCATTTCCTCTTCAGAGAAGTTCCTTTTTAGCTCTTCTGCCCATTTTTTGACTGGATTATTTTCTTTGTTGTTGTTGAGTCTCATCAGCTCTTTGCAGATTTTTGTGATCAGTCCTTTATCATTAGTGTTGGGTGCAAAAATGTTCTCCCAGTTGGTGGGGTTTCTCTTTGTTTTGGTTATTGTCTCTTTTGCTGTGCAGAAGCTCTTTAATTTGATGTAGTCCCAGCTGTTTATCTTTGCCTTCACTATCACTGCTTTGGGTGATGTGTCTGTAAAGATGTCTTTGATGTGCAAATCACATAGTGTTTTGCCTATATTTCCTTCTATGTATTTTATGGTTTCAGGTCTTATGTCTAGTTCTTTAATCTATTTTGAGTTGGTTTTTATGTATGCTGTGAGGTAGTAGTCAAGCTTCATTCTTTTGCATGTAGCAACCCAGTTTTCCCAGCACCATTTATTGAACAAACTTTCTTTGCTCCAATGCATATTCTTTGTTCCTTTGTCAAAGATTAGTTGACCATAAGTCTGTGGGTTTATTTCTGGGTTTTCTATTTGATTCCATTGGTCTGTGTGTCTGTTCTTGTTCCAATATCATGCATTTTTGATGATTATGGCTTTGTAGTATAGTTTGAAGTCTGGGAGTGTGATGCCTCCAGTCCCTTCTTTTTTTTTTTTTTTCAGGAGAGCTTTGTCTCTCTCTTCGGGGTTTTTGGTGATTCCATACGAATTTCATCAATAATTGTTCTATTTCTTTGAAGAATGGCATTGAAATTTTTATTGGAATACCACTGAATCTGTATATTGCTTTGGGTATGATGGCCATTTTAATAATGTTTATTCTTCCAATCCATGAGCAGGGGATGTCTTTCCATTTCTTTGTGTCTTCTTCTATTTCTTTTAACAGTGTTTTATAGTTTTCTCTGTATAGGTCCTTTACCTCTTTTGTTAGATTTATTCCCAAGTATTTGATTTTTCTTTTGTTTTGATAATAACAGGGATTTTTATTTATTTCTTCTTCTTCAGATTTATTGTTTGTGTATAGGAAGGCTACTGACTTTTGCGTGTTGATTTTGTATCCTGCCACTTTACTGAACTGATTGATGAGTTGAATTATTTTTTCTGTGGAGATTTTGGGGTTCTCTATGTATATTATCATATCATCTGCAAATAGTGATAGTTTCACTTCTTCTTTTCCTATTTGGATTCCTTGTATGTCTTTCTCTTGTCTTATTGCTCTGGCGAGGACTTCCAGTATTATATTGAAAAGCAGTGGTGAGAGTGGACATCCTTGTCTTGTTCCAGATCTTAATGGAATTGCTTTCAGCTTTTCACCATTGAGAATGATACTGGCTGTTGGCTTGTCATATATGGCCTTTATGGTGTTGAGGTATATTCCTTGTATCCCAAGAATTTCAAGGGCTTTTCTCATGAATGAGTGTTGCACTTTGTCGAAAGCTTTCTCAGCATCTATTAATATCATCATATGTTTTTTATATTTCTTTTTGTTGATGTGTTGGATAACGTTGATTGATTTTCGGATGTTGAACCATTCTTGTGTCCCTGGAATGAATCCTACTTGGTCGTGGTGAATTATCTTATGGATGCATTGTTGGATTCTGTTGACAAGGATTTTGTTAAGGATTTTTGCATCAGTGTTCATTAGGGAGATTGGCCTGTAGTTTTCTTTTTTTGTGTTGTCCTTGTTCGGTTTTGGTATTTGTGTAATTTTGGCTTCATATAACGTGTTTGGTATTATCCTTTCCTTCTCAAATTTTTGGAAGAGTTTGTGAAGGATAGGCACTAATTCGTCTCTGAATGTTTGGTAGAATTCATTTGTAAATCCATCAGTCCTGGGCTTTTGTTTTTGGGGAGATTTTTGATTACCATTTCAATTTCGCTGCTTGTAATTGGTCTGTTTAGGTGTTCTATTTCTTCTTTATCTAGCTTTGGGTGATTGTAGAGTTGTAGGAATTTGTCCATCTCCTCTAGATTGTTGAACTTGTTTCCATATAACTGTTCATAGTAGTTACTGAAATATTTGAATTCTGCTGTGTCCGTTGGGAGAAAGCACAAATAAATAGGATCATAAATGAAAGATCCTGTTTATTTGTGCTTTCTCCCTTTTTTCCTTGGCTAGGGGTTTGTCTATTTTATTGATTTTTTTCGAAGAACCAGCTCATGGTTTCATTGATCTTTTGGATTGTTTTTTTAGTTTCAATTTCATTTATTTCTGCTTTGGTTTTTATTATTTATTTTCTTCTACTGGTTTTGGGTTTTTTTTTTTTATTGTTCCTTTTCTAGATCTTTGAGCTTCGAGATTAGGTTGTTTCTTTGAGTTCTTTCTTATTTCTTGATGTGAGCCTCTATTGCTATATATTTTCCTCTTATTACTGCTTTTGCTGCATCCCATACATTTAGGAAATTGGTGCCCTCCTTGTCATTCAACTCAAAGAATTTTTTAATTTCTTCTTTGATCTCCTCGTTAGTCCAGTGGTCTTCCAGAAGTGTGGTTTTCAATCTCCATGAGGTAGGAGAGTTCCTTGCCTTCTTTTTATGGTTTATTTCTAGTTTGATGCCTTCATGGCCAGAAAAGATGGTTAGAATGATTTCAGTCTTGGTGTATCTGTTGATGTTTGTATTGTGTCCCAGTATGTGATCGATCCTGGAGAATGATCCGTGTGAGCTTGAGAAATATATGTACTCAGATTTTTTTGGGTTTAGTGTTCTATAGATGTCTGTTAAGCCCAACCGCTCTAGATCCTTATTTAGAGCTTTAGTGTCTTTACTTATTTTTTGTCTTATTGATCTATCCATTGTTGATAGTGGTGTGTTAAAGTCCCCCACTACATATGTGTTTTCTCTGATGTCTGTTTTCAGAGATGACAATAGTTGTCTGATATTTTTAGGTGCTCCTTCGTTTGGTAAATATATGTTAATGAGTGTTATTTCTTCTTGAAGTATTGTCCCCTTGACAATACTTGTAGTGACCATTAGGGGTCTTTTTATCTTTTTGAGTTTGAAATCTGTTTTATCTGATAAAAGTATAGCTGTTCCTGCTTTCTTTTTTGGTCCATTTGCTTGTAGGATTGTTTTCCATCCTTTAACTTTGAGTCTATTTTTATCTTTTGTAGCTAAATGTGTTTCCTGGAGACAGCAAAGGTTGGATTTTGTTTCTTAATCCAGCCTGGAACTCTGTGTCTTTTTATTGAAGAGTTTAGTCCATTGACATTTAGAGTTAATAATGATGTTAGCATCTGTATTTGCCATTGTGTTTGTCTTTCCTTTGATTTTATTTATTCTTTTAATAACTATTTTTTTGGCCTTCTTTTGTTGTTATTCATCTCTCTGAGGTTCTGGCTTTAGGGCTCCTTGTAGTATTTTTTGGAGTGGGGGTTTAGTCGTAATGAAATTCCAGAGTTTCTGTTTGTCTGGGACGGTCCTTATTCTTTCTTCACAGAGGAAGGAGAGCTTTGCGCGATAGAGTATTCTTGGTTGGCATCTGTTTTCTTGGAGTCTATTGACTATGTCCCTCCACTCTCTCCTTGCCCGTAGTGTTTCTTTGGAGAAGTCTGATGTCAGTCTGATTGGTTTTCCTTTGAATGTTACCTGTTTCTTCCCTCTTGTCAGCTTCATTATTTTTTCCTTGTCCTGGATTCTTGGGAGCTTTACTATTATGTGTCTTGCTGTATTTTTTCCTTTCGTCATAGAAGTTTGGTGCTCTTGCTTCTTTTATATCAATTTTCAGCTCCTTCTTCATGTTTGGGAAATTCTCTTCAATTATCTCCTGGAATATTTTCTCTGTTCCTACATCTCTCTCCTCTCCTTCTGGGATTCCTATAACTCTTATATTTCCTTTCCTCATGGAGTCAGATAGTTCATGAAGTCTTTCTTCAGTCTTTTTCCTTTGTACTTCTCTTTCCTTTTCTGTTTTGGTTCTTTTTATTTCTGTGTCTTCAAGAGTACATATTCATTCTTCCATTTCATCTATTCTGCTTTCATTGTTTTTCCAGTTCTTTAGCACCTCCATTAATTCTTTGATCTGCATTTCTTTTACTTCCCTCTCTAGGGACTCAATTTCATTCTTCTGATCATTGATTATTTTTCCCTTATCATTGTTTTCCTTTATGATTTCTGTCAGTTTTTTAATCATGGCAATTTTAAATTCTCTTTCTGGAAGACTCAGAAGTTCTTCAAATTACGGTCGTTGTAATCTGGGGGGTGGTTTTCTTTTTGTGGTGTGCTTTTTTTTCCTGAGGAGTTGCTGGGTTGCGTGTGGTTTTTCTACTCGCTACTGTCTGTTTTCCTTTTTTTTTTTTTTTTAAGGCATGTTTTATTTATTTATTTGTTTGTTTGTTTGTTTATACAAGCACTGGGTACAGTCAGAAGCGCGGGAGGGTGAGAGAATTCACCAGAGTCAGAGCAGGGAACAGAGCAGGCAGAAACTGAAGTACACTGCTGAGGGGAGCAGCGGGCGGCAGGAGAGGTCTGCGCGCCATGTGGGACCCTCCTCCAGTGGGCGGGGAGCAGCCGGGGATTGAACCCGCGCCGCAGAGGCCACGGGCAGCTTCACAACCCTGCGCTCAACCACTGCGCCACCAGGGAGGCCCTACTGTCTGTTTTCTAATTTGCTGTATGCATTGAGATACTGTGTTGCTGGTACTGGCCAGCATCTTGGGCGAACTTCCCAGCTCACCTCTGGCTCTTCGAAGAGCCATCTGTCGGTTTCAAGCAGGTTTTACTGAAGAAAGGTCCCTGTTCTAAAAAGGCAATGCGGGTTCACACTCCTCTGCTGCCCCCTCTGGGCTGGGACTGCAGGACAGAAGGGGCCTGGCGTGGGCGAACTTCCCAGCTCACCTCTGGTTCCTCCAGAAGCCTTCTGCCAGTTTCAAGCAATTTTACTGAAGAAATGTCCCTTTTCTAAAGTGGCTATGCGGGGACATACTCCCTGCGTGCCCTGTCTGCCCTGGCGGTGGGTTCCCGCTCCCCCTCTGGGTTTGGACTGCAGGCCAGAAGGGGCCTGGTTTGGGCGAACTTCCCAGCTCACCTCTGGCTCCTCTGGAAGCCTTCTCCCGGTTTCAAGCAGTCTTTACTGAAGAAATGTCCCTGTTCTAAAGTGGCAATGCGTGGACGCACTCCCTGCATGCCTGGTCAGCCCTGGCGGTGGGTTCCCGCTTATATAGGATTCTTATTAAGATTTTGGAGAGTCATGGCTGATTTGGGATAGAACATTTGATTGAAAAGGACAGACCAAATTCCTATCTCACCTTCTAGAAAGAAGACTTGAGAGTTGACTCTTCTTAATGGAATTCTGTAGGGCTCAGAAGATTCACGAAGTGACCAAAGTGTCTGTTTCAATTGGCGCTGCCATCTTCATATCTATGGTTTATTAAATTATTGGCCTAGTTCTTCACCCTTCACTTTATATATGCCCTTTGCTCTGTAAGTTGTGTGGCATGCATTTTCCTGGTCCTTGACCTCAAAAGTGCATCTTGATTTCATGAGATGTATCTGTAAATTCCTACAAAAGCTCAGTATGATCCAGATTCAACTTCAGCAGCAGCTGGAAAGAAAAACAAAGAATTGCATTCTTTATCGAAAATACTTTGTCAGGGCTTCCCTGGTTGGCATAAGGAGTTAAGATGCAACCTATGAAGCTATCCGCAGCCACTGCAGCACGAGTTTGAACCCCAGCCAGGGAGCTACCCACATGTTGTGGCACAGCTCTCCTGACTCACCATCTGCTCCCCTCAGCAGGGTATATAAGATAGTGACAATGGAAATTAATTTTTAGTAATTAATTTATGCTTAATTCATAAAGAGGAGTTACTGTAAATGATAAACATCTGTTTGGATGTCAGTCATAAACTTAGCACATGGTGGAAAAATGAGGCAGGTAATGTACAGAGAAACTTTAAAATTCTTATGAACCACAGTCAAACTGAAATCAATCATAAAGTAAGCCAAAGTATCTCAAAGTATACTTCTGGTTATCAAGCAATAATATTTAATTTCTAACATCTGATTAAACACAGATTTTCAAGAAATTTTAAATGTGTTGATTTAGTTACATCTAATTCAATTACATCAGTGATTCTGAAAATGCGAGAGCCAGGGACTTATAATTTTAAATTTTCTGTCTACTTTATTAGCACAAGTAACTGACATTTACTTAGCATGTATAAATAATTTAGTGAATGACTAAGAATTTTGTCAAAGTATAAATGAATATCGCATCAGAAATTTGAAACCCAAGGTGATATAAAATTTGTCAAAAAGTAATGTAGGGCCTCCCAAGTGGCGCAGTGGTTGAGCACTGGGCTGTGAAGCTGCCCACAGCCTCTGCAGGACTGATTAAATCACCCGCCACTGGCGAGGGTCCCACATGGCATGAGAGACCTCTCCTGCCGCACCTGCTGCTCCCCTCAGCAGTGTATTTCGTCAGTCTGCCTGTTTTGTTCCCTGCTCTGGCTCTGGTGAATTCTCTCACCTTCCCACACTTCTGACTGTACCCTGTGCTTGTATAAATAAATAAATAAATCTTAAAAAAAAGAAAGGTAATATAACTAACCTTGTCATAGTTAAGTGTCTATGCTTTCATTTTAAGGTCGTGGGTTGAAGGTAGGAAAAGTTGTTGAATTTTGTCTAGTAAGATAACTATCAAGCATGAAACAATTATTAGGACTATTGAGTGGACTTGTTGCAGAAGATCGCGGTAGGCATGGCCTCAGAGGAGGAGCGTTGAATACATGTTTGGGATGTGTTTCCCCCATAAGACGTTCAGTATTGACTTCTCTTAGCTTCTCAATGGTCCTGTGAAGACTGCCAAACCCAAATCCTTAATATTTCATTTTGGCCTGAATAATTTGCACTTTAAAAACAAATGTTGCCATAACATGAATTTCCCATAAAACAATGTTTTAACATTCAAAATGTGTTGGCGCATACTTACTGTTTATAATTAGGGGTTTAAAATTGTGGTAAAGAAGCCCATGTTTCTGGGAGGGTTCCTAATAAGTAATTCAAAGCAGGGAGGGCGGGCAGTGATGGAGGCGGCTTCAGGGATAATGTCAAGCATTTCCTTTCACTATCCTTACACATTTCACTCAGTACCTCTGAGAGTTAAACCTTTGGCACTGAAGATTTACTTGGAGCAACAACTTCTAGGGGAGAACAGGAGAGGTGCCTGGTGCGTGACTAAAGAGAACTTAATAGCTCCAGGGAAAAGAAAGCCCCTAACACTGTTACAAAGGCACTGGTGTTAAGATCTACCCATGTGGGCTTCCACACACCTTCTCAAGCAGAAGCAGAACCCAATATTTATTTGTAGTCAGTCTGTGAATGATACTACCCTTCACCTCCTGCAGCTTTCCTCATTTCACTTGTATGCCTTTCTGGAGAGCAGAAAATCTAAAACTGTGAAGGACAGTTTGTCTCAGGGTGCCCTCCAGCGATAGTGTCAGAGACCACGTCAAGAAAATTAATTCACCAGTAGCCAAACTGTGCTAAGTGTAGTGATACTTGAAGACCACTTGAATTGAAATTGTAATCTTCAAAAAAATAAACTCATTAATATTTCTACTGGGGGAATTATGACAAGCAATTTTATAACAATAACACTAAGTTACAAAGTTTCAAATATCCTTATCTTAAAGTCTATTAGATCAGGTTAACTAGATGAAATTATTTAGGGCTAAAAATTAAGTCAGGTAAAATCAACAAAAGAGAGGAGATTCAGTACCCCCGCGGTAGCGCAGTGGTTGAGCGCTGGGTTGCGAAGCTGCCCTCAGCCTCTGCAGCGCTGCTTTGATCCCCAGCCGCCAGGCTAGGGTCCCACATGGTGCGAAGACCTCTCCTGCTGCCCGCTGCTCCCCTCAGCAGTGTATTTCGTCTGTCTGCCTAATCTGCTCTCCCCTCTGGCTCTGGTGAATTCTCTTACCATCCTGCGCTTCTGACTATACCCAGTGATTGTATAAATAAATATATCAGTCTTTAATTTAACAAAAAACAAAAAAGAGAGGAGATTCAAACTGTCCTGGAATAACATTTTAAAGATATATTCACTGGGCCTCCCTGGTGGCGCAAGGGCTTGGGCATCACACTGTGAAGCAACCCACAGCCTCTGAGGCATGGGTTTGATCCCCAGCTGGCCAGGGAGAAACCCACATGGCACATTAGACCTCTCCTGACTAGCCCCCAGCTCCCCTTAGCAGTGTATTTCAGTCGTTCTGCCTGTTCTGTTCCCCACTCTGTCTCTGGTGGATCTTCTCACCCCCCACATCGCTGGCCTGTGCCCCAGCTCTTGTATGCATAAATAAAAAATGAATCTTAAAAAAAAAATTCACTTATTAACATTATTTTCCAAATAATGACTTCTTACTAATTACATGAACCTGGATCTATAACAATTATGCTTTAGAGGAAAATAAATTAACTAAGTTTATTTTCTATGATTCCTGTTTTTTCAGCTTACATGTTTACGCTATTTTGCAATGATTGTCTCATCTTTGATTCTTCTAGGTAGAGCTGCATGTATTTTCCCAATTTTATTCTCTGTGACTCTAATTCAGTTTGCAGTCTGCAATTTTCAGTTTCCAAATTTTTATATCTGACTTCCATTTGACTTATTGAAGTAGTCTGAGTACCTCTGAACAGTTTCAAATTGTCTTGAGGTGTTATTTGTGCCTAAAGAAAATTAAAATACATTTTAATGCTTATAATCTGGATAATTATACAGGGATCTTTCTGAGTCAGTGATTCAGAGAGCAATTTCAACCATGAAGGGCCTCCCTGGTGGCCTAGGTGTTAAGTCTCAGTGCTATCACTGTGACCTGAGTTCGATCCCCGGCCAGGAAGATAACCCACACATGCCCCAACAGACCTCACCTGTCTCACCTGCTGTTCCCCTTAGCAATGTATTTCAGTAAATCCACCTGTTCTGCTCCTAACTCTGTCAAATGTCCTCTTAAACCATCACCCCCCTGGCCGCCCCGTCCAATTGCACCTCTGGCCTACACTCCAGTTCTTCGAAGCAAACATTAATTTAAAATTTGAAAATTAAAAAAAATTTTCAAATGTGAGAAAGTTAGTTTAAAACTATCAATATCAACTAAGTTTATTGTGAATTATAAAAATAAATAAAATTGAATCATTCCAATATCTGTACTCATGTAATCTGATAGTCCAAATAACAAAATCCCTTTTAAAATTTGGTAATTGAAAAATATAAATTAAGAATAGCCTAAGAGCATGGTACTACTTTTAAATCATCATATTTTCTCATAGCTACCTAAATAAGATATTTCTGTTCCTGATTTTATATCAATCAATATCACATTATTATGTTAATAATATACAATGCTAACATATGTACTTTGAAAAATATCATCCATTGACCTTCTTTTTCATACAACTTCCTGTTTACTGAATTCAGTTGAAGAAAGAGAAGTTGTTATCCTCTTGCCTAAACTGCTATGTAGCTTAGACAACAGATTCAACCCCTTAACCATTCTTCCCTGACCAATTTGCAAAACTTGACAATCCCCTGATAGTTTCAAAGGGAAGTGGAGATGGAGGCAAGGCTAGTGGTGGCAAATTCCACACTGGGGAACATTTTCCCTCTCTGTATTCGATCCTTACATTAACTTCAATTCTCGGCTCAAATCCTTCTATCTCAGAATAAAAGTGAAATCATTCCAATGGCCTTCAAGACCCTAAGGACTATGCCTCCACCTACCTTCCTGACCTCAACCCTTACAAATTTTCCCTCCTCAATCCCTGCCCACTACACATGCATCCTGCCACCCCTCATTTGTCTGAAAATGGGGGTCTAAGGCCAAAGTAACACATCACAGAGATATCCAATTCTGTTAGTGTTGGATAATCTAGGTCCAAATGATAATAATTGAGCCTTGAAATGAGAATTGTGAGAAAATTATTTATAAAAGTGTTCAAAGTAAAGTATAAATCACAGTAAGAAGATTAAATCAGAATTTTGCTGAAACCAACATTTGTCTCAAATTATAATTTCATGAAAAATAGATGCCTTTAAAGTGCTGAGCAGGTCTTTAGAACACATAATTGGAGACCAAAATATTTTCAGATTCAATTCAAACTGACATGAGTAAAAATAAAGCTATATCAACTGTTATCTAAAATAACTAAAAAAAAAAAAAATTAGTAAAGTCTCCTGAAAGAAAAGTTCTATGAGATGCAGCCTCTACATTTTAGTTCATCTGGAAAATCTGGAGTTGACTGTCAAGGTAATACACTTACTTGACTATTAATTCCAAAATATTCATTTTAGGTATTGAGCACTTTTACCTAGCTGCCTCATCATAGTACAAAATTGGGGTTTAAAGATTCATATTTTTATTTTAGCAGTATGACTAAGTTATTAATATCAGTCTGTACCTATTGACAACTTATTATTTGCCCTTTTAAAATTTCATAGGTGACTCTACATCTTTACATAGTGTAATGCACCTCTCAGGCCTAATTTTTATTTACTGGACACAATAGATGGTTCTAAGCTGACAAAGCAAATATGATTAGAATCTATATATTTCTCACATTCACTAGATTCAATCTTTAGCCCTAACCAATTATTACTTTGAGTTTTCCTTCAGGAAGCTTGAAAAATATATTTCTGAATAGAATACTTACTTCTCTTGCTGCTTTCTTCTTTTCATAATTATATATTCTTTTTTTAAAACAATTACATTCATCAATTAACTCATCGTTTGTTTCGTTTTGTTTCTCATTTTCAGTTCGATGCCTTCTTACAGTGTCCTGAAACTGGCCTCGCATATTCATTACTGTCTCCTCTTTATTGTCAGCTTTGTTGCGAGCCTCAGTCAGGTGCTGTTGAAGCAACATGTTTTCCCTCTGTAGTTGAGATAATGTCTCCTCTAAATGTAGCCACTCCTCTCTTGTCTCTTGGAAATGATGTTCTAGGTCTCTCTCGGACTTGTGACTTTGACCACGATCTTGTACAGCAGCATCCAGTCTACGATGGCAGGATTCAACTTCTGCTTTCAGCGTTTCTGATTTTTGTTTTTCATGTTCCAGTTGAGTGCTCAGCGAGTTATTTTCACTCTTTAGAACAAGAAGTTGTTCACAATGTTGGGATATTGTTTTTGCAAGTCTTTCCTCACTCCGTCGTATTGTTTTTCGCAGAAAATCATTCATTTCTTTTATAATTTCAATGGTCTTTTCTTTTTCCTGGTTTTGATTTTTCATTGTATTTATTTCCAGTTTCAGCATACTGATTTCATCCTGCAAAGTGTGGCTTTTATGTACTCGATCTTTCTCTCATTCATTACTCTTAGAAGCCTAAGTAAAATATAGATTTTGTTAGCAGTCAATGAAATTACAATTTCTCTGAAATTAAAAAGCAAATGATATGCTTATAAATGTAAAGATAACAACTGAGCCTATCCAACAAAAAATCAGTTTGACATCAGAATTTACATAAGCATAACTGCCCCAAAGTTCAGGAATTACCTGAAGACTGAGTCCACGATGATAAAAAGGAAACATGAGAAAATTAAGAATCTCAGAATGGGAAAGAGACTAGCTATGAATTACATCAAATGCAGAAGGCATAAAAGATTAGTGTATATCTTTGGACTGATTAATTTTCCTGAAAGTTTTCTTTTTCCCTGGGCTTCCATTTATATTGTACTTTTCTAGCATTTGTAAGGTCAGTTATAAGGATTCAATCTATTGTTAACTGGTAAACCCAGGCATGGTAGTATGCCTGAAGTTCTAAGCTACACATATGAATGAACTCATTTAGATGTCAACTTAGGAAGGGAGAAGTTAAAAATACAGGCAAACTACAGGATTTCCCCAGGTCTTCTGACTCTACTAGCACTAGTGTACCAAACTGCATCTGCTTCCTTGGAGTAAATATATTGATACAAAAGAAGTCTTCTGTTTCAAAGCACTAAAGGTAAATAAGGTGAAATTTATATGCTCTCTTTAAAAATCATGAGATTATTCCCTGGTGCAATTAGTTTTATTTCTTCTTCAAAATGTTTAAAATAGTAATAAATGTGAAATAGAAAACCACTGCAGAATTTGTGGAAATAACATAATTATTGATAAATTGTCACTGAGTATATATTATGGCATATCATTTCTAGAACTCCTTATATGGACATAGTTGCTATTAAAGAGAAAAAAAAAAGTTACTTTTCTCAAAACTAGAAAAGATACATCCAAAGTATTGTGTCTGACAATACTTCTGATGAACATAGATGCAAAAATTCCCAATAAAAATCTTAGCAAACTGTATAAGGAGGATTGAACACAGGAGCCCCATGGCACCTAAATGCCATAAGGCATGCTGGGTTGGGGGCTCTCTGCCTCAGCATGCTGCCACATGGGGGCAGCCCTTTCCCCACTCTACACCTCATCCATGCTCCCTCAGCCCCCAGCCTGGCAGGCCCCAACTGCAGTGGCAATGGTGGTTTCCTTGCTCTACCCCTCACCAGCTGGTCCTGGGGCTCTGGCAGTGAGGCTCGCCCAGGCCCAGAGTGAGCTGGAGGGAAAGAGGCCTACAGACTGTGCACATGGCCATCACGGCAGGCTCTGAGCAGTGGCCAGCTATCCAACAGCTCAGGCTCATCAAACAGTTCTTCTGCAGAGCCACATGCACGACCTCACCAGCCCCACTGAAGCATGCCAACTCATCAAACCTCCAGCCCCACTAAAGCTGGTTCTGCAGAGCCCACCACCAATGAGCTTGCTTGTCAGGTCTGGACAAGCAGCCACAGTTGCACTTTTTGAATATGACACTGGGATTGAGGTGGACCAATCATGTTTAAGCTCTCAATGGACCATTCTTACCAATTCCATTCCAGGATTTTTTGAGCCCATTGAAGATTCTAAATGGGCCAATCAGGTGGGGTTTGAAAGGTGGGGACCCTGATGAGGATAAAAGCCTGCACAACAACTGACTTGATGCACTGAGCAGATCCATTCATCAGACCCTTCACAGACAGATTTATCGGGACTTCAAGACTTCCACAGACCTTCACAGAGAACTCCACAGCTCTCTGTAGAATGTTGCAGGGACCACTGATACCTCCATAGTCTTCAACACTTTCAAGACCTCTGCAGACTGTGAGACCACCACAGATCTTAGCTTCAATCTGCAGTCTTGTAACTGGATACTTGAAGCCCTCAGAGGCTTCAGGGCAAGGTGATTGTGTTGGGGTAACTTGTGGGGGCTTCAGCCCACTGCCTATGGATGGTACCCTCCCAGACCCCAGTTAGGCTAGCTCTGGCCATGCCTCTGGAACCAACAAGCCCACGAGCCTGACCTGACCTGAGTGCAGATCAGACTGGACTTTTCCCCCTTCAGTTTCAGGCTCTAGGAGTCAAAATTGAACCAATCAGGTGTGAGCAAAATGGACCAATCAGGAGGGAGTTAAGAAGACCAATCAAGTTCCAGTCTACTTCATTAATTATTCAGATTGAAAAATGAAAAATGAGCTGATTAGTGATAAATGGTCCAATCAGGTGCTTAGGATTGAAAATGGCCTAATCAGGCTTATACGGTGGAGGCCCCTGAAGGGGATACAAGGCAGAACAAGAGCCAGCTTGAGGCAGAGGCAGCAGCAGTCTCTGTGGAGGTCTATGGATGTGTGGAGGTCTAAAGTCTACAAGGTTTACATTCTACAGAGGTCTGGTGAGTCCCATGGAGATGGACTGCTTGATGCATCTCTCTCTTCAGAGTCTGGGAGCAGAATCTTTCTTCAAAAATGGTTTGATGAAAGCGTTCTCTTCAACAGCAGTATGAATCCTTCTTTCTTCTGAAGCTTGCAGCAGAATGCTTCTTCGGAGGTGGTTCAATGATTCCTTCACTCTTCAGAGGATGGCTGCACACTGACTCCAGCTGGCTCTTGCTCTGCCTGGTATCTCCTTCGAGGCACCCCCCTCAACAAGCCTGATTGGACCATTGTCAATCGTAAGCATCTGGCTAGAATGTTTGCAACCTGAACAACAGACATCAAATTAATGTGATATTGTAACTAGTTTTGATTAAAGTGTTAGAAATATTAAAAGTTTGCCAGGGAGGAACTTGCCTTCATTAAACCACTTCTTAGAGCTCTCAGTTCCACAGCTACTGATGACAGTGTGGACTCCAGCTGCTGCTTCACTTGAACGCCACTCCTGTAGTACTCTTCTTTGCTTTGCAGCTGATCCCTAAGTGTTCCAATATAAAGTCAGCATATTAAAGGTATGTATGACTTTAGAAAGTATTGCAGAGAGAAAAAAATTTGAAATGATACAGTACCGTTAGGGTTAAGGTAACCTTTTTGCTCCACATAGTTATTGGTCCTCTCTTTGAATAGTTTAGTTACAAATTTAAAAGGAAAGTTTTTGTTTTTTAAACAAGCTTACAAACACACTAGAACAAAATTTCAACTTCACAAAATATAACAGCTACTACCACAAATGATTTACAGTGTAAGACAGCATCTTCAGATTTCTTGCACACAATATCCATTTGTAGATCACCATAATCCAAGACTAGATGAGTGAGTCTGTTAAGTGTTGCTCTACTCTTTTTGTGTTTCTTCTTTTGCAACACTTTCCACTGAGCTTGTTGATCACTAGGTATTTTAGAAATCATTTTCATACTCCTTTTGGAACAAGACAACCCATATTCACTAAGTATGATAAAAAGTAATATGTGCTTTTAGCACAGACCTTGAAATAATTTGATATAGTAGGAGAGAATTGTTGAATATGTTATTCAGTAATCACTTTCCACTTTTCTTTTTATTCCATGCATAGGTTAAGAATAAAACTGCATAATTTTTTTGTTTGTGGTAATTTTATTTTTATTCATTAATCTTTTTTACTTTTTAACATTATTGTTTATCTTTAGAGAATATTTGATTTCCCTGCTCATATGTAGTCTCCATAAATCTCCCACCACCACACCGCCCATGAACCATACATTTTTAAAGACATCTTCTGTCTTCAGAAAAGTTGCCATTTCATGTGTGTTGTTGGAAATGGAAATTCATATGAACTCTCGTGAAAACAATTTAGAAATATAGATCAGAGACATTTTAGCATTGCTGCACTTCAGCCAAATACTATACTAAAGATTTTTTTTCTTCAGTATACAGATTGATACAAAAGGAAATCCTTGCAGCAATAGTTACAATACAGTATTCCATATGGTATATTGAAATGGTATATTCCATATGGGTCATTGAAAGTATGATTTGGAAGACTATACAGTAAATTATTAGCAAAAGTATTCACTATCAAAAACTTGCTATATTTTATATTCCACAGCACTAAATAAAGAAGGTTTCTACTCTGTAAAATCCTAGAAGGCAAGTTAGCAATTACAAAACTTCTCTTATGTATTTGTATTTTTTAACGAAATAGTTGAAATATCTCTTTAAAACCACAAAGCTCAATACCTCAAATTGCACCAGCAGTATTCTTGTTTCAAATTTTGCTGCTTTAGCTGTGAGTTTATGTCTTTTGTTTCTAATATCTCCTTTTTTAGTGCACAATTCTCAGCTTTTATTTTTCTATATTTTTCCTTAAGTAGTTCACAGTGATTATTTTTAATTTCACATAATCTTTTATGTGGACAAATTAAGTCTTGGGATTTTGATACATTTGATACGTTAGTAAAAACTGAATCAGGGAGAAAACACAAGAGAAAAACAAATATATAAGTACTTTTTTTGCATATAAAGGGTGGTACATTTTCTCAATCACTCATCCATTCCTTAAACAGATACATACTGAGGACCTAAAAAGTGGAAAAATTACACTAAACTCTGAAGATAGAACAGATGGGAACACTGGATCTTATTTAGCTTAAGGGACAGGTAAAGTTTAGCGTAAAGTCTAAATTCATACAGATACTACAAGAAAACAAAATTCTATGCTCACATGACAATACCTGATCTAGATTAGGCCCAGGGAAGAGGTCCCTGAGGAACAGACTGTTGCCCTGAGGAATGAAGGAGGAGCAGGAAGCAAAGGAGAAAGAAAGCCACTCTAGGTAGGGGACATCATGTGCTGAAGTTTTATTGCAATCTGCTTCTAGCCAAGAGGAAGTAACAGGTACCAATTTACCTTCCTACCTGAAACAAGCAAAAGCAAAATAGAAAAAAAATACAATAAAAAATAATGATTTTCAAGACAAAGAACATCAAGTAATAAAAGACAATGCCCCAACAGCTCACCAGCTTAAGATAATTTCTAGATCATGACACAGGGAGAAGGTACTAAGGTGAAGTCTACCAGATACTCTTAGGTGAGGTGATGAAATTGAGAGTCTGGTGAAACCAAGAATATGATAGAGATCACAGGTCAGATCACTGAAGAGAAAAGAGCAGAATCAAGAAAGAGCCCTGAAGATCTACAGAGGGGCCTTCTAGAGTGTTCAAGAGAGTAACTGGCGGTAAATTCATATGAAGAAGCCACCTGAGACTGTGGAGAAGAAAAAACTAAAAAGAATAAACTCCACCTGGATTAGTGGTGCTTCCTTTAACTAGTTTGGAAAAAATCATAATTAACAGGATAATGAATAGAGCAGTGAGAAAGGTCTTGCCTTGGTATTTGGAAATAATTAGCCTTCGGGCATTCACCCAACGGATAAAAAGAGCAAGACCATGAAGGATCAAACTGTTTATAAGTCACTTAACTAAAAAATAATAAGAATAATAACAAAAAAAATAGAAGAGTAGAGTCATGGAAGCTATTTTTTTCCTCAAATAAATAGCACTTGTAGAAATGAAAAATATAATCTCAGAGATGAGAAATCTACTGGTTGGGAATAAAAATATTATACATCACACACATACACACACAAAAGACTAGTAAGTATGACCTTGGTGAACTGTGAGAAAATTTTAAATGGCCATGATACAATTCTCCAAAGAGTTAGGGGAAAGGAAAAAAGTATTTTGAAAAAAATGACCACAAACTTCTAAACTTAATGAAAACTATAGTTCCACAGGCCCAGGTAGTATCTGTGTAGGACATGAGAAAAGTAAACTGCTGTAATTTTGTCATACTATATATGATATTGTATAGTATTACTTGAATGTGGTAAGTTAGTCATATGCTATAAATGCTACAACCACCACTAAAAGAGTGAAACAAAGGAGTTATAGCTAATTATCTAATATAAAGAAATAAAGTAAGTCATACAAATCACTTGATATTCTAGAAGGAAACAAAAGAAGGGGAACAAAGAGCAGGTGAGGCAAACAGAAATCAATCAGCATGATAACAGATTAAACCTCACTGTATATATTGACAATTACTTTAAAAGAAAATGATATGAAATCTTCAATGTAAAGGCATATGATCAAGCTGAATCAAAAAGCAAGTCCAACTAAATGTCACCTACAAGAAATGCACATTGAAAATAAAGGCACACATTAGTTAAAAACATGGAAAAAAATACATACACTAATCCCTGACAAAAAAAGGAAGCTGAGCTGATGTTGTTATGCTAATAGCAAACAAAGCAGTTTTCAGAGCACAGACTATAATCAGCAATCAACCAGATAATTTCATAACAGAAGGGTTAATCTATAGGAAGGATAATAATCCTCTACGTTTATGAACTTAACACTAGCTACAGAATGCATGAAGCAAGCATCCTTTTATGATAGTAACTCTAACCAAAATGGGGATGGAGGAATCTACCTCAATATAATAAAGGCTATATATCACAAACTAACAACCAACATTATATTCAATGGTGAAAAACTGATAACTTTTCCATTATAACTTTTCCATTATGGGAACAAAGCAAGATGCCTAATGTCGCCCCTTCTTTTTAACTTAGTACTAGAGGTTTTGGTCAGAAATATCAGACAAAATCAAGAAACAAAGGGGGTTCAAGTTGGAAAGAAGTGAAACTATCACTACTTACAGATGATATATTATATTTAGAAAATCCCAAAGACTCTATCAAAAAGTTCTTAGAAACAATAAATGAATATAGCAAAGTAGCAAGTTCAAAATCAACATACAAAAATGGATAGTAATTTAATATGCAGATATTATCAAAACAGCCATCCTACCAAAAGCAATTTACAGATTCAATGCTATTCCAAAAAAAATTTCAATGACATTCTTTAAAGAAATAGAACAAATACTGATGAAATTCATATGGAGCCACCAAAAACCCAGAATAGCCAAAGGTCTCCTGGGAAAAAAAAAAGGGGGGGGGAATGGTGGTATCACACTCCCATACTTCAAGCTATACTACAAAGCCATAATAATCAAAACTGCATGGTATTGGAACCAGAACAGACACACAGACCAATGGAACCAAATAGAAAATTCAAAAATAAACCAACAGATTTACAGTCAACTAATCTTCGACAAAGGAGCAAAGAATATGCAATGGAACAAAGAAAGATCATTCAATAAATGGTGCTGGGAATACTGGGTCACTACATGCAAAAGAATGAAGCTTGACTACTACCTCATGCCATGCACAAAAACCAACTCAAAATGGATTAAAGAGCTAGACATAAGACCTGAGACTATAAAATAAATAGAATGAAATATAGGTAAAACACTACATGACATTTACCTCAGCAACATCTTTAAACACACATCACCCAAAGCAGTGATAGTGAAGGCAAAGATAAACAGCTGGGACTACATCAAATTAAAGAGCTTCTGTATAGCAAAAGAGACAGTAACCAAGACAAAGAGACACCCTACTAACTGGGAGAAAATTTTTGCATACAACACTAATAATAAAGGACTGATCAGAAAAATCTACAAAGCACTGATGAGACTCAACAAAAACAAAGTAAACAACCGAGTCAAAACGTGGGCAGAAGAGCTAAAAAGAAATTTCTCCAAAGAAGAAATGCAAATGGCCAGGCATATGAAAAATTGTTCAACATCACTTGTAATCAGGGAAATGCAAATCAAAACTACAATGAGATACCATCTCACACCAGTGAGAATGGCATATATTAAAAAAACAACTAGCAACAACAAATGTTGGCAAGGATGTGGAGAAAAAGGAACACTCCTCCACTGCTGGTGGGCGTGCAAAATGGTCCAACCACTATGGAGAGCTGCGTGGAGATTCCTCAATCTGCTAAGATGGAGCTTCCATATGATCCAGCAATTCCACTACTAAGATATGTTCCCAAAAGACACAGAATCATTAATTCAAAAGGGCACCTGCACCCCTATGTTTATAGCAGCACTATTTAGAATAGCTAAGCTATGGAAACAACCCAAATGCCCAAAAATAGATGACTGGATCAAGAAGCTGTGGTACATATACACAATGGGATATTACTCAGCAATCAAAAAGATAAACTCATGTAATTTTCAGTAACATGGATGGAGCAGGAAGGGATCATGCTCAGCAAAATAAGCCAGAAAGAAAAAGAAAGATACCAGGTGGTCTCACTCATAGCAATAATTTAGAAAACCTAAATAAGGGATCAGGAAAAAGACTAATTACAATAAAGTAAAAATCAAAATCAACAAGCAACTATAAAGCAGAGGCACACTACAGGGAGGGGGAGAAAGGAGTAGGATCAAAACAAGTGTGCTGGGAATTGCACGGGGAGTATAATCAAGATGAAAATGCATACATTGTACAAAAATGAAAAATGGTGTAAAATATACAAAAGTAAAAAAACAAAAATTAAAATAAATATAAAAAGAAAAAAATAAATGATTCATTTATCTAATTTATCTTTCTCCTTTTCTCTGACTGCCCTTCTTTCCCCTTCCTTGCTTCCTTATTTCTTTGCTGTTCTTTCTCTAGTCTTTTTGAAGTTTCCTTCTATCATTTGTTACTATCACAAAACAGCTATGTCTTGGACTTAAAGCCTGTTTGTTGTAGACTTACTAAAAATGTTATATTATTAAATATAATTTAGATTATTAAAAAAAAGACAATGTTAAGAAAATGAAAAGGCAAGTCACAGACTGGAAGAAAATACTTGTAAAACCAGAGCTGATCTAGAATCTTTCCAGAGGTAGAACGTCAGGGAAAACAGATCTCAAGATATTTCAGTATTCCAGGAGGGAAATAATGGTAATCTGAATTCAAGGAAAGGCCTAGGAGAGAGGATAGTCAACAAAAAGTACCATGGGGATTCTCATAGATCTTTGGCTGGAAGTAAACAATAGCTCTCATTTCATCTCAATATAAATATATTTCTGAGATGAATAACATGAGAACAGATCTGTGCTCTATAGTGCAGTACTAGACAAAGTGTGCATGTGACACTACAGTATATGTATTAAGAATTTATAATTAAACAATGCTCCTACCTTTATAATTCATGCCAAGTTGTTCCATTAACAACACACAATTCTCATGTTCAGAGTAAAGTGAGTCACAACCCGTTGAAGCTATTTTGGATGTCTGAGTTATGTCATCAGAATCATCTGTAGGATTGATTTCCTGTTTGACATACAAATAAAAATATTTCAAAATGTCTGGTAACTATTGGAAAATATGCTAAGTGTACAGAGGTGATAAATATTTGCCTCAGACCAGCACAGCAGTAGACGATGAGGCCACCTCAGGGTTGAGAGAAGCGTGCAGGGTGGTCAGGGAGTCGGCGAAAGAAATGACAAACAGACACACTTCAAGAGTGAAAATCTGAGTGTAATTTTCTTTAAGTTTGTGACTAGTATATATATGTTTTCTAAAAGCACAGGAATGAATATCAAAGAAATTAGCTTGCTTGCTGGCTCAGTCTATCACTATCAGGGAGGTGATCTACATAACAAGCAATGACCATTATAGAAGAAAGGAGGAAGTTTAGAAAGACAGATAAGGGATTAAAGTTTGTAGTTCTAGAAAGACAGGATAAGATTTTTAGCATTCTTGTAGTGGTTCTTGGTGGTCTTAGTTATCTTTTGATAAGCTTCTGCCTTTTCAGGGAACTTCTGCTGCACTTTCTCTGCTTCAGGCTGTTCTCTCCCCGCTCGCTGGGCACCAGCCGGATCTAGGGACCGTGGCGAAAGCCATTCCTAAAGATCACTGCGGGGAGAGGTGCAGCAGGTAGGGTTTTGCTGTTCTCCCCCTGCGCACTGGTTGCCCAGCCGGACCTAGGGACGGTTAGCCCTAAAGGTCACTGCAGGGGGAGGTGCAGCAAATATTCACCTTTTTATAATAGCAAAAACATAGGTACTCCTTAAAGGAACTGACGTTTATGAAAAGGATACCTTCATAAGTTATTATAATTTATAAATTATTTTTAAAGTAAACATTTTTATAATGAAGTAAGACTTTCTATTTTTTCCTTATATTTTTTAAAACGTATTTTTACTACAGAATAATTTTTGTCCTTATTTATTCTTTACCTTCTTCTCATTAGATGTTTTCTTTACAGGCCTATAAAAAGAAAAGATTTATTTTCAGGCAAATAGTAAATAGCCAAATATAAAGAATATCAAAACCTATTGTTTTTATATAAAATCTTCTAACCCATACATTCCTAAAAAGGGATTAAACACTAAGTAAATAGAGTAACATTAAAGACCAAAGATGTAGTGTAATATTAACAAATTAATAAATTACTTCAAATTAACAATCAAAAGACAAAAAGGAAAATCAATGGTATTTACATGATTTCATAGGAAACATATTCTCGGGTTTTTTGTGGTGGTCATTTTCAATAAAAAACAATCTTTCACTGGTACTAAAACCTAATTGAGAAGTATTGTTCAAGTCCTTATATGAAAGGAGACCTTTTTATATCATCATGGTGGTGGTATGTATGGTAACATAATTCTGAAGAGATATGAACCTATCACCTAAAATATAGACAGGGTTGTAAATGAGATGCTACAATTAAAAAAAAAAATTGCTCATCCTCATCTATCGCATTTCAGGAGTATCTTTCAGATAAAGTTCATTTTCTTTTGCCTCAGTAAGTATGCCAGATTATGCTGTTTTATTTTCAGTAAAAAGTAATCACTACTAATATTCCTTTATCAAGACAGGAAGAATTTATAGATTTTTTTTTTTTTTTTTAATAGAGGCATGTTTTATTTATTTATTTATTTGTTTGTTTGTTTTTTTTTTGTTTATACATGCACTGGGTACAGTCAGAAGCGCGGGAGGGTGAGAGAATTCACCAGAGCCAGAGCGGGGAGCAGAACAGGCAGAAGGACCGAAGCACACTGCTGAGGGGAGCAGCGGGCGGCAGGAGAGGTCTGCGCGCCATGTGGGACCCTCCTCCGGTGGCCGGGAAGCAGCCGGGGATTGAACCGGCGCCGCAGAGGCCGTGGGCAGCTTCGCAACCCAGCGCTCAACCGCTGCGCCACCGGGGAGGCCCCAAGAATTTATAGATTTTACCTTCCAACATCCTGATTGTTTTCATGTCTCCTGCTGTCACCTTGCTCTGGAAATACTACACCAGCTGTCTCATGTGTTACTGTCAGAGGTTCTGTTGGCATATTCATTTCATAGGTGCTTTTCTTTCTCTTTTTTCTAGTCAAGCCAGGAACTCTATTTAAAAAGCCATAAGAAACTTTTTAGAGGAAATTTATTGTAAACATTAAAAAAAAAAAGGAAAAATTCCAAAACTTATCTAACCTACTTCATTTATTGACTCGGAAAGCCATGATGAAGTAACAACCATAAGCAGGGAAACATACTCCTTGCTTCACTAACAAAAGTCCCTGACCAAGGAACTGGCTAACTAACAAAACAAGCCCTAGAAATTTGACTACAGAATTGAGGCTAAAAGAGGGGAAGGAGAGGAGGAGGTGACAAAGTAACAGGGATGAGAATCCAGCGGTCTAGGATAAAGCACTCTGGGTGCTTTGGCGGTGGGGGTCATGTGGTAACATCCACCTGATGAGGTAGGAACCTGTCCCCTAAAACAAACACAGGCTTGTCAACCAATGTTCCTTCAGTGAAGTCACCCAAAGCTGACTGGTCCTCATTGTTACTTTTCAGCAGTATTTGTCTAACAAGTGTAAGATTTTTCTTGTGTTAGCCTATAAGCTACATCATAGAGTCTGAGTTCTGGAAGAGTAATCACTGCTAATATTCCTTTACCTACACAAGAAGAAATTATAGACATTGCTTCCATTATTCTGTCTTGATTCATGTCTTCTGCTGTCACCAGTCACTGAATGCAAAGCACCAGTCTTCCTGCTTACTTTAGGCACAGATACTGCTGAATTACATGTTTCATTTTTGCTCTTCTTTACTCCATTTTTATGCAAGCCAGGAATATTACTTTTAAAAAAGAAACAAAATAAAGCTAATGTTTTTAAAAAATACTTACGATAATTTAAAACACAACTTTTGTAAAATAAAAATAAAATGGGAAGGGTTGAAGAGACACAGGAAAAAAAAAATGGAAGAACAAACGTATTACAAAACGTAAAATACTGGAACAGAAGTCAGCACAGTAATTTTGAAAACTCCTAAATGCTAAATTTAAAACCCAGAGTTCACTGACTCAAAGTAATGACACACAGATGTGGAAATACTAATTAGCCATATACGATGTAAATGGAAAAATACTATTAGAAACATACAATATGAATGAGGAAATCCAGGAAATATGCTGGGGCTGGGGTGAAAATGCCTATATGTTGGTTTGACTTCAGGTTCATGATCAAATAAGTCACAATTTTCAGGCCCCCTTCTAAGAACAACAATTTGGTGTCACCCATGGACAAAACATAATGCCTTTCTGAGAGCTGAGTCCTCCAGTCCCATACACCAAGAGATCTTAGAGGGGTGGCAGCTTCGTTGCAGTGTGTACAGGCTCACAGACCAGTCTCAGCAGTGGACCCTGCAGAGCCCAAGATTTGGCTCCACACACTCTTAAGCTGCATCCAGGAACAGCTGGAAAACTCTGCCTTCAGCAATCATTCCAGATGGGGCAGCAATCATTGAACTGCAGACCTTAATTTCCATTGTCCCCAAAGCCTATTTAGAGGAACAGGTGGTTGTGTTCAAAAACACCATGTCACACAGCATACATTTCTCCTACCATGGGGAACAATACAGACATCGTAAGTTAATTTTACACACTGACGGTTCATAATTCTGTGGCAAGAATTTTTTTAACTCCTATAATTTACTAGTTGCTTCTTTAAGTGATAGCATATAAATAGTTTTTCTACTCATCAGATCCATTTGACCTTATATAAAATACCATAAATACCAGTAAAAGGTTTAAAAGTGAGGAAATATATGACTGAGCTTAAACCCCACAATGCAGAACATGCATAGAGCAAATACTGCATATTGCAGAGAGCCAAAGGAATCCCAAAGAGCATATAATTGACAAGTAGACTTTCACCAGTGACCCACACAAAACTGTTTAGTCTAAATGAGAATTAGTATAAAATGTAAAACGAAACACACAGGTTAAACTCCATTCACTCAGTGAGCTTTCAGGGGATAATATTCCAGCCCAGTTTGGGCACTGAAATAATAGCAGAGATCAGAAAAAATCCTACCCTTGAAAATGAAGTAAACAGACGGTGAACTTGATGTCAAAACATATATCCTGCTAGAGTATAGAGTATACTATAGTAGAGGAAAGGAAATTTGGAGGTTTGTAAGCAGGTGAGGCATAAGAATAAGACTCAAAATGGCCAACCCCTCAGATATTGCTGAGAAAGTATTTTATGAAGGAATGAAAAGAGCAAGCATAAGGAAGATAAATCATTCCAGTTAGAATCAACAGCAAGTACAGGGGTATGTCTTCAGGGTGACAGAATGTTGAAAAGGTCAACGTGGTTGGAGCAGAATGGAAGGGACAGAATATGGAAATTTGAAATTCTTATTTTTTAAGATTTATTTATGCATACAATAACTGGGGTGCAGGCCAGAGGTGTTGGGGGGTGGTGAGAGGATTCACCAGAGGTAGAGTAGGGAACAGAACAGGTAGACTGACTGAAATACACTGTGGAGGGGAGCAGCGGGTAGGACAGGAGAGGTCTGCTGTGCCATATGGGTCACCTCCCTGGCTGGCCAGGGATCAAAATCATGCTGCAGAGGCTGTGGATAGCTTCACAGTATTTTGCTCAACCCCTTGTGCCACCAGGAAGGCCCCCTAGAATATGGAATTTCAAGAGACAGTGAGAGACAGAGACTGCAGGGAGACACAGAAACTGATCTAAGAGGAACAGAAACTGTAGGGACTGGTTTGTATTTGAAGAACATTGGCATGTACTCTGAATGAAGAGGGAGTCAAAACAGAGGAACAGCATAATGTTTGCTATGTCAAAATAGGCCACTGATTTTATTTTATTTTATTTTTTATGGTTATTTATGTATTTATTTATTTTTAATTAATAAATTTTATTTTTATATTCCCCATACAATTGCAACCCCCCCATTCTGACCCTAATCCCTCCCCTCCCGCCCCCCACCCCCCAAAAAGTGTCTCTGGTTCATAGTTTTTTGTGGATTTTGATTTTCACTTTCTTATAGTTATTCATTTTCCTGGTCTCTTAATTAAGTTTTCTAGATTCCTGCTATGAGTGAGACCATCCGGTATTTTTCTTTTTCTTTTTGGCTTATTTCACTGAGCATGATCCCTTCCAGCGCCATCCATGTTGCTGTAAATTGCATGTGTTTATCTTTTTTGAATGCTGAGTAATATTCCATGGTATATGTGTACCACATCTTATTGATACAGTCATCTATTTTTGGGCATTTGGGCTGTTTCCAAAGCTTAGCTATTGTATATAGTGCTGCTATAAACATAGGGGTGCAGGTGTTCTTTGGAATTGATGTTTCTGTGTCCTTTGGGTAAATACCCAGGAGTGGAATTGCTGGATCCTGTGGAAGCTCACATCCATTTACACTCAAAGGTCAACTAAATGGCAAACAATTCAAAGCATTCATATAATACCTGCAAATAACAGCAAAGGTCTCTGGAATGTGTCTATTTATTGAATTGATTCTATTCATTGAATTCATGAATAGAAAACTGAGAAATTTATTGCAATAAGCTTTTCCACAAATAACCAAAATAGGAATTGGAAACACTACCAAAACATACACTGGAAATATAACTGGAGAATTAAATCTATTTGAAGGTAAGGTGATGAGACAGAAGAGAGAGAGGCCCAAAGTTTACAGTAAAGTACTATGGGTGCTTTGGTAGCGGGTATTTTATGGTAACACACATCTAATGAACTATGAAACTAGCACCGAAATCATACACAGGCTTGTAAGCCATTATCTCTTCATGAAGTGACAAAAAGCACATTGGGTCCTGTTTTCTTTTTTTTTTTTTTAAGATTTATTTATTTATTTATACAAGAGCTGGGGTACAGGTCAGAAGCATGGGAGTTTGAGAGAATTCACCAGAGCAGGGAGCAGAACAGGCAGACAGACTGAAGACACTGCTGAAGGGAGCTGCGGGTGAGACAGGAGAGGTCTGCAGTTCAAATATAAAGTTGGGGATCACTAGCACATACAAGAAAGTAACAGTCATGTTTTTGTTAGAAGACAGAAGATCAAGGACTGAATGTTAATGCTCCTCCTCAATTTGGATAAAAGGAGGAGGCAGTTGAAGAGAAATAGGAAACACAGACTAAGATGGAAGAACAAGAAATGCTTGGGGGGAACCTGATACATGAGTTTAACCTCAGAAAATACAAGTCCCGAGAAGCAAATGAAGAAATTATTTTGAAGGAGAGATTTCCATTATGCAAAAGTGTTTACTCTTTTTGATGGATGGCTGTTGTTATGCAAGTTTCACTTTTCTCCAATTGAATTACTGATATTGTTTCTCACACCAGAGTGAACACAAGAAAAATTAGGGGATGGACAGTTCTGTAGGACTTAGGTTAGTGTCACAGACATGCAGGAGACCATTTTCTTCTTCGGCTGTATTTTGCAATACCCAGTCAGAATTATTTAGTATTTTTGGTACTACTCTACTTTATATCAAACCACCTCTTTGTGACATTCAATGGACAACAAAATGGTGGAACAATAAAAATTTATAAAATCTTATAAGCAAAATATTCTGAATGTTTCTATTAATTGAATTTGTAGATCACTGTAAATAGAGCTCAACGTATTTACAGCAACAGACCTCAGAAAGTCACTAAAAAAAGCAAATGACAAAAAAAAAAAAAAACAAATCTAGGACATAGGGCTGAAAAATTGAGGCTGAGATTGGGAGAGTTAGAGGGGGTGAGAAGACAAAGGAGGGGCCTAAGGTCTAGAATAAAGCAGTGTGGGTGTGATGGTGGTGGGTGTCCTGTGGTAGCATCCATCTGATGAGGTGTGAACTTATCCCCTAAATCATACACATGTTGTAAATGAATGTCCCCTCAACAAAGGGGCAAAACACTAAGTGATTCTCATAGTTCACAGTTTGGCAGTATTAGTCTGATCAGGGTGAGATTTCTCTTGCCTTGGACTGTCAACTGTATTATGCTGCTTGTTTCCCACACAGTAATCACTGCTAATATTCCTTTAAACTGAAAGGAAAGTTTGTAGATTTTACCTTTTGGGAATCTCAACTGGGTCAGGACTCCTGCTATCCACATTCACTGGAAGGGCAGGACCACTCTTCTTGTTTATTTGGCCAACAGATTTTGATGAAGGTGATAAATTATTATTTTGCTTTTTTGCTAACTTCTTCAGGAAACCAAGAACCCTCCTTTAAAAACAAAAGTAACAACAACATATGCAGGAAAATACTTCTTTGCTTCAAAGCCACATGTCTACTTCTGATACCAAGTAATAGTACATTTATGATATGCTGTAGGTGAGCATCTGGGAGGTTTTAAAACGGGGGTATAAATACACAGCAGGTTACCAGGGGAGAAATGGCTCCACACAGAGATTACGAAGTGAACAATAGGATAGGGCACATCACATCTCTGTGTTTCCCAAACATGCAAGGGACAGAACAAACAACTAAGAGATGAGTGCACCCAGAATTTTTTTTTTTTTTTTCGGTTTAGGCTTGTCATATATGGCCTTTATTATCTCTAGGTATGCTCCTTCTACATCCATTTTTAATAAGAACTTTTTTTCCCTTCATTTGTTTTATTTTTTTTAAATTTAAGTTTTATTTTTATATTCCCCATACAATTATAACCCCCTTATTTTGACCCCAATCCCTCCTTTCCACACCCCCTACCCCCCATAGAGTGTCTCTGGTTCATAGTTGTTTGTTGATTTTGATATTTTCTTTCTTATAGTTATTTTTTGAAACATATTGAATGTTACACTGAAAAGCCTATGATCATTGTTGAAAAGTGTTCGTAAACATGAAACTGAGAATTCAATGTGTACTGCATATAGACATTGTTTTCTTTAATGTAATAATGTGCATAGATTGAAATCAGTACTAGGCACATATAATGGAAGAAATCCGAGCAGATCTTGTGTGTTAGACATCATGTATTTATAAAATACATTCTGTTTGAATGATATCAGGGTCCTGTCCAAATATGTTGCACATCTTCAGGGCCTGTAGCAGAACAACAATTTAGCATCAACTCCAGACGAAAAAATGCCTCTCTAATATCTATGCATTTTAGTGTCCTATGCAAGGGGATGTGAGAGAAGCCCCAGCCACGGGCTGAGTGAGGACATGATAGGAATTAAGGTAAGATGTCTGCAGTACCAAAATAAACCTGGGGATTATAAGAATATAGAAGGAAGTAAATGACATGAGACAGAATATTTTGAGGTATTTAAATTTTTCCAAAGGAAATGGGCTTTGAAAACAAGTGGGAATAAGAGTCTGAGGTCAGGGAACAAACAATGAGTGGGACCATTACTGGTGTAAATTCAAGAGTGAATACAAGGGAAGCTCGGGATAGATAGTTCTGTGGCCCTTAAAGAGCTCATAGCATACCATGGTGGGTCACTATTCTTCTTGTTTGACTAGTTTGCAATGCACAACCATGATTACTTAGTATTTCTGTAACAGCTGCCTTCTTTTCTAATTACCTGCATGTGACACACAATGATCAGCAAAGTGAAGGGAAATTCAAAAATTCATATGATCAATAAAGCAAACCTCCCCTGATTGTGTCCTTTATTGAATTTAATCTATGTATTTAATTTATGAATAGATATTGATTAGATATTAAAGTATTGATTGCAATGCATGTCCTCCTCACAGTCACTAAACAAAGGAACTAGAAAAGTAAACAAATCAAACACAGGATATAAAACTACAGATAGGAGTCTACTAGAAGATGAGCAAAAGGGATAGTGCAGAGAACAAAACCAGGACAGGGCCTAAGATCTACAGTAAGGCAATACTGGCATTGGTGATGGGTGCCGGGCAATACCATACAACTGATGAGATGGGAACATATCGCCCAAAACATACCCACGATGGGAAAACAATGTTCTCCCTATGAGTGACCAAAATTCATTTGTCCCCATCATTAAACTGTCAGCAGTATTTATCTATAATGCTGAGATAATTTTTGCCTGACAACTGCAATGAACTGTTTGATTTAAAAAACACAATCACAGCTAATTTTCCTTGAACCTTCAAGGAAGAGTTAATTTTAACCTGGTGACACTCTCATCTGGTTCATGTCTCCTGCCATCAACATTCACTGGAAATACAACAACAGGCTTCACACCAGCTAGACCCTCAGATACTGATCACAGCAAAGAATCACATTGGTGATTCTTTGGTGTCAGGCACCCTACTTTAAAGTGCAACCGTGTACCTCATGGTTTCAAAGAAATCTACTAATAAAGCATAACAAAACAACTATTACAAAATTCCAACACTTACCCATCTTCACTCCTGTATACATTCTTAAAATCATGATGAATTAATAACCATAAGAAAGGAAAATACTCCCTGCTTCAAAGCCACTAGTACTATTTGATACAATGTGATAGTTTTTTAGTGTACATTTAGGACATGTTGTAAGTGAGCACCAGTGAGGCTGTAATAGTGGGTACAAAAATACAGCAAGACACCAGGCAAGGAGCTGGGGGAGAAACCATATGACATGGAGATAACAAGGTAAGCACTAGATAGGGTACATCACATCAATGTGTTTCCCATACTTGACATGATAAGAGTAAATTTTTGAATGTTGAGTGCACCCAGAAATTTTGAAACATATTGAATTCTACACTGAAAAGGTGAGTTCACTATGGAAAGCTACTGATGCTTACGCAGGAGACTTAATAATTAAATGTGAACTGTTCTTTGGCTTTTGTTTTTATAATGTAATAATGTGCGCCTGATTAAAAAATATATGGGAACATATACTGGAAGAAATCTGAGAAATTCTTGTCAGTGAAATATATTTACTTTCAAATATTCAATACACATATCTCGGGAATGACTCAGGGTCATCCAAATAAGTTGTACCTCATCAGTTTCCTGTACTAAGAACAGCAATTTGGATTTATCCATGTACCAAAAAAAAAAAAAATTGCCTTTCTGACCTGAGTGATCTACTACCAGATACCCAGAGAGGAGCCCAGCTGCAGGTGCAGTGAGAACATGCCAGGCATTAAGATAGGATCTGAGCAGAAATAAAACTTTGGACACCTTTAGCATTTTCAAGGAAATAAAAGTCATGGGACAGAAGATCATGGGATACTTCAATTTGTCTAAAGGAAATGGGATTGAAAAGAAACAGGAAAAACAGACTGAGGTCAAAAAACAAGAAATGGAAGGGGGATACCTAGTAAGTGAGGTCTCCCTCTGAAATTACCAGAGCCTAGAGTCAAATGAAAATACTATGTGGTGGGGGCCTCCCCGGTGGCCCAGTGGTTGAGCGCTGGGTTGTGAAGCTGCCCGCAGCCTCTGCAGCACAGGTTCGATCCCTGGCTGCTCCCCGGCCACTGGAGGAGGGTCCCACATGGTGCGCAGACCTCTCCTGCAGCCCGTTGCTCCCCTCAGCAGTGTACTTCGGTCCTTCTGCCTGCTCTGCTCCCCGCTCTGATGAATTCTCTCACCCTCCCGTGCTTCTGAATGTACCCAGTGCATGTATAAACAAACAAACAAACAAACAAACAAACAAATAAATAAAGCATGCCTCTATTTAAAAAAAAAAGAAAAAAGAAAGAAAATACTATGTGGTGGGACAATGGTTTCCATTGAGGCAGACATTGCCCATGGGTCTAAAAAAGCATGTTTTGTTATCATAGAGTGAAAAATCTTTGTAATCTTTAGAAAGCAAGTTTGGAGCAGGCATGAATGGGCCCATTACTGGTGAAAGTTCAAGAGTGAAAACAAGAGAAAATGGGTATAGATAGTTCTGTAAGCCTAAAAGAGCACATGGGATACACAATTCTTCTTATTTGAATAGTTACAAATACATAATAATGATTATTTGGTATTTCTTTAATAGTCTGCTTCTTTTCTAACCACCTGATGTGACACACAATGGTCAACAAAGTGAAGGAAAATTGAAAAAAAAAAGATCATTACAGAAATTATATCTTGATTGTTTCCTTTTATTGACTTGAATCTATTTACCGAATTTATGAATTGATGATAGATGATATTTACTGCACTATGTCTCCTCCACAGTGACTAAGCTAAGGAACTAGAAAACTGAAAAAACAGAACATACGACTGAAGCACAAGGGGTTGGGAGAAGAATAAAATCGGGATGGGGCCTAGCGTCTATAATAAAGCATTACGGGGCATTAGTGGTAGGTGTTGGGCACAACAGTCACCTGATGAGGTGTGAACATATCCCCTAAAGCACACACAGGCTTGAAAAACAACACTGGCTCGATGTAGTGACAAAAACACAATATTCTACATCAATCAACTTTCAGCAGTGTTTGCCTATAATGGTGACATTTTTTTGCCTTTTCCTGACAAAAACAATCACAGCTCATTGTCCTTGAACCTTTAAGGAAGAGTTGTTTTTACCTTGTGCCATTCTTATCTGGTTCGTGTCTTCCGCCGACTACATTCACTGGAATCACAACAGGCTTCGTATTGGCTAGACCCGCAGATTCTGATAAAAATGCTGAATCACATTGGGTTGTCGTCTTCCCGCTGTCAGCAACCCTACTTTAAAAGAAGGAACCATGTAAACCTCATGTTTTCTAAGATAAAGTGTAATGAAACAACTTTTACAAAATTCCAAAATTATCCACCTTCATTCACTGATATATTCTGAAAACCATGATGAAGTAATAACCATAAGCAAGGAGGATACTCCTTGCTTCAAAGCCACATGTACAATTATGACACAATGTGATAGTTAAGAGCACATTTAGGACATGCTGTAAGTGAGCAACTGGGAGGCTTTATACAGCGGGTAATAGAAATACAGGAGTCCGCCAAAGGCACTGGTGGAGAAACCACTCTACATAGACAATAAAACGTAAACAGTAGCACAGGGCACATCACATCTCTGTGTTTCCTAAACTTGAAAGGGAATGGACAATAACAGAGAATTCAGTGTACCCAGAAATTTTAAAACATATTGAATGCTACACTGAAAAGTCTGAGTTCACTGTGAAAACTGATTGATGCTTAGACAAGAGACTACTAATTAAATGTGTACTGTTCTTTGCCTTTGTCTTTTTTCAATGTAAAAATGTGTACCTAATTGAAATAGTACTAGGAACATATATTAGAAGATCTCTGATAAATTCTCATGGGGGAAAAAAGATTTATTTTTAAAATATTCCTTGCACAAATCATGGAATGACATCAGTGTCATGTCCAAATTAAGTTTCCCCTACCCAAAATAACAATTTGTCATCTGTCATGGACAAAAATAATTGCCTTTATGTCCTCAGTGACCCAGAACCACACATCATGAGAGGAGCCCCAGCTGCAAGTGCAGTGAGTACAGGTCGGGAATTAAGATATCTGTAGTATAACTACAACTTTGAACATCTTTAGCATATTCATGGAAGTAAAAGTCATGGACAGAAGACCTGGGATACTTCCATTTGTGCAAAGGCAATGGGGTTGAAAGAGGTAGGAAATACAGATTGAAGTCAAAGCACAAGAAATGGATGTAGGATACCAGGTAAGTGAGTTCTCCCCTGAAATTACCACTGCTGTTGAAGGAGAGTGATTTCCATTGAGGCAGACAGAGCCCATGAGTCTAAAAAGGTATGTGTCAATATCACAAAGTGAAAAATCTGTGGCAAACATTAGAAAGCAATTTTGGAAGCAGGGATGAGTGGGATCATTACTGGTAAAAGTTCAAGAGTGAAAACAAGAGAAACTTGGAATAGGTAGTTTTGTAGGCCTTAAGAGATCACGGCATACTATGGTAGGTCACAATTCTTTGTTTGACTAGTTTGGAATACACAATCATGATTATTTAGTATTTCAGTAATATTGGTAATAGCCTACTTCAAAATTCATAGGATCATTAAAGCAAATTAATTCAAAAATTCATATGATCATTGAAACAAATTCATATGATCATTAAAGTCTCCTGATTGTGTTTCCATATAGAATTTAATCTATTTATTGAGCTTCTGAATGGATGCAGAAAGATAGTAAAGTATGTATGCAATGCATCTCCTCCTCACAGTCACAAAACAAAGGGACTAGAAAACAAGACAAAACAAGCCAAGAATATAGGACTACAGCTGAGTGCACTAGAAAAGGATCACAAAGCATTGGGGCTTAGAACAAAACAGGGAGGGGACCAAGGTCTACAGTAAAGCAGTACGGATATATTGGTGGTTACTGTTGGCAGTAATATTCATCTGATAAGGTGGAAACATATCTCCCAGAACATACACAGGCTTCAAAAACAATGCTCCCTCTATGCAGTAACCAAATACTTATTGGTCCATATCACTCAAGTATTAGGTGTTATTTTTCTGATAATGGTGAGGATTTTCACCTTGGCTTGAAAGTGCAATATGCTGTTTAATTTCAGAAGAACAGTCACAGCTAATTTTCCTTGAACCTTGAAGGAAGAGTTGATTTTTACCTTGTGACATTCTTATCTGGTTCCCATCTCCCACCATCCATATTCACTGGAATCACAGCAGGCTTCGTACTGGCTAGACCCGCAGATTTCGTTGAAAGCCTTGAATCACCTTGGCTTGGCTTGTTCTGTTTGTCTGGAACCCTACTTTAAAGGAAGAAACCATGTAAACCTCATGGTTTCTAAGAAATCTACTCATTAAATATAATAAAACAACTGTTAAAAAATTCCAGCACTATCCATTTTTATTCATTGATATATTCTTAAAACCATGAGGAAGTAACAACCATGAGCAAGGAAAATACTCTTTGCTTCAAAGTCACATGTACAATTGTGATACACAATGTGATAGTTAGAGTACCCTGTAGGTGGCAACTAGGAGATTTGACAACATAGGCAAAAAAGAAAACAATTACAGCAGGTCACCAGGGAAGGAGTTGGAGGAGAAATCTCGCCACAGAGATTACAATGTAAACAATAAGATAAGCACATCACATCTCTGTGTTTCCTAAGGGTCATGCCTAAATGTTTGGACCTGTACCTCATCAGTTTCCCCACCAAGAACAAGAATTTGGCATCACCCTTGGACAAAAAAATAATTGGATTTGTGAGGCGAACGGTCCAGTACATACACCCAGGGATCTGAGAGGAGGCAAGGCTGCAGATGCTGGAATACCTTCCAGAAATTAAGGTAAGGGATCTGTTCTGTAAAATAATTTATCAGATCATGAGCATATTCATGAAGTAACATTTGAGATAGAAGATCTTGGGAGACTTCCATTTGTCTGTAGGAAATGGGGTTGAAAACAAATAGGTAAAACTGGCTGAGATGGAAGAACAAGATATGGGGGGGAGGGCATCTGATAAGTATGTTATCCCCTTCAAAATACCAGAGCCCAGAGTGAGATGAAGAAATTATGTTGGAGAAGAAAGTGTTTCATTGAGGCAAATAAAGCCCATCCATCTAAAATGGGATCTGTCAATATCTTAAAGTGGAAAATCAGTGGTAAGCTTTAGAAAGCAATATTGGAGGGACCTCCCTGGTGGCTCAGGGGTTAAGTCTCAGCACTATCCAGCTATCGCCAGCCACTGTGGCCTGAGATTGATCCCTGCCCAGGGAGCTACCCACATGGTGCAGCTGGCCACCCCTCTCTCACCTGCTGTGCCCCTCAGCAGTGTATTTCAGCAGATCTGCCTGTTCTGCTCCCCATTCTGTCTGGTGAATCCTCTCAAACCCTCCACCTCTGGCCTATACCCCCAATTCTTGTATTCATAAAAAAATAAAATGAATACTTTAAAAAAAAGCAAGTAAGCTTTAGGAAAGGACATGTATAGGAAAATTACTAGTGTAAATTCAAGAGTTGAAACAAGAGAAATTGGGGGTAGATCTGTAGGTTTTGTTGGCAACATGACACATGTGGTGGTTCACATTGTCTTTTACTGTAGTTTGTAACACCTATTCATGATTAGTTAATATTTCTGTATTAGTGTACTTTTTCCTAATCACACAGTGACACCAATTGTCAACAAAAAGGTATAACAATTCAAAAAATTCATGTAATCATGCAAGCAAAAGTCTCCTGAATGCATTTGCATTGATTGGAATGAATATATCTATTGAATTTTGAATGGATGCTTAATTGAAGTTAATGCGTTTATAGCAATACAACTCCTCCACAGAGACACCAAAAAAGGAACTGGATAAATTAAGCCAAAACAAACCAGGATACAGGACTAGAGGAGTGAGTCACTAGAAGAAGAGCACAAGGGATGGAGGGATGGGAACATTAGGGGGGAGCGTAAGGTCAAGAGCAAAGCACCAGGGCTGTTTTGGTGGTGGATGTCATGTGGTAATGTAGCATCTGATGAGTGTGAACTTACTCCCTAAATGTTACACAGACTTGGAAAACAAGGTTCCTTCTATGAATTGACCAAATGCTCACAGGGCACGCTGTCCACCTTTCAGCAGTATTTGTCTGACACTTGTGATAGGTTTTTCCTTTGGCCTGTCCACTACAACAGGCTCTTTCATTTCAGAAAATCAAATCAGTCACAGCTAGTATTCCTGTAACCAGAAAGGAAGAATAGAGATTTTACTTTGTGACATTCTCATCTGGTTGATGTTTCCCGTCATTGACATTCCTTGGAACTACAGCAACAGGTTTCCTAATAGATAGGTCCAAAGATTTTGAAGACCTTGCATCACTTTGGCTTTCCTTTACTACTTTCTTCTGTAGCTCAGGAACCCCACATCAGCAAAGACTCTTGAAAATGGTCCAATTTATTGAATACAACTTAGGTATTCAGTCTATGAATAGACATCTATGAAACAAATCATTTCCTTTGAATACAGCTCCTCTCCAATTCCATGAAAAAAAACTGGCAAACATAAAAATAACGAGAATATAGGACTGAAGAATTCAGGCTACCAGGGAGAGACTGTAGGAGGGATGTGAACACATAGGCATGGGGGCCAAATATTCTAGGATAGAGTGCTCTGGATGCTTTGGTGGTGTGTGTTGTGAAGTAACATACATCTCAAGCAGTATGAAACCATAAAAAAAAGAAGTATGAAACTGCCCTAATTTATACACAAGCTTGTAAATGCATGTCCCTTCTACAAAGAAGCCAAAAACTGAATGGCCCACATCATTCACCGTTCAAAATTATTTGTCCTAAAGAGTGAGATTTTTCTTTGCTTCTCCCGTTCACTACATTATCCTGTTTGATTTGCTTAAAAGCAATGACTGGTCATATTCCTTTGATATGAAAGGAAAATTTATAGATTTCACCTTGTGGCATCTTTTTCAGATCTCCTGTCCTCCACCCCCACAGCAAGTGCAGCTGATCTCGTCTTCTCCTTATTCCCTGAGAACACAACACCGGCCTTCACACTGGCTACATCCATAGATTCTACTGAAGGCCATGAAATACTTCCATTTCCCTTACTCCCATGTTAAGCAAGCCAGAACACCTATTTTTTTTAAAAAGGAAACTTTGAACATCTAATATTTTATAATATCTCTACTTATAATGGTAAACGAGAACTTCTGTAAAATGCCAACTCTTACCCATCTTCATTCATTGATTATTCTTAAGATAGTGATAAAGTCACAACCATAAGCAAGGAAACACACTCCTTGCCTCAAAGGCATGCATATAATTCAGATTCAATCTGAGGGTAATAGTACAATATATGACATCCTTTAAGTAAGCATAGGCAGGAATTATTTTTTTTTAAGATTTATTCATTAATTTATACAAGCACTGGGTACAGTCAGAAGTGTGGGAGGGTGAGAGAGTTCACCAGAGCCAGAGCAGGGAACAGAACAGGCAGACTGATGGAGTACACTGCTGAGGGGAGCAGTGGGCATGGCAGGGGAGGTCTGTCACGCCATGTGGGACCCTCGCCAGTGGCCGGGAATCAAACCAGCACTGCAGAGCCTGTGGGCAGCTTCGCAGGCCAGCACTCAACTGCTCTGCCAACAGGGAAGGCCCAGCACAGGAAGGCTTTAATGAGATGGTAAGGAAATCACAGAAGGTCTGCAGGCAAGTTACGGGGGGAGGAAACCATTCCACAGAGATTACTGAATGAGACCAACACAAGACAAAATAATTGGTGCAACTCATATTAAAAAAAAACTCGTAACAACAAATGTTGGCGAGTATGTGGAGGAAGAGGAACTCTACTACACTACACTGCTCGTGGGAATGCAAACTATACAAACACTATGGACACAAAAACATCAATTCAAAAGGACACGTGGATCCCAATGATTACTGCAGCAATTTTTACAATAAGTAAATTATGGCAACAACACCTATGCCCAAAATAAATGACTGGATCAAGAAGATGTGGTATATATACCTCAGCAATACAAAATATAGAATAATGCCATTTGCAGCCACATGGATGGAGCTGGAAGGGATTATACTCAGTGAAATAAGCCAGAAAGAAAAATAAAAATATCAGATGGTTTCACTTATAGGAGGAAAGTAGAGGATCCAAATAAGAGATGAGGGAAAAATTATAATAAATCAGAAATTAAAGCCAAGGGACTCCCTGGTGGCACAGCGGTTGAGTGCTGGGTTGTGAAGCTGCCTGCAGACTCTGTAGCACTGGTTCAATCCCTGGCCACGGGGCAAGGGTCCCACATGGCACGCAGACCTCTCCTGCTGCCCGCTGCTCCCCTCAGCAATGTACTTTGTCACTCTGCCTGTTCAACTCTCTGCTCTGGCTCTGGTGAATTCTCTCACCCTCCCATGCCTCTGACTGTACCCAGTGCTTGTATAAAGAAAGAAAGAAAGAAAGAAAAATAAATAAATAAATCTTAAAAAAATTAAAACCAAGAGGCAACTATAAATCAGAGACATTCTGCAGGGAAGGAGAATGGAGAAAGATCAAAACAGTGGTGGGAAGAGCACAAGGGACTACGGTGATGGTACATGGGTGAATTGGTGGTGGGAACTTCAGAGGGACTACACCTGAGAGAAGAAAGCATACATTGTACAAAAATGAAGAATGATGTAAAACATATATTAAAAGAAAGAATAAACCAGAAGGCATATTAAAGAAATTACTGAAAATGTAAAAACAAAACAAAACAAAAAAGAAATGCCTTGGAGTACAGCATGGTGAGCATATAATACTCTACTGCGTATTTGAAAGTTGCAGAAAGTAGACCTCAAAAGTTCTCATCAGCAGTGTTGACCACGTATATCCAAAATATTATCTTTTTAACATGCAAGCAAAATAAAAATTACTGAGAAAAAAATATGTGCAACCTATGTAAAAGTATAAGGCACTGTAATATGATGGAAGAAATCAGAGAAATATGTTGGGGGGGAGACTTGACATGTACTTTAAAATAAGTTTATGTTGGAATGACATCAGGGTAATGACCAAAAATGTCTACCTAATAAGGTCAGCATATCAAGAAAAAAGCTTGGTATCACCCATGGACAAAAAAAAAAAAAAAAATGACTTTCTGAGAGCTGAGTGCTGCAGTCCCATACACCACGACATCTCAGAGGAGTCCCAGCCTCGAGTGCAGTGTGTACAGGCTCACAGACCACATTTCTGCAGCGACCCTGCAAGGCCCAGGACCTGACTCCACATAACCCAGCTGCATCCAGGAACAGCTGAAAATCCTATCTTTAGCCACAGTGCTCATGGAACTGCAGTCCTTAATCTCCACTCTTCCCCAGTCTCTAGACTGGAGGAACATGTGGCTGTGTTGGAAAACTCTGTGTCCTATCGGCTTACTTTTTCCTAATTATGGCACAAAACAGACAGCATCTTTTATGTGCACAAGTTGAGGGCTCATAATTCTGGGGCCAGATTTCTTTCAACTCCTATGATAATTTACCAATACTACGCTTTTCCTCAAATTAAAAAAAAAAAAAATTCTTACTCATCTAACTATTTTACCTTACTTAAAACTACCATAAGTACCAGTAAGAGGTCTAAAGAGGAAGCATACAATTAGACTGTAGTCCTGAAATAGGCAAACATTCAACAAGGTAAATCTGCATATTGCAAACAGCCACAACAATCCTAAAAGGCATGCAATTGATGAAGGAGACTCACCGTCCGTGGACCCACACAGAACTGTCTGGTCCAAGTGATAATTAGTATAAAATGTAAAACAATACAAACAGCTTCAACTCCATTGATACACTATATTTTTAAGGAGCAGCAAATTTTCAGCCCCTCTTAAAAGCACTGAATGTATGGAAGAGAAATAACCAAACTCCTACCCTGAGAATGAAGTTACAGACGTTGAACCAGAAGGAAAATACACTTCCTGTTAGACAACAATAAAGCAGAAAGGGAAATTTGGAGGTTTGTAAGAGTGTGGCAGTCAAAATATGACTCGGAATGGCCAAGGCAGGTCTAACTGAGAAAATGGCTCTTGAGGAACCAACTGTAGGGATGAAGGGAGCAGGCGTGAGGATTATACGCCTTTTCCAAATGTTTTGGCTTTTTGCAATATGCAGATGCTTTTTCAGAAGAAAGAGCATTCCAGTTAGAATGAACAGCAAGTACTGAGGTATGCCAGGATGAGGGAAGAGTCAAATTTCAGGGGGGCTGGAAAGGAATGGAAGGGGCAGGATATAGAAATACAAGTGACACAGAGAGAGACAAACAGAGAGAAACCACAATGGAAGTATAGAAACTCATCTGAGATGAACAGTGGCTAGTTCCAGATAGAGATTGGAAGAACGCTGGCATGTACTCTGAGTGAACTGGGAGTCAACTAGAGTGTTTTGAGAAGAGAGGAACAACATAATCTGACTTATGCCTTAATAGGCCCACTAATATTAAAAGGATATGTTGGGCCTCCCCTGGTGGCACAGTGGTTGACCGTTGTGCTGCAAAGCTGCCTGAGCCTCTGCAGCACTGGTTTGATCCCCGACCACCGGCGAGGGTCCCACATGGCGTGCAGACCTCTCCTGCCGTGCCGGCTGCTCCCCTCAGCAGTGTACTTTGGTCCTTCTGCCTGTTCTGCTCCCCGCTCTGGCTCTGGTGAATTTTCTCACCCTCCCGCGCCTCTGACTGTACCCAGTGCTTGTATAAATAAATAAATAAATCTTTAAAAAACAAAAAAGAACTTAAACTGTAACAAACAATATATTTTAAAAAATAAAATAAAAATAAAATGATTATTGAGTGAAAAGGAAGGGAGATAGGGACATATTAACGGTCTCTTATACAAGGGAGAAGATGATCTGGATTCAGGTTAGAAAATGTCACTGGTTTGTGGATATGTTTGCCTGTTAGACATTAGATGATTTACTGAAACATTAGTTTCCAGGTGCAACAGAAAGAGAAAGACAGGAATCGCAGGTGACACCACCCAACCTTATGATAGAGCACCTGCAAGAGCTGCCGCTATCTAAAAGAGCAAAGACTATCAAATAGTCAAGACATTTGCTTGAGGTATTCTGCATCTATGTTCATCAGGTAGATTAGTCTTCATTTTCTCTTTTTGGAAGGTTTTGGTCTGGTTTTGGTATCAGAGTAATGTTGGCCTCATAGAAGCATTCCCTCTTTCTCAATCTTTAGGAAACATTTGAGAAGGGTAAGTAGCAGACATATTTGATATTTTGGTACAAGTCACTTTTGCAGCCATCTGGTCCTGGGCTTTGTTGTTTGGAAAACTTTAACTTATTTATTTATTTATTTTTAATTTTATTTTTTCTAAAGATTTATTTATTTATACAAGACAGGGGAACAGGCCAGATGTGGGGGAGGGTGAGAGGATTCACCAGAGTCAGAGTGGGGAACAGAACAGGCTGACTGAAATACACTGCTGACGGGAGCAGCAGGCAGGACAGGAGAGGTCTCCCGCGCCATGAGGGTTGCTTAGCGGCCGATGGGAATCAAACCAGCACTGCAGAGGCTGCGGACAGCTTCATAGCGCTGCACTCAACTGCCTGCACCACCAGGGAAGCCCGTGTTTGGAAAACTTTAAAAAAGTTTTAACAATTCCATTGTAATTGCTTTGCTCAGGTTTTCTATCTCTTCCTCATTCAGTCTTGGAAGGTTGTATTTTTCTAATTTTTTTTTCCATTTCTTCTTTGTTACCCGAGTTCTTGTTATATAGATGTTCATATGATCTCATATACAGATATTCATATGATTTCACAATCTTCTGTATTTCTGATATATGTGCTACAACTTCTCTTTTGGTTTTGGTTATATTTATTAAGAATATTCCTTTCTTTGCTTTGTGAACCTAGGTATAAGTTTGTCTATTTTGTGTGTTCTTCGAAGAACTTGCTTCTTGCTTCACTGATATTTTGGACTGCCTTTTTTTTATTTCTATTAGTCTATTTCTGCTCCAATTCTTATAGTTTCCTTCTTTCTCCTGGTTTTGATTTTACATGTTCAAGTTTCTTAAATTATAAGGTTAGAGATTATATATTTTAAATATTTCTTATGGGCCTGTATTGCTTTGTACTTCACTCTTCGTACTTTGTAGGTTCTATTATACTCATGTGTTCATTTTCATTTATCTTCAGGTATTCTTAAAGTTCTCCTTTGATTTCCTCATTAACCCAATAATCATTCAATAGTAGGTTATTCAGTCTCCATTTATTACTGTTTTTTCCCATTTTTGTTGTGGTTGATTTCTCATTTGATACCATTGTGATCAGAGAAGCCATTGTTATGATTGTAATCTTCATGAATTAACATTCATTTTGTGATCCAGCATGTGGTGTATCCTGAAGTATGTTCCATGTTCCCTAACAAGAATGTGTACTAACATATGCACAATGGGATATTACTCAGCAATCAAAATAGATAAAAACATGCAATTTGCAGCAACATGGATGGAGCTGGAAGGGATCATGCTCAGAGAAATAAGCAAAAATACCGGATGGTCTCACTCATAGCAGGGATTTAGATAACCTAAATAAGGTACCAGGAAAAAGAATAACTATTAGAAAGAAAAAATCAAAATCAACAAACAACTATGAACCAGAGACACACTGTGGATGGGGGGTGGTGGAAGGAGGGTTTTGGGTCAAAATAAGGGGGCTGCAATTGTATGGGGAATATAAAAATAAAAGAAAATAAGAAATGTGTACTAAGCTTTGTGGGGACAGTGCCCTGTAAATGCTTATTGAGCCTATGTGGTCTGATTCCTCATTTATGGCTATTGTTTCCAAGCTCATTTTCTGTCTGTTTGTCTGTCCATTGATGAAAGTGAGGTGTTGATGTCCCCTCTACTGTCCTGTGATTGCCAATGTTTGTTTTCAGATTTGGTAATTGTTGTCTTATATATTTTGATGCACCTTCATTTGGTGCATATATACTGATGAGTGCTTTGTCTTCCCGATGTATTGATTACTTCATTTTACAATATCAACCTGTCTCTCATTACCTGTTTTAGATTGAAGCCTATTTTATCAGATATAAGCTTGGCTAGCACTGCTTTTATCTAGGGCCCACTTGCCTGTAAGATTGTTTTCCAACTACATGTTTATCTGTGGAGCTCACTTATGCTCCTGGAGATAGCAAAAAGTTGGGTTTTGTTTTCTTATCTAACCAGATACTCTGTACCTTTTGGTTGGTGAGTGCAGGCTTACACTTGAGGTGATTATTGAGGTATTTGTTCTGTAAGCATAAGTCACTGTCATTTTACCATTAGTTTTCTGGTTCTACCTATTTCCCTGTTTATGTTTTTGTAGATATTCTTCTCTTAAATTTTAATATCATCAGTCCTTTCAACATTTCTACAGTGTTGACAAACTCCTGTAGCTTCAATTGCTCTACAAAGACCTTCATTTCTCTCTCAGACATTGAAGGACGGTCTCGAAGATACAGTATTTAACGTTGGCAGTTTTATTCTTGAAGTATTTTTAATATGTCATTCCATTCTCACAAGGCTTTAGGATTTCCTCAGAAAAGTCTGCTGTAAGCCTGTGGGAGGAGTACTTTTATAGGTATCCGTCTATTTTCTCATTCCACTATGGAAATTGTTTGCCTTCACTCTTGATAGATTCACACCTATGAGGCTTGGTGTAAGTGTCATTATATTTAAATAACCAAGTATTCCTTTAACCTTCAAGAGCTCATGGGATACAATGGTGGGTCATGGTTCTTCTTGTTTGAATAGTTGAAAATACATAACAAAGATTATTTGGTGTTTCTGTAATATTCTACTTCTTTTCTAACCACTTACATGTGAAACAAAATGGTTAACAAATTGAAGTGAAATTAAAAAAAAAACAAACACTATTGTCTATTTTATTTATTTTTTCAAAGAACCAGCTCTTGGTTTCATTGATCTTTTGGATTGTTTTTTTAGTTTCAATTTCATTTATTTCTGCTTTGTTTTTTATTATTTCTTTTCTTCTACTGGTTTTGGGGTTTTTTTGTTGTTCTTTTTCTAGATCTTTGAGCTTCGAGATTAGGTTGTTTCTTTGAGTTCTTTCTTGTTTTTTGATGTGAGCTTCTATTGCTATATATTTTCCTCTTATTACAAAACCCTAGCCAGGCTCACAAAGGAAAAAAGGGAGAAAGCACAAAAACACAGGATCATAAATGAAAGAGGAGAAATCACAACGGACACAGCAGAAATCCAAAGAGTAATCAGTAACTACTATGAACTTGGAAACAAGTTCAACAATCTAGAGGAGATGGACAAATTCCTACAACTCTACAATCACCCAAAGCTAGATAAAGAAGAAATAGAACACCTAAACAGACCAATTACAAGCAGCGAAATTGAAATGGTAATCAAAAACCTCCCCAAAACTATATCAAATTAAAGAGCTTTTGCACAGCAAAAGAGACAATAACAAAAACAAAGAGAAACCCCACCAACTGGGAGAACATTTTTGCAGCCAACACTAATGATAAAGGACTGATCACAAAAATCTGCAAAGAGCTGATGAGACTCAACAACAACAAAGAAAATAATCCAGTCAAAAAATGGGCAGAAGAGCTTAAAAGAAACTTCTCTGAAGAGGAAATGCAAATGGCCAACAGGCATATGAAAAAATGTTCAACATCACTTGTCATCAGGGAAATGCAAATCAAAACTACCATGAGATACCATCTTACACCAGTGAGAATGGCACATATTAAAAAAACTAGCAACAACAAATGTTGGCGAGGGTGTGGAGAAAAAGGAACTCTTCTGCACTGTTGGTGGGAGTGCAAACTGGTCCAACCACTGTGGAAAGCTGTGTGGAGATTTCTGGACCTACTAAACATAGAGCTTCCATATGACCCAGCAATTCCACTCCTAGGTATTTACCCAAAGGACACAGAAACATCAATTCCAAAGAACACCTGCACCCCTATGTTTATAGCAGCACTGTTTACAATAGCTAAGCTTTGGAAACAACCCAAATGCCCAAAAATAGATGACTGGATCAAGAAGATGTGGTACATATATACCATGGAATATTACTCAGCATTCAAAAAAGATAAACACATGCAATTTGCTGCAACATGGATGGCGCTGGAAGGGATCATGCTCAGCGAAATAAGCCAAAAAGAAAAAGAAAAATACCGGATGGTCTCACTCATAGCAGGAATCTAGAAAACTTAAATAAGGGACCAGGAAAATGAATAACTATAAGAAAGTGAAAATCAAAATCAACAAAAAACTATGAACCAGAGACACTTTTAGGGGGGCGGGGGCGGGAGGGGAGGGATTGGGGTCAGAATGGGGGGCTGCAATTGTATGGGGAATATAACAACAAAATTTATAAAAAAAAAAAAATAAAAATGACTGCGTTATAAAAAAAAAAAAAAAACCTCCCCAAACACAAAAGCCCAGGACCTGATGGATTTACAAATGAATTCTACCAAACATTCAGAGATGAATTAGTGCCTATCCTTCACAAACTCTTCCAAAAAATTGAGAAGGAAGGGACAATACCAAACACGTTCTATGAAGCCAATATTACACTAATACCAAAACCGAATAAGGACAACACAAAAAAGGAAAACTATAGGCCAATCTCCCTAATGAACACTGATGCAAAAATCCTCAATAAAATTTTAGCTATCAGAATCCAACAATGTATCCATAAGATAATACACCACGACCAAGTTGGATTCATTCCAGGGGCACAAGGATGGTTTAACATCCGAAAATCAATCAACGTTATCCAACACATCAACAAAAAGAAATATAAAAACCATATGATAATATCAATAGATGCTGAGAAAGCTTTCGATAAAGTGCAACACCCATTCATGATAAAAGCCCTTGAAATTCTTGGGATACAAGGAACATACCTCAACATCATAAAGGCCATCTATGACAAGCCAACAGCCAGTATCATTCTCAATGGTGAAAAGATGAAAGCAATTCCATTAAGATCTGGAACAAGACAAGGATGTCCACTCTCACCACTGCTTTTCAATATAATACTGGAAGTCCTAGCCAGAGCAATAAGACAAGAGAAAGACATCCAAGGAATCCAAATAGGAAAAGAAGAAGTCAAACTATCACTATTTGCAGATGATATGATAATATACATAGAGAACCCCAAAATCTCCACAGAAAAACTAATTCAACTCATCAATCAATTCAGTAAAGTGGCAGGATACAAAATCAACACGCAAATGTCAGTAGCCTTCCTATACACAAACAATAAATCTGAAGAAGAAGAAATAAAAAAAAACACCCCTTTTATTATCGAAACAAAAAAAATCAAATATTTGGGAATAAATCTAACAAAAGAGGTAAAGGGCCTATACAAAGAAAACTATAAAACACTGTTAAAAGAAATAGAAGAAGACACTAAGAAATGGAAAGACATCCCCTGCTCATGGATTGGAAGAATAAACATTATTAAAATGGCCATCCTTCCAAAAGCAATATACAGATTCAATGCTATTCCAATCAAAATCTCAATGGCATTCTTCAAAGAAATAGAACAATTATTGATGAAATTCATATGGAAGCACCAAAAACCCCGAATAGCCAAAGCTCTCCTGAAAAAAAAAGAAGGAAATGGAGGCATCACACTCCCAGACTTCAAACTCTACTACAAAGCCATAATCATCAAAACTGCATGGTATTGGAACAAGAACAGACATACAGACCAATGGAATCGAATAGAAAATCCAGAAATAAACCCACAGATTTATGGTCAACCAATCTTTGACAAAGGAGCAAAGACTATGCATTGGAGCAAAGAAAGTTTGTTCAATAAATGTGCTGGGAAAACTGGGTCGCTACATGCAAAAGAATGAAGCTTGACAACTACCTCACACCATACACAAAAATCAACTCAAAATGGATTAAAGAATTAGACATAAGACCTGAAACCATAAAATACATAGAAGGAAATATAGGCGAAACACTACGGGATTTGCACATCAAAGACATCTTTACAGACACATCACCCAAAGCAGTGATAGTGAAGACAAAGATAAACAGCTGGGACTACATCAAATTAAAGAGCTTCTGCACAGCAAAAGAGACAATAACAAAACCAAAGAGAAACCCCACCAACTGGGAGAACATTTTTACACCCAACACTAATGATAAAGGACTGATCACAAAAATCTGCAAAGATCAAAAAATCACTTCTTTTCTAACTACTTGCTTGTGAAACAAAACGGTTAAAAACTTGCAGTTATTTTGAAAAAAAAAAAAAATACAACGAAACCCTCTGATCATATATTGAGTGTGTTTCCTTTTATTGACTTGAATCTATTTACTGAATTTATGAATCGATAATGGATATTAAAGTATTTATTGCACTAGGTCTCCTTCACAGTCACTAAGCTAAGGAACTAGAAATCTGAAAAAAAAAATTGCAGAATAAATGACTGAAGCACAAGGGTTTGGGAGGAGAATGAAATAGGGATGGGGCCTAACGTCCATCATACAACATTATGAGGCCTTAGTGTTGGGTGCCAAGCACATCATTCACCCGATGAGGTGTGAACATATCCCCTAAAGCACAAACAGGCTTGGAAATCTACACTCCCAGGATGAAGTGACAAAAACACAATGATCTACATCATTCAACTTTCAGCACTGTTTGCCTATATTAGAGACCTTTTTTTAGTTGGACTGACAAAAGCAATCACAGCTCATTGTCCTTGAACCTTAAAGAATGATTTGTTTTTACCTTGTGCCATTTTTATCTGGTTCATGTCTCCCGCCGACTACATTCACTGGAATCACAACAGGCTTCGTACTGGCTACAAACGCAGATTCTGGAAAAGACGCTGAATCACGTTGGGTTGTCTTCTTCCCTGTGTCCGTAAGCCTACTTTGAAAGAAGAAACCATGGAAACCTCGATTTTCTGAGATAAAGTGTAATGAAAGAACTATTACAACATCCCAACATTATCCACCTGCATTCACTGATATATTCTTAAAACTGTGATGAGGAAATAACCATAAGCAAGGAGAATACTCCTTGCTTCAAAGCCACATGTACAATTATGACACAATGTGATAGTAAAGAGTACATTTCTGACATGCTGGGAGGCTTCACACAGGTGGTATAAGAAATAGGGCTGTTGGCCATTTGCATTTCCTCTTCAGAGAAGTTTCTTTTTAGCTTTTCTGGCCATTTTTTGACAACAGACATATGAAAAAATGTTCAACAACACTTGTAATCAGGGAAATGCAAATCAAAACTACCATGAGATACCATCTTACACCAGTGAGAATGGCACATATTAAAAAAACTAGCAACAACAAATGTTGGCGAGGTTGTGGAGAAAAAAGAACTCTTCTACACTGTTGGTGGGAGTGCAAACTGGTCCAACCACTATGGATAGCTGTGTGGAGATTTCTGGACCTACTAAACATAGAGCTTCCATATGATCCAGAAATTCCACTCCTAGGTATTTACCCAAAGGACACAGAAACATCAATTCCAAAGAACACCTGCACCCCTATGATTATAGCAGCACTATTTACAATAGCTAAGCTTTGGAAATAACCCAAAAGCCCAAAAATAGATGACTGTATCAAGAAGATATGGTACATATATACCATGGAATATTCCTCAGCATTCAAAAAAGATAAACACATGCAATTTACAGCAACATGGATGGCGCTGGAAGGGATCATGCTCAGCGAAATAAGCCAAAAAGAAAAAGAAAAATACCGGATGGTCTCACTCATAGCAGGAATCTAGAAAACTTAAATAAGGGACCAGGAAAATGAATCACTATAAGAAAGTGAAAATCAAAATCCACAAAAAACTATGAATCAGAGACACTTTTTGGGGGGTGGGGGCCGGGAGGGGAGGGATTGGGGTCAGAATGGGGTTGTTGCAATTGTATGGGGTAATATAAAAATTAAATTTATTATGTTAAAAATAAAAAATAAAAACCAAAAAAAAAAAAGAAAAAAGAAACAGAGCTGGTCACCAAAGGCACCGTTGGAGACACCACTCTACATAGACGATGGATCGTAAACAGTATGATTGGCACATCACATCTCTGTGTTTCCTAGGCACACATCTCTGTGTTTCCTCTAAAGTATTTATTGCACTAGGTCTCCTTCACAGTCACTAAGCTAAGGATAGAAATCTGAAAAAAAAAAAATTGCAGAATAAACGACTGAAGCACAAGGGTTTGGAAGGAAAATGAAATAGGGATGGGGCCTAACGTCCATCATACAACATTATGAGGCCTTAGTGGTGGGTGCCAAGCACATCATTCACTAGATGAGGTCTGAATATATCCACTAAAGCACAAACAGGCTTGGAAAACTACACTCCCAGGATTAAGTGACAAAAACACAATGATCTACATCGTTCAACTTTCAGCACTTTTATACTATAATAGAGACTTTTTTTTGCTTGGACTGACAAAAGCAATCATAGCTCATTGTCCTTGAACCTTAAAGGAAGAGTTGTTTTTACCTTGTGCCATTTTTATCTGGTTCATGTCTCCCGCCGACTACATTCACTGGAATCACAACAGGCTTCGTACTGGCTACAAACGCAGATTCTGGTAAAGACGCTGAATCACGTTGGGTTGTCTTCTTCCCTGTGTCCGTAAGCCTACTTTGAAAGAAGAAACCATGGAAACCTCGATTATCTGAGATAAAGTGTAATGAAAGAACTATTACAACATCCCAACATTATCCACCTGCATTCACTGATATATTCTTAAAACTGATGAAGAAATAACCATAAGCAAGGAGAATACTCCTTGCTTCAAAGCCACATGTACAATTATGACACAATGTGAAAGTAAAGAGTACATTTCTGACATGCTGGGAGGCTTCACACAGGTGGTATAAGAAATAGAGCTGTTGGCCATTTGCATTTCCTCTTCAGAGAAGTTTCTTTTTAGCTTTTCTGGCCATTTTTTGACAACAGACATATGAAAAAATGTTCAACAACACTTGTAATCAGGGAAATGCAAATCAAAACTACCATGAGATACCATCTTACACCAGTGAGAATGGCACATATTAAAAAAAAAAAACTAGCAACAACAAATGTTGGCGAGGTTGTGGAGAAAAAGGAACTCTTCTGCACTGTTGGTGGGAGTGCAAACTGGTCCAACCACTATGGATAGCTGTGTGGAGATTTCTGGACCTACTAAACATAGAGCTTCCATATGATCCAGAAATTCCACTCCTAGGTATTTACCCAAAGGACACAGAAACATCAATTCCAAAGAACACCTGCACCCCTATGTTTATGGCAGCACTATTTACAATAGCTAAGCTTTGGAAACAACCCAAAAGCCCAAAAATAGATGACTGTATCAAGAAGATGTGGTACATATATACCATGGAATATTCCTCAGCATTCAAAAAAGATAAACACATGCAATTTGCAGCAACATGGAAGGCACTGGAAGGGATCATGCTCAGCGAAAAAAGCCAAAAAGAAAAAGAAAAATACCGGATGGTCTCACTCATAGCAGGAATCTAGAAAACTTAAATAAGGGACCAGGAAAATGAATAACTATAAGAAAGTGAAAATCAAAATCAACAAAAAAAACTATGAACCAGAGACACTTTTTGGGGGTTGGGGTGCGGGAGGGGATGGATTGGGGTCAGAATGTGGGGGTTGCAATTGCATGGGGGTATATAAAAATAAAATTTATTATGTTAAAAAATAAAAATAAAAACCAAAAAAAAAAAAAAAAAAGAAACAGAGCTGGTCACCAAAGGCACCGTTGGAGACACCAATCTACATAGACGATGGATCGTAAACAGTATGATTGGCACATCACATCTCTGTGTTTCCTAAGCACACATCTCTGTGTTTCCTCTGTGTTTGAAAGGGAAAGAACAATAACTGAGAGTTCAGTGCACCCAGAAATTTTAAGACATATTCAATGCCACTCTGAAAATCTGAGTTCACGGTGGAAAACTACTGCTGCTTAGACAAGAGACTAATTATTCAATGGGTACTGTTCTTTGGCCTTTCTATTTTTTAATGTAAAAATGAACACCTAATTGAACTTGTACTGGGAATATATATTAGAAGGTCTCTGATAAATTCTCATGGGTGAAAAAGATTTGTATTTAAATATTCACTACATGTATCTTGCAGTGATATCAGGGTCATGTGGACGTAAGACGTAGCTCACCAGTCTCCCTGCCACGAACCTTAAAATTGCATCACCCATAGACAAATACAAAAGATGTCTTTCTGACCTCAGTTTTCCAGTGCCAAATACACGGAGAGAGGACCAAGTGCAGGTGCAGTGAACACATGACAGGAATTAAGGAAAGGCCGGCAGCGTACATGAAACTTTGGGCATCTATCATATTCAACGAGGGAAAAGATATGGGGCCAAAGATCCTGGGAAACCTCAATTTGTCCGTAGGTAATGGGCTTTGATAAGAAATAGGATAAATAGACTGAGGTCAAAAAATGAGAAATGGGAGGGAGAAACCTGGTAAGTGAGCTCTCCCACTGAAATTAACAGAGCCTAAACTCAAATGTAAATATTATGTGGTGGGAGAATGATTGCCATCGAGGCAGACATTGCCCATGGGTCTAAAGAGATATGTGTTGTTATCATAGAGTGAAAAATCCTTGTAGCCTTTAGAAAGCAAGTTTGGACCATGCATGAGTGGGACCCTTACTGTTGAAAGTTCAAGAGTGAAAACAGGAGAGAATCAGAATAGAGAATCCGTATGCCTTCGGAGCTCATGGGACACAATGGCGAGACATGGTTCTTCTTGTTCAAAAACTGGCAAATACATAACAATGATTATGTGGTTTTTCTGTAATAGTCTACTTCTTTTCTAACCACTTGCATGTGAAACAAAATGGTTAACAACCTGCAGTTATACTGAAAAAAAAAAAAAAAAACAACCAAACCCTATGATCATAGATTGAGTGTGTTTCCTTTTATTGACTTGATTCTATTTACTGAATTTATGAATCGATGATGGATAGATATTATTTATTGCACTATGTCTCCTTCACAGTCACTAAGCTAAGGAAAGAAATCTGAAAAAAAAATGCAGAATAAACGACTGAAGCACAAGGGGTTGGGAGGAGAATAAAATAGGGTTGGGGCCTAACGTCCCTCGTATAGCATTATGAGGCATTAGTGGTGGGTGTCAAGCGCAGCATTCACCAGATGCGGAGTAAACATATCCCTGAAAGCATACACAGTCTTGGAACTACACTGCCTGGATTAAGTGACAAAAACACAATGATCTACATCATTCAACTTATAGCAGTGTTTGCCTATAATAGAGACTTTTATTTAGTTGGACTGACAAAAGCAATCACAGCTCAGCGTCCTTGAACCTTAACGAAGAGTTGTTTTTACCTTGTGCCATTTTTATCTGGTTCATGTCTCCCGCCGACTACATTCACTGGAATCACAATAGGCTTCGTATTGGTTACAAACACAGATTCTGGTAAAGACGCTGAATCACGTTGGATTGTCTTCTTCCCTGTGTCTGTAAGCCTACGTTGAAAGATGAAACCTTGTAAACCTTGTGTTTTCTAAGATAAAGTGTAATGAAACAACTTTTACAACATCCCAACATTATCCACCTGCATTCACTGATATATTCTTAAAACAAACCGTGATGAAGAAAAAAACAAAAGCAGGGAGAACGCTCCTTGCTTCAAAGCCACATGTACAATTATGACACAATGTGATAGTAAAGACTACATTTTTGACATGCTAGGAGGTTTCACACAGGTTGTATAAGAAATACAGCAAGTCACCAAAGACCCTGGTGGAGAAACCACTCTGCATAGACGATGGATCATAAACAGTATGATTGGCACTTGCATCTCTGTGTTTCCTAAGCACACATCTCTGTGTTTCCTCTGTGTTTGAAAGGGGAAGAACAATAACTGAGAGTTCAGTGCACAGAGAAAATTTAAAACATATTCAATGCCACACTGAAAATCTGAGTTCACAGTTGAAATCTACAGCTGCTTAGACAAGAGACTAATTATTCAATGGGTACTGTTCTTTGGCCTTAGTATTTTTTTATGTAAAAATGAGCGCCAAATTGAACTTGTACTGGGAATATATATTAGAAGTTCTCTGATAAATTCTAATGGGTGAAAAAGATTTACTGTAAATTATTCACTACATGTATCTAGCAGTGACATCGGGGTCATATGCACGTAAGATGTACCTCATCATTTCCCCTGCCACGAACCTCAAAATGGCATCACCCATAGACAAAACAAAAGTTGTCTTTCTGATCAGTGATCCAGTACCATATACTCGGAGAGAGGAACCAGAGAGGTGCAGTGAACACATGTCAGGAATTAAGGTAAGGCCAGCAGCGTAAATGCAACTTTGGGCATCTATCATATTCAAGGAGGTAAAAGTTATGGGGTCAAAGATCCTTGGAAACCTCAATTTGTCTGTAGGTAATGGGCTTTGAGAAGAAATAGGAAAAACAGACTGAGGTCAAAAAACGAGAAATGGGAGGGAGAAACCTGGTAAGTGAGCTCTCCCACTGAAGTTAACAGAGCCTGAACTCAAATGAAAATATTATGTGGTGGGAGAATGATTGCCATCGAGACAGACATTGCACATGGGTCTAAAGGGATATGTGAAGTTATAATAGAGTGAAAAATCCTTGTACCCTTTAGAAAGCAAGTTTGGACCATGTATGAGTGGGACCCTGACTGTTGAAAGTTCAAGAGTGAAAATAGGAGAGAATGGGAATAGACAGTGCTGTAAGCCTTCAAGAGCTCATGGGATGCAATGGTGAGACAAGTTCTTCTTGTTTGAATAGTTGCAAATACATTATAATGATTATCTGGTATTTCTGTAATACTCTACTTCTTTTCTAACCACTTGCATGTGAAACAAAATGGTAACAAATTGCAGTTATATTGAAAAAAAAATACAGCCAAACCCTATGATCATATATTGAGTGTGTTTCCTTTTATTGACTTGAATCTATTTACTGAATTTATAAATCGATGATGGATAGATATTAAAGTATTTATTGCAATAGGTCTCCTTCACAGTCACAAAGCAACAGAAGTAGAAATCTGAAAAAAAAAAAAAAAGCAGAATAAATGACCTAAGCACATGGGGTTGGGAGGAGAATGAAATAGGGATGGGGCCTAACGTCCATCGTACAGCATATGAAGCATTAGCCGTGAGTGTCAAGCACAGCATTCACCCGATGAGGTGTGAACATATACCCTAAAGCACTCACATGCTTGGAAAACTACACTGCCTTGATGAAGTGACAAAAACACAATGATCTTCATCATTCAACATTCAGCAGTGTTTCCCTATAATAGAGACTTTTTTTTTGCTTGGACTGACAAAAGCAATAACAGCTCATTGTCCTTGAACCTTAAAGGAAGTGTCGTTTTTACCTTGTGCCATTCTTAACTGGTTCATATCTCCAGCCGACTGCATTCACTGGAATCACAACAGGCTTCGTACTGGCTACAAACGCAGATTTTGGTAAAGACTCTGAATCACGTTGGGTTGTCTTCTTCCCTGTGTCCGTAAGCCTACTTTGAAAGAAGAAACCATGAAAACCTCGTGTTTACTAAGATAAAGTGTAATGAAAAAACTTTTACAACATCCCAATATTATCCACCTGCATTCACTGATATATTCTTAAAACCGTGATGAAGAAATAACCATAAGCAAGGAGAATACTCCTTGCTTCAAAGCCACATGTACAATTATGACACAATGTGATAGTAAAGAGTACATTTTTGACATGCTGGGAGGCTTCACACAGGTGGAATAAGAAATACAGCAGGTCACCAAAGGTACTGGGGGAGAAACCACTCTACATAGACGATGGATCGTAAACAGTTTGATAGGGCACATCACATGTCCGTGTTTCCTAAGCATACATCTCTGTGTTTCCTCTGTGTTTGAAAGGGAAAGAACAATAACTGAGAGTTCAGTGCACCCAGAAATTTTAAAACATATCCAATGCCACACGAAAATCTTAGTTCACTGTGGAAAACTACTGTTCTTAGACAAGAGACTATTTAATCAATGTGTACTGTTATTTAGCCTTTGTATTTTTTAATGTAAAAATGAGCACCTAATTGAACTTATACTGGGAATATGTATTAGAAGTTCTCTGATAAATTCTCATGGGTGAAAAAGATTTACTTTTAAAACATTCACTACAGGTATCTTGCAGTGACATCAGGGTCATATGCACGTAAGATGTACCTCATCAGTTTCCCCTGCCACAAACCTCAAAATGGCATCACCCATACACAAAAACAAAAGTGGTTTTTCTGATCTCAGGGAACCAATACCATTTACCCGGAGAGAGAACCCAGAGCAGGTGCAGTGAATCATGTCATGAATTAAGATAAGGCCAGCAGCGTACATGCAATTTTGGGCAACTATCATATTCAAGGAGTAAAAGTCATGGGGCCAAAGATCCAGGGAAATGTCAATTTGTCTGTAGGTGCTTTGAGAAGAAACAGGAAAAACAGACTGAGGTCACAAAACGAGAAATGGGAGGGAGAAACCTGGTAAGTGAACTCTCCCACTGAAATTAACAGAGCCTAAAGTCAAATGAAAATATTATGTGGTGGGAGAATGATTGCCATCGAGGCAGGCATTGCCCATGGGTCTAAAGAGATATGAGTTGTTATCACAGAGTGAAAAATCCTTGTAGCCTTTAGAAAGCAAGTTTGGACCATGCATGAGTGGGACCCTTGCTGTTGAAAGTTCAAGAGTGAAAACAGGAGAGAATCAGAATAGACAGTTCTGTAAGCCGTCAAGAGCACGTGAGATACAATGGCGAGACACGGTTCTTCTTGTTTGAATAGTTGCAAATACATTACAATGATTATCTGGTATTTCTGTAATAGTCTACTTCTTTTCTAACCACTTGCATGTGAAACAAAATGGTTAACAACTTGAAGTTGTATTGGAAAAATAAAAAGCAACCAAAACGTATGATCAATATTGAGTGTTTCGTTTTATTGACTTGAATATATTTACTGATTTATGAATCGATGATGGATAGATATTAAAGTATTTATTGCACTAGGTCTCCTTCACAGTCACTAAGCTATGGAACTAGAAATCTGAAAAAAAAATGCAGAATAAACGACTGAAGCACTAGGGGTTGGGAGGAGAATGAAATAGGGATGGGGCCTAACGTCCGTCATATAGCATTATTAGGCATTAGTGGTGGGTGTCATGCACAACATTTACCCGATGAGGAGTGAACATATCCCCGAAGCACACACAGGCTTGGAAAACTACACTGCCTTGAGAAGTGACAAAACCACAATGAACTACATCATTCAACTTTCAGCAGTGTTTGCCTATAATAGAGACTTTTTTTTGCTTGGACTGACAAAAGCAATCACAGCTCATTGTCCTTGAACCTTAACGAAGAGTTGTTTTTACCTTGTGCCATTTTTATCTGGCTCATGTCTTCTGCCAACTACATTCACTGGAATCACAACAGGCTTCGTACTGGCTACAAACGCAGATTCTGGTAAAGATGCTGAATCACGTTGGGTTGTCTTCTTCCCTGTGTCCGTAAGCCTACTTTGAAAGAAGAAACCATGTAAACCTCGTGTTTTCTAAGATAAAGTGTAATGAAACAACATTTACAACATCCCAACATTATCCACCTGCATTCACTGATATATTCTTAAAACTGTGATGAAGAAATAACCATTAGCAAGGAGAATACTCCTTGCTTCAAAGCCACATGGACAATTATGACACAATGTGATAGTAAAGAGTACATTTTTGACATGCTGGGAGGCTTCACACAGGTGGTATAAGAAATACAGCAGATCACCAAAGGCACTGGTGGAGAAAGCACTCTACATAGACAATCGATCATATACAGTATGACTGGCACTTCACATCTCTGTGTTTCCTAAGTACACATACCTGTGTTTCCTCTGTGTTTGAAAGGGAAAGAACAATAACTGAGAGTTCAGTGCACCAAGAAATTTTAAAACATATTCAATGCCACACTGAAAATCTGAGTTCACTGTGCAAAACTACTGCTGCTTAGACAAGAGACTAATTATTCAATGTGTACTGTTCTTTGGCCTTTGTATTGTTAATGTCAAAATGAGCACCTAATTGAACTTGTACTGGGAATATATATTAGAAGGTCTCTGATAAATTCTCAACAACAAAAGTTGTCTTTCTGATCTCAGTAATCCAGTACGATATACCCGGAGAGAGGACCCAGAGCAGGTGCAGTGAACACATGTCAGAAATTAAGGAAAGGCTGGTAGCGTAAATGCAACTTTGGGCATCTATCATATTCAAGGAAGTAAAAGTCATAGGGCCAACGTTCCTGGGAAACCTCAATGTAATGACGTCACTGTAATGTCCAAAGAAGTCTCCGCTACTCAAAACAACAATTTGTCATCTGTCATGTATAAAAATAATTGCAATTATGTCCTGATTGACCCAGAAATGCACATCATTTGAGGAGCCCAGCTGCAAGTGCAGGAAGTATAGGTCGGGAATTAAGATACCTGTAGTGTAACTATAACTTTGGACATCTTTAGCATATTCATGGAAGTAAAAGTTATGGATAGAAGACCTGAGATACTTCAACTTCTGCAAAGGCAATGGGGTGGAAAAGATGTAGGAAAAACTAATTGAAGTCAAAGTATAAGAAATGGGATTAGGATACCAGGCCAGTGAGTTCTCCCCTGAAATTTCCATAGCATAGAGTCCAATGAAGAAAATGTGTTGAAGGAGAGTGATTTCCATTGAGGCAGACATAGCCCATGGGTCTAAAAAGCTATGTGTCAATATCACAAATTGAAAAATCTGTGGTAACCATTAGAAAGCAAATTTTGAGCAGGAATGTGTGGGACCATTACAGCTGTAAGTTCAAGAATGAAAACAAGAGAAACTGGGGATAGGTAGTTTTGTTGGCCTTAAGAGCTCATGGCATACCATGGTGGGTTACAATTCTTTGTTTGACTATTTTGCAATACACAATCATGATTATTTAGTATTTCAGTAATAACCTACTTCTTTTCTAATTAGCTCCATGTGACACATTTATCAGAAAAGTAAAGGAAAATTCAAAAATAAAATGTCTCCTGATTGTGTTTCCATATTGAATTTAACCTATTTTTTGAGTTTATGAATGGATGCAGAAAGATATTAAAGTGTGTATGCAATGAATCTCCTCCTCACACTCACTAAACAAAGGTACTAGAAAACAAAACAAAAGAAGCCAAGAATATCGGACTACAACTGAGTGCACTGGAAAAGGATCACAAAGCATTGCGGGGTTAGAACTAAACAGACAGGGAACCAAACCTACAGGAAAGCAATATGGATACACTGGTGGTTGCTGTCGGTAGGAATATTCATCTGATGAAGTAGCCACACCTATGTGGCTTGGTGTAGGTCTCAATATATTTAAATAACCAAGTATTCTTTTAGCTTTGTGGACCTGTATAATTTATTCCTCTCTCAGGTTTGGGAAGTTTTTCTCCTATTATTTCTTTGAAATAAGTTCTCTGCTCTGTCCCCCCTCTTCTGGAGTACCAGATATCCTTATGAGCCTTTTCTAATGGAATCAGGTAGTTATTCAAATGTCTCTTCATTTCCTTTTGTTTTTCTTTCTCTTTCTTCTTCCACCTGGGTCCTTTGAGACCACTGATTCATTCCCCACTTGGTGTAATCTATTTCCATAGCTGTCTCCAGAAACTTTTATCTCCTCCTTTGGTCTTTTACAATCCTACAATTCTGTTATTTTCTTATTTAAATCACTATTTTTATTTCTCATGACATTTGTTCTATCACTCTAATTAGCTTTTCTAAGTTCCTGTGTTCACTTTGACTTGCCTTTCCATGTTTTCTTCCACTTCTTTATGACAATTTTTAAGTCTGTATTTGATAAGAGATTAAGTTTTCCTTGTATTTGTGGTTGAACATCGGATATTTCTCTCCTTATGAATACACAGTCCCTTGATAGCTCAATGTGTCTTGTGTTGTATTTCTTTGCCTTCTAATTTTGCTGCTTTAGATTTCCCTATTTGTTAAAGTACATACAGCACTTACTTCAAGATAGAAAATATGCTTGAAATTCTGAAAGACGTCATTGAGTTCCCCTTCAGAATGAACTTACCAAATTCCTCTATCAAAGTGTCTAAGAATACCCCTCACATTTATCAACCCGTTATTATTGTTTTAATGAAGTACTTATCATTATGATTTTAAACATGTTATCTCATTATTACTTTGCATTTTTATGACTTCTCAGCAAATTTAGATATCTCTAGTAAAAAAACTGAAGTTGTTAATCATTATTCTCAATAAATTTGAATAACATAAAAAATAACTAGTACCTATAGTAAAATATTATTACCTATAAGGATCTTCTTTGGTCATTGAAATAGAACAGTGCTGATTATCAGTGTTTCCACTCTTTGCTTGTTGAGTTAATCCACTGCTGACAATATCAGAATCAGATATGTCTTCTAATATCAAGTCACCACAGTCGTGCTTCTTTCCTTCTTGAACCTTTAATCAAAGTTTGATATTAGGGATCATTGCTATTACTTTATTTATTTTAAGAACTTTTTGTTTTCACTACTTTTGTAATTTTACTCAGTTTCTTATGATTTTAATAAGTACTAATATTCCCCCCGCCCCAATGTTTTTCCTTCAAAACTTTCACAGGGTCTGGAACCTATGCAGGCCTGAAAATGAAGGAGGAGGAAATCCTCACATTCCTTGCAGCAGGAACCCATTTATGCGCCACTAACCTTGACTTCCAAATGGAACAGTACATCTACAAGGGGAAATGTGATGGTACTTACATCACAAATTTGAAGATAACCTGCAAGAAGCTTCCATAGGTGGCTTGAGCTGTATTGTCATTGAAACTGGCTGATATCAGTGTCATATCTTCCAGGAACACTAGCCAGCAAGTTGTGCTGAGATTTGTTGCTGCCACCGGAACCGCTCACGTTGCCCATTTCAGTCCTGGAATCTTCAATGACAGGATCTACGTAGCTTTCTAGGAGCCAGCACTATCATGGCTACTGGTCCCAGGACTGACTGCCAACCTAATCTCACAGAGACATCTTACCTTTAAACCTGCTTATCACTGTTCAGATAACACAGACTCTCCTCAGTGCTATGTGAATTTGTCATCATATGCAGCAAGGGAGTCTGAGGTGGTGGATGTTGGCCTATTCAGTTGGAAGACTATTCTTTTACTGTTTACAATACCGTATTATTTCCATAGAAATACTGATGATTTATCACAAAACGTGGAATCCAACAATTTATTAAGAAAGGAAACTCAATGGCGAAATTTACCATTAATGAATTAGTTACTAAAAATTTTACTAAAAGAGAAAACAATTGAATAAAATAGCAAAGTAGTTCCAAAATCTCTTCTTTAAGGTCTTTAACCAAAAACTTGAGTTATGTTAACTCAAAAAAAAAAAGCATGTAAGCTTTCATAAGAGAAGAATATTTATTAATTCTCTAAAATGTGTTAAGCCTTCACAAATATCTTCAACACAGAAAAGAAGGGATTATGATGATGCTTACCCCACTTCCTGCTTCCTTGTTAGAAATTCTGACATGTTTAAATAAAATGAACAGATATGACTTACTGTTTTCTCTCATCAGAATGTCCTTCTTCTACATCTTCACATGACTGACTCCTTCTCATCCTTCCCTTGGCAGCTTTTGGCTCACTCAGAGAGATCACTTTTGACCATCAAAATACTACTGCTACTCCCATTCCCACTCTGACTATGAACTCCCCCAATCTATTCTAACCTAAAATTGTCATGTTTCTTTATATGAAATACTTAGACTTACAATGAATCAGCTGCTAATTTTTCTGCTCCTGCAACTTCTACCGATCAACTTGTACATGCAGTATCTAAATGCCATGCACATCGTTGGTATTCAATGATAGAAACTTTAATAGTCAAAACCTTTAAAATATTATGAAGAAGGTTTCAAATACCAAACCACAATATACGACTTATCACTATACAAAGGATATCACTAATAATATCCCTCTTAACATAGCCCTAATAAGAAATCCAATGCCAATTTTAACACTCCCATTCTTTTCTGATACCACTACCATTTGATTGTCCTTCACAGTTTCAAAAAGTTCTTCAATATTTAGAAAGCACTAAATATCATCCTGATGGCATTGTCGTATTTCTATAACACTCTTTATAGTTTACCAATTATTTTTATTTGTTACTACATCTGTTCATTACATATACCTGAGAAGAAAGTATGAGTATCATTTTTATAAACAAGGTCATGGGCATACAAAGAGGTTCAATAATTTTGTTCAAGATTCCGTGGCTAGTAAGTGACACAGCCAAGATACTAACATGTCTTTTGATTTCAAATATGGTGTTTGTAACATTGTGCAAGACCTACGCTCACTAGTCTTTTTGTTACTCTCATGTATATCACAGAATAATGACTGGCCTTAGGGAGACCCGAAATAATTCTTTAGTTTTTAGATAAAATTAACTTCATAACACAACATGATTTTGTATGACTTCTAAGCCTTAGTTATACCAAACTAGTTCCATTAAGTGCATTTTGCCAATTAGCAGACTTATATGATGTAATAGTGGTGGTAGTACACTTAGCACATAATTTTTTTTATTAAATGCACATAAGAAAGTGAAAATCAAAATCAACAAAAAACTATGAACCAGAGACACTTTTAGGGGGGCGGGGGTGGGAGGGGAGGGATTTGGTTCAGAATGGGGGGGGCTGCAATTGTATGGGGAATATAAAAATAAAATTTATTATTTAAAAAAAATAAATAAAATAAAAATAAAACCTCTAAGGGAATAATTTTATGGCAAACACAGAAGTGGGAAAGTAAAGTCAAAGAATGTTCTTTATATTTTGAATAACATTCCAATGCTTATATTTTTAAATGATACCATCCCTGGGTGGAATGAGGTCCCAGTGACAGACCCTCTACAACCAATGGCCACACCAACCCTCCCAGCAATCAGAACAAAGCCAAAGGGCTTTGGGGAAGGCTCTAGGATCACTCCAGATCCAACAATACTCCAGTAACTATACCCAACATCTAATGAATACCCAAAGCAGTGGAAAAGACACAACAAAACCCAAAACTACAGCAGAGAAAATCCACAACCAAAAATGGGCAGGAATAAAAATATGAAATGCCAGGCAAGCCATCAGGGAAATAACACACCACTAGAGAAACAAAACTCCAGAACCAAACTACAAACACATAGAAGAGCTCTTTGACCAATCAGATGCAGAATTCAAGTATACCATGATTAAGAAAATGTCAAAATGGGAATAAACAAATCTCAGAAAGGGAAATGAACACTATGAGAAACCCAATCAGCAACAATGATTGAAAGTGTGACTTTAAACAGGAAATTAACAGAAATACAGGAGGAAACAAAAAATTCAGGAGAAAGCCATGAAATTAGAATAAATCAAGTGGAAGAGCAAATCAGTGATCTCAAGAATCAAAAAGAGGTAAGAAGCAAGATAGAAAAGGGGAAGGAATGAAGAAATCCTTTGAGAATTATCTGACAGCATGAATCACAGGAATCAAAGATGGAGAAGAAAGAGAATGTCACTGAGAATTGATTTAGGGAAATAGCGCCTGAGAAATTCCCAACCTTGAAAAAGGAAATGAACATAGAAATACAGGAAGCAAAGGAAACACTAGGCTACTGTTAGGGGGAAATTATGTCCTGAACAAGCTCCACACGGGTTTTGTGGACTCCACCCCAACTTCAGACCAAAGCCATTGAGACACTGGGAACTACAAATCCCATCATCACCCAAAGGAGAGTTGCTGGGAACTGAGGGTGCAGCTAAGAAGCCAGGCTTGGTATAAAACCAGACATGTGGGCGTTGGTGTTCCCCATGGCCTCTCAGCTCTTGGCTTGACTCTTGGCTTTTTGCCATTGGGATTCCAGCTCAGTGGAACTAGTAGGATGCATTCATGAATTATCTCCATATTTGTCCCTGAGTTAATCATTTCTTCATTTCCCCTTCTTTTGTAAATAAACCCTTTATTAACCTTTTTGTTTTGTGCCTGCAGTTGAGTATTATTATAACTCCCTTTTAAGCTCACGGGTGAGGACCCAAAGTCAAGCAACCCGTTTCATATTTGGATTGCCCTGTAACACTACCTAGATAAAAGGAAAACTACTGCCAGTCACAGAATAGTGAAAACCCAAAAGTCTAAGATACAGAAAAAATAATGAAGCTGATGGGGTGGAAGAAACAGATAACCTATAAAAGAACACTGATAAAACAAACATATCTCCCTGAAGAAACAATATGGGCAGGAAGATAATGAAGTGACATTCAAAATACTCATAAGGAAAAAGAATGCTAGATAATACTCTATCCTACAAGGCTTTCCTTTTTATACAAGAGAGAGATCGGAAGTTTGCATCCATTAAACCTCTCCTCCAAGAAATATTAAAAGAAGCTTTAGGATCTAAAGCAGAGAGAGGGACAAATGCAATTTAGTGAGGAATTAAAAGAACCACATCTTGGAACAAAATGGCAGTGATGGACTTTCATATGCAAATAATTACTCTAAATATTCATGGACTGAATTCACCAATAAAAAGACACAGAGTACATAGTTGGGTTAGGAAACTGAATCCAATCTTCTGCTGCCTCCTAGAAACACATTTAAGTACCAAGGAGAAAGGTAGACTGAAAGTAAAGGAATGGAAAATTATCCTGTAAGTAAATGACACCCAAAGGAAGGCAGGAAAAGCCATACTTACATATCAAACAAAATAGACATCTAGCTTAAAAAAGTAAAAAGAGATGGGGAATGACTCTATACCATGATAAAGGGAACGATACAACAGGGAGACATAACACTCATCAATATGTACTCAACAAACAAAGGAGAACCAAAATACATCAGACAGCTACTATCAAATCTGAAAACAGACATTGGAGAAAATTCATATGTGTGGGTGTTGTGCCTGGATCTTCCTTCCTCAATGATGGCACAGTCATTATGTTGGAATATTCTGACCAGTTTGTACCTTGACCTGGAATGTTCTGATTAATCTATATTTAAACCGATCTAGTTGTACACTACATTACTGAATGATGGCCCCAAGGAGAACGGGCCCCACTGTGAAGTAGGCCTGGGGATGCCTAGGTATCCATTGATATGATGTGTTGGTCTGTGTGCAGGGATGGCCTAGGAAATGTTTCAAGATAATATCAAGACATTCCAAAGGGATCTGAGAAGTAGTTTAAGCAGATTATGTATAGATTATGTATGCTATTATCTCTGTTAAACAGACTCCTCCTTCTCCTCCCACTCCACCTCCCTCTAGCCCCCATGCAATCATTTTTTTTTAAAAAGATTTATCTATTGGGCCTCCCCAGTGGCAGTGGTGCAGTGGTTGAGCGCTGAGCTGCAAAGCTGCCCCCAGCCTCTGTAGCGCTGGTTTGATCCACAGCCACCGGTAAGGGTTCCACATGGCGTGCAGACCTCTCCTGCCATGACCGCTGCTCCCCTCAGCAGTGTACTTCGTCAGTCTGCCTGCTCTGGCTCTGGTGAATTCTCTCACCCTCCTGCGCTTCTGACTGTACCTAGTGCTTGTATAAATAAATAAATCTTAAAAAAAAAACAAAAAAGATTTACCTATTATGCATATAAGAACTGGGGTACAGGCCAGAGGTGTGGGGGCGAAGGGCTTCACCAGAAAAAGAGTGGGGTACAGAAAAGGCATACCGACTGAAACACACTGCTAAGGGGAGCAGCAGGCTAGTCAGGAGAGGTCTGCTGCACCATGTAGGTCACCTCCCCCACTAGAGTTTGAACCCATGCTGCAGTGGCTGCAGACAGCCCCACAGTACTGTGACTGAAACTTCTGCACCACCAGGGAGACCCTCCCCCAGGCATTCTTGAAATTGTATACCTCCTGTAATCTTTTTTCTCCTATATTGCATGATCAATGTCAGAGTGATGGAGGAAAGGAGATACAAGGCCAAGAACCTAACTCATACAAGGAGGTAAGGGTAGAAGGGATTAGCGTAATCCATTAACCCAGTTACAGAAACCAAGACTCTTAGTCTTCAACGCCCAGATCAGGAGGTGCAACACCCAGAAACTATCAGACTGCCATAGAGGCACAAACCATCCACCCACAAAGATTAGGCCCTTCCTGAAGATTATAAAACCTAAGGCAGCTCCCACAACAGGGCAGCACTCTGTCTGCCCACCTGTGACTATGCAGGGTCTTCTTCTCACCAAACTTCTCCCTCTGCAGGGCAGCAGCCTTCCTGCCTGTCCATGACCTACACCATGCCAGGACTTCTCCTCACTGACCTCCCTCAGTGGAGACGGCTCTCCTCAATGCTGCCCACCTGCAACCATGCAGGCCTCTCTTAGCAAACCTGTCCCTTTTGGAACAGCTCTTTCTGCCCACTTGTGTCTATGCAAGTGTCTTTTACTGTCCTGTTCCTTTTCTAATAAACCTGCTATTTAAATATAACTACTGGGGACTCCCTGACAGTGCAGGCGGTTGAGCCCAGTCCTGTGAAGCTGTCCACAGCCTCTGCAGTGTCGGTTCGATCCCCACAGGCGCGGAGCAACCCACAAGGCGCAGCATACCTCTACTGTCTCGCCTGCTGCTCCCCTCAGCAGTGTATTTCAGTAGATCTGCCTGTTCTGTTCCTTGCTCTGTCTCTGTTGAATCCACTCACCCTCCTGCACATCTGGCCTATACCCCGGTTCTTGTATAAATAAAATAAATCTTTAAAAAAATAAATATAACCATCACCTCTGTCTCGTGGAGAAACTCGCTGCATGTCACTGAAACAGGAGCTCTGGTGAAAACTTTCCCAGGGTGAACCCAAGGACCCTGCACTCCAAAAAACCACATCATTTTGGCTCCCAACACTTGGTTTTCCATGGCGTCAGTAAGATTTCTCCAGTTTTCTCTATCTTCATGCTATTATAACCTCTTTTTTGAGAGGAGTTGGTGTTTGGCGACTGTTTGGCTGTCCTACAAAGACTGAGGGGCTCAGGCCAAGGCTACTCTTTGGCGGGTCCCAAAACATGGAAGCATGACCTTCCAGTTGCCCTAAGCCCAACCGAGTGAACACCTCATGCCTCTCTCTTTGCCTCACTCCGTTGCTAATCAATCTCAGTCGAGCAGCTGTTCCCTCTCTACCTGGGGAACAGAACTGGCTCCTGAGTTCTGTTTTCAAACTAGGTCTCACTCTTGCCGCAAAAAAAAAAAAAAAAAAAATAGTGGACACGGGTCAGCCATGTAAAAGGCCACTAGGGCCGGCTGCTGCTTTCTAGAAGTCTCCCGTGAAAGGATAAGTTGGCGTGCACCCTGGGTTAGCTCTAGTCCTGCCAACCGCAAGAAGGGTGCAGCAATGCAGGAACTCCTAATAAGCATTCCACATGTCCCACCCCACAGCTCTCCACCTCTTGGGATTGTAAAAACGAGACCTGGACCTGCTTTTCATGACCAATTTTCTAGTGCTCTTCCCTAACTCGAACCACATTCTTTCATTACTTCCTTTTCATCATAATCAACTGCAATGAGCCACAAGTAGCCAGTAACCCATCTGGCCTTGTTTTTGGTCAGGTAGTGCTCCCCCTCTGAAAGTTCCCCCTCTCTGAATTCTTGTCTTCTAAGTGCCTTCCTATGTCACTGGTAATTTGATAGTTTCCTCCCCTTGCTATAGGAAGAAGATTTCCTCTCCTTGGTTAATAAGTGGACCCAAGCCTTTAACTCGAGGTTCAACTCTGAAGGTTATTGTTATATCTGCCTTACCTTCAAGATTTGTGAGGGACTAACACAAATCCAGTCAGCTATCTTAGGTCTTTTTTTTTTTAAAGATTTATTTATTTATTCATCCAAAAACCAGGGTACAGGCCAGATGTGCGGGAGGGTGAGAGGACTCACCAGAGACAAAGTGGGAAACAGAACAGGCACACTGATGAAACACACTACTGAGGGGAGCAGTGGGCGCAACAGGAGAGGTCTGCCGCACCATGTGGGACCCTCACTGGCCGGCCAGGATCGAACCAGCACTGCAGAGGCTGTGGGCAGTCCCACAGCTTGGCGCTCAACCGCCTGCACCAACAAGGGAGGCCCTATCTTAGATCTTACAGTGTCAGAGCTAGGCCTCTTGGTCTTGCATTGCAACTCATCAAAAATGCTACAGGGGTTTCTTGTTAAATGGTAGTAAGATTAGCCATATGTGGGCTAAATGCAAGCTGTTCTTCTTAAATAGGAATTCTGAGGCAGCCTGCCTTCCACCCAGAGAAGAGGGAATGCCAAAGACAGATAATATGTCGAGGCCTGAGGATGCTCAGGTCTAGGGGAGTTCCTCCCCATTGTGGGGACGTCCACAAAAATAAGATTACTCCCCTGGGGCACACCTGTGGCTGCTGCCACTCTGGGGGTACGCCCATGGCTGCCCCCACTCTCCGGGGGTACGCTGATGGCTGCCCCCACTGCATCTGTCCATGACAGGTTCAGGCTCTTTCAGGCACACATCCATGATGGGGTCTGCTCCCTCTATTCCTGTGGACTCGCCTCCTACATTCTTATAAATTTCCTGCTCTCACTCAACCTCACTATTTCTGTCAGGTTTTTATAACAATCTCTCTCATTTTGACTCTTTTTTGATCCCTTTCTTGATTATAAGACTCTGGGATAACTCTAGATAATTTCACTTATCTGTAAAATTTAATAAAGAAGCGAAGTAAGAGAACAAACCAAAATGAACCCTTAAAATATGACAATAGAAACAAGGCTGCCAGAGGGGCAGAGAGGAAGTGAAGTGCAGATGAGGCCCAGTGAATATGGTGCAGGATTATAGGGGCTTTAGTGGTGGGTGTGGTATAATAACATACATTTTTTGAGGTGTGAAACTATATCCATAGAATATATACAGTGTTATAAATCAAATTTACCCCAATAAACATTAAAACATGTATTAATAAAGTCAGCTTCTTTCAAGACAGAAAGAAAAAAGGAAACCAATGGGGCAATAATTCATGAATGAATGAATGCCACACTGAGATACTAAATGGAAACGAAATTCAGCAGAACATTTCACAAAGCTCACATTACCTTAGTTTCAAAATCTACGATTTTGGATAATGTAGAACACGAATCATCAAAGTTTAGTTTCATGGGACGCCTTTAGAGATAAAATATACAACAAAAATTTCATTTCTACATTGAAAAATCAAGTGAAACTTTGGCTACCTACATGCTAAATCAATTTTCTTTATATAATTCAAATTTGGGATCAATTTATTTTTTTCAAAAAAAACCTTTTGTATTTATTTCTACCTCTATTTCCCCCAGCCTGTAAAATGTCCAATAAAATTCCATTCTTGTGCCCATAACAAAAAAATTAGAGCTTCTGAGAAAAAAAGTAGTTCTTACAAAAAGTACTGATGGTTACATTGAAAATCCAATTAATAGATGGCATAACTTTTATTATCTGAACTACAATAAACCTGATAACCTAAAGAAAGAAGAAAGTATACTGTTTCTTCTTCATAACCTGTCCTTGGTTCAAAGACCAATCTATGTCAGTCAAAAATGGCAGTCTTATTCCTTCAGCATGCAAACCACTTATTAGGATTCATTCCTTCCCTTCACTCTAAAATTGTATAGGGAGGTCCCTAAAATGTTTGAAAACTAAATGTACTGAAGTCAAAGAATAATTACTAATCTCAGAGAAATTAAAAACATTAAAAATTATAAATTCTGATTATTTTTCCTATATAGGTCCTGCCTTTTTCAGGTCCCCATAAACTGGCAAGCCTTTAAAAATGTTCAAAAGCACTCAGATACCCAAAGAGAGAGACTACTGCAAAGACAATGTCCTGAATTCTGCCACTATTTCCCTTGCACACAATTTAAATATCTCCCTTACTACAGGGCTCCCATTCCCCCACATCTACCAGGCTCAGTGGCAGTCTCCAACCTCTAAATCTTCAACCTATGACGGCACAGATTCCAGAAACAAGGCTGGGCTGGGCTCAAATGACCAAGAGTAGGTCATTTCCCTGCTGCTGGAAAATAAGCGAAACAAAGCTTATGCACTCACTACCAACACTATCAAGCAGTCAGATGAGGCCCTGTGACTGACCTGACAGTCATCCTAGCTCCATGCAACCCTGCCAGCACATGGACAGGGACATCGGTGATGGAAAGAGAGGCCGAGACTAAGAAACACCTGCCTTAGGTGAAAGATCTGTGTAGGTTAGTAGTCTCAACTACCGTGGTAGGTGTGGGGGATCTAAGGCAGCTTCTATCACTTGGGGTGGAGGAGGATATCACAATCCTATTTTCTATACAGAGACACTTCCTGGTGGCTCATATTGTTTTTATGTGTTTTGATATAAATGAAGTATGCTAGTTCCCTCAATTCAACAAAAAAGCAGCAAACTATTTAAGTCTCCTTTAAACTTTCTATTTAATATGCCTCTACTTAATATTCCCAACATACTTGTTCCTGTAGTTTCTCTTTATATAACTTGCATAAACCCCAATATTTTGTAACTCTTTTCTAAAACCCTTATTCCTATCAACCCGGTAGTGGTATTGAAGTTTGGCCGCCTCTGCTAATTCATTCTTATCTTCTTCCATTGTGTTCACTAGATCAATTCCCACCTCTCTTTTATGAAAAACTCACCTAGAGACAATCTCTTTTAAAAAGGAAAAATCTGGGCCTCCCCAGTGGCGCAGGGTTGAGCGCTGGGTTGCAAAGCTGCCCGCAGCCTCTCCAGCGCCCGGTTCGATCCCCGGCTGCTCCCTGGCCACCGGAGGAGGGTCCCACATGGCGCGCAGACCTCTCCTGCTGCCCGCTGTTCCCCTCAGCAGTGTACGTTGGTCCTTCTGCCTGCTCTGCTCCCCGCTATGGCTCTGGTGAATTCTCTCACCCTCCCGCACTTCTGACTGTACCCATACCCAGTGCTTGTATAAATAAAAATAAATAAATCTTTAAAAAATAAATAAATAATCCTTAAAAATAAATAAATAAATAAATAAATAAAAAGGAACAATCTGAGTTTAAATCTCATTTTTGCCATATGCCATACCCAAAGAAATCAGTTTAATCTCTTTGAATTTCAATTATTCATTTGAACAGCTATTTGGCTCAGAAGAGAAACACAGGGCATTTGATTGACTGAATCTCTAAGATTCTTTAAAATTCTGAAATTCTACATGCTTTTTATTTTGCTATAGGAAATTGGAGAATAACTCCCTGGTAGACGTAGAAAAAAATAGAACAAAACAATCATCAAGAACAGCAGAGAAGAAAGTTAAAAAAAAAAATCAAGAAAAGCTTATGGAACTTATAGAAAAGTTATGGAAAAAGAATAAAAGGGTATACCAAAAATGAAAAGACTACAGAGTACTAGCCAAGGCTACTAGCCTAATGATTACACCAAACTATGAAGTCACAAAGTATAGAAATCCATGAGAAATATCCTCTAAATAGAAAAGTTATGGAAAAAGAATAAAAGGGTATACCAAAAATGAAAAGACTACAGAGTACTAGCCAAGGCTACTAGCCTAATGATTACACCAAACTATGAAGTCACAAAGTATAGAAATCCATGAGAAATATCCTCTAAATAGATGCTGAGGTTAACATAAGCTGTTCTATAAACCACAGATCATCTTCACCTAAAGAAGAACAATTTACCTCAAGGACCATAAAATATCTTTACACCTAAGAAGACCTACATGATTGAGTCTTGCTGATGTAAAACCTGCAGTCTATGACCATAGCTGAGATCTACCCTAAAACTTTTGATGGTAAGTGCAAAGTTTTAGTTACCACTGCCATTGTTAAATGTATTGGGACAAATGCTTGGACTAAGCCAGCTTCTTAGGGAAACCTGAAAATAAAAATTAGCACATAACTAAATTGAACTTTCTGAGTTTGTTTGCATTGGGTCTATACATTCATGCCAGAGCTGCACAAGTACCTAGGAACAAGAGAATGGACAGGGAAGCCAGGCAGGCTAATGGTCAAGTCATGGAGCAAATACCTTCTTAACTATGGAATCGTGGATGAACTAAATTTGCCTTACAAACCATCTAGTTTGTAAGACATTATTGTCACATGCGATGCTTCCTGAAGCACAGTTGCCTAATTGGTAAAAAGTGGGCTGGAACAGCAGTTACTTTGCAAAGCTATTGAAACAACTATATGAGATAACAAATGGGAAGCACATAACACAGTGTCTAGCCTGAAATAAAACACTCAACAAATACTGATTGCTTTCCTCTGCATTCCATCAATTGAGACATTTTTAAAATCTGTAAAATCCTACCTCTTAACAGTGTCCTTGTGAGAATTCTTTTTTGCTAGTAAAGAAAAAAACACATTTTAATCAACAGTAGAAAATGTATAGAATATTAAGAGTATAAGACAGCTAACAAATATTCCTTAGGGACCAACTTGGAGACAATACTAGAAAAGAACTCTTGGGCTCCCCCCTCCTTTATATTTATGAACAGCAAGACATCTGATATCACTTATCAAAGTATATTTAATGACATTAAGTACCAACAGTGAATTGCTATTTACAGTGAGCATAATTCTAGTCAAACCTATAGAACTGACACAAAATGGTATCAAATGGTATCATTAGCAGAATCAGCATCATAAACTGACAATGTCAAACCTAAATAGCATGATTCTTCTGGATAGCCACCAATAGAAATACTTAGAGGAGAGTAAAATAATTTTGCTGTGACATAACACAACTTCTCCCGGTTTTCAGACAACACCACTTGGTTTACATTAAAACATGGACTATGATGGAGGACTATGGGTGCTTTGGTGGCAGGAAAACTATAGTGACCACATCTGAGAGAAGAAAACCTACATTGTGAGAAAACAAACAAGAATGTAAAGTAATGATATGTCGTCAATTTAAAAAAACAAGGAAACTTGGTCTAGAGACACTATACAATGCAGCAGGAAAAACAGGAAACACATTCAGACTGTGACTCTAGTTTGATAAAGTACAGCCTGTGGAGACTATCTCCTTCCATAAATAGTCTCTCTGGATATACTTCATAGAGTAGGATGGTTCAGTTAATGCTGCATAGTAGTGAATGATGTCATATTTCTCAACCCTCCCCATTACACATCCAACATTTATAGAAATTAGGATTTTTAGTTTGTAAGCCATTACTGTCACATGCTATGCTTATGAATAGCAGCAAAAACCATAAAGAACAAGGAACATCTTAAATGCGAACATTTTAAGCTGTATGATATGATCTACTCTATGATATGATATGATATGATGTGAACTGTAAGCTGTATGATATATGATATGTAAGCTGTATGATATATAAGCTGTATGATACTGTAAGCTGTATGATATGATATGATATGATATGAACTGTATGATATCAAATATATGAAACTGTGTGATACCATATATATGAAATTCACACAAAGGCATAACTATGGAGACAGTAAAAAGATCAGTGGTTTCCAGGGGTTAGAAAGAAGGGAGAGATGAGTAGACAGAGCACAGACGATACTCAGAGCAATGCAACTATTCTGTATTCTGTAAAATACAACAATTGTGGATCCATGTCAATATACATTTTTCAAAATACATAAAATACACAGCACTGAGAGGGAACCCTAGTGTTAAAATTAATTATGACTTCTGGGTGACAATGATGAGTCAGTGTAGACACACACATTGTTATAAAGGTACAAGTGTGGTGCAAGATGTCAACAGCACATTTGGCTGCACATGTGTGGGAGCCAGGATATACAGAACTCTGTACTTTCTGCTCAGGTTTGCTGTAAACCTAAACCTTTTCTAAAGACTTTTTTTTCCAAAGGGTTTCCTCTGAACTGCTACTACCACATAATAATTTATCAAGGCACAGTCACTTCAAAAATGAGAAAAAAGTAAGCAAATACGGGTATTATCTCCCTAGCTGATGTACATGAATATATATAAAATAAGCTCTTTTAATTTTAAACTTAAGAGGCAAAATATGATAAATATCATTGACTATGTTGTTTTCTAATTACAATGGGATTCAGCATCATAAGAATCAAATTAGATCATCTGCCTAATAAGCAATTTTTATATTAATTTTAAATCAGAACTTGCAATGCTTATTTTGTCTCAGAATTACCCTGAGAGAGTAAGAAAATATAAAGAATACATTGTAATTATCTATAATAACCACTGTAGTTTCTGTATAAATATCTGTTAAGCACTCATCAAAAATCAAAAATGTAACCAGCACTGTAATTTAAGGTGGATGATGCAACTGAAACTAATACTATGTTATATCTTTATATTGCCTATTAAAATAAAATTTTAAGATAAAGCCAAACATTAAGGTTAGCATAACTACTAGAAAGATTTCAGGCAGTGAGCCTGAGACTGCTCTCCTTAGAAATTCCTCCTTGAAATGGCTGACCCTTGGTGGGTGTCTGGGAAAGTGGATTTGGGGAAGGTTCCTTCTATTCCCCAATTGTGCTAAATTAGGAGTACAAGCAATGTGGTTTCTGCTGAATATTTGCTTTCTTTCTGGGGAAGTGGAATTTCAGTACATGCTAGGGAGAGGATGTCTAGGCTACAGCAAAACACTGGAGCACTGGGGCTGGCAGACACCCACTTTACATGTGCTGTCATATTTTGAGATGGAGGAACTAGGCACATTCTGAGAATGCCACAGGGAAAAGATGCTTAAAACTTGCACCTGTTTTCCTTCAGAGTTTGCCCCAGACACCTTTTCACTTTGCTGAGTTTTCCTTGCATCCTTTCACTATAATAAATCACAAGCATGAGGGGCCTCCCCTCCCCAGGGGCACAGCGGGTTGAGTGCAGCACTGTGAAGCTGTCCGCAGCCTCTGCAGTGCCAGTTTGATTCCTGGCCAGGAAGAGAGATTCCCACATGGCACGGCAGACCTCTCCTGTCCTGCCCGCTGCTCCCCTCAGCAGTGTATTTCAGTCCGTCTGCCTGTTCTGCTCTCTGCTCTGTCTCTGGGGAATTCTCTCACCCTCCTGCACATCTGGCCTGTACCCCAGTTCTTGTATAAATGAATAAATGTTAAAAAATCAATCACATGCATGAAAACTACTATATGCTGAGTCCTGCCAGTTCAGTGAAAAACCCGAGCTGGTGTGATTAGGGAACCTCTGACACAACCACATGAAATGAAATTCTTATCTTGAGGGTTGATATGTCAGACATAATTACTGTCAAAATGATAATTTCACAGAATACCTTTACTTGAATCTGTGCTTGATCCTGGTCCTGAAAATGTGTGTACTTCTGTCCATTCAACTAAATGCATAAAAGATACAGATGAAACAAGGATATCAGGAAATAATATGAAACAAGTAACAACTCTATATTAAAAAGAATTTAAAAATAAAGAATACTGATGAGTGACAATATGTTCTATAGCATAAAATTTCCTGTAAAGAAAATGAAAGGCTCACATAGTCAATTTTCTTCAACTAAGCAGGGTTTATTTAATTCCTCTTTATAATAGTTGTGACACCAACAGGTAACTGGAATAATTATGTAAAAATAAAACTATCACATATGTATAATAACATACTGATTATAGAATACTGATTTCTAATTCTTCCCTTAATTTCTTATAAAACTAGAAACATAGTTTAGGGGCCTCCCTGGTGGTGCAGCGGGTTAAGCGCAGCACTGTAGAGCTATCCACAGCCTCTGCAGCACAGGTTCGATTCCCATCCAGTCAGGAAGATTCTCACATGGCGCAGCAGGCAGGCCTCACCTGTCTCACCCGCGGCTCCCCTCGGTAGTGTCTTTGGTCCATCTGCCTGTTCTGCTCCCCGCTCTGTCTCTGGTGAATCCTCTCACCCTCCCACACCTCTGCCCTGTAACCCAGTTCTTGTATAAATAAAAGTAAATCTATAAAAATAAACATATTTTAAAACAAGTCCTATTTGTTTGAATGTGATTAGAGGAAATATATACAAACTTAAATTTTAAGAACTTTTTTTTGGAAAGGCAATACTGTCTCAGATGTCAAATGACTACATGTAATTTCTTTAATTCTGAAGAACAAAGCAATTAAGAAATTTTAAGTATACAGGCAATTTGTACATCTTTTTCATTGCGCTTTCATTATCAAAATTCCTGTATTCTTATTTTTTCCTCTGTGGTAGCACCACCAAGAGTAATTCACTATCTGAAGTCTTACCTAGATCATTCTCTTCCTTCTTTTTATCATTTTCCTTCATTTCTTCCTTTTTGTTCTTTTCATTCTTTTTGTTCTGTTTGTCCTTTTCACTTTTATGGTCAAGTATTATTTTGTGATTGCTATATGTAAAGAAAGGAAATTAATAAAATTGCTAATTTTAATAGTTATGTGAATGTTGAGAGAGACCCTGCACAGTGAGCAGAAGGGTCTTGGCCTGAGTCTCTAAGGCATGTGAAAACACATGCATCACGGAGGAAAACCTCTGAGTGACTGGACCTGCTGTTGAGTGCCCCGAAAGTGATCTGTGTAGAGTCATGCCTCAGTATCTCCACAGCCAAAAACCAATTAGGAGCAAAACTCCTCTGCTCTATCTAATGAGCAATCAGATTACATATAGGAGCTGACCACCTGGCACTTAAAAGTCGAGAGTAGGCAAGTATCAGCAGCAAAATAAAATAGTTAATCATTTCAGCTGTCATTTTATGGTGCACATTAATGTTATGCCTAATGCACTCTGAGAAAGTATATAATGAGCACTAAGACAATAAAGATTCACTGCATGCTGGACATGACAGTCACCCATGTGTGATTTCCCTCACCCTCATGTTGCAGGTCCAGGATTCAATAGAAGTCCACATGTGAACAAAATTTTTATTCTTAAAATATTTCAGGTAATAACAGAGAATATCAAACCTTTAATTATCCCACACACTTCAAATGTGTAAGAGCTACAATTTGTTTTTAATCAAACAGGTAACTTAAAGGTGAAAAGGGGCTGTAGAGTGCAGAAATTAGAGTTAGATTAAAATATGGAAAGCATCTGTATGTCAAGTTTCAAATAGCCATCTGATCCTGGACAAACCACTTCCCTTTGGCTCCCTTTTCCCCTCTAAAACAGATATCTGGCTGTCCCATTCACAGAGTTATTAGGAAATTTAATATACCCACCACACCCCAAAAACAACAAACAAATAAACAAAAAAAAACTAATGCTCAGAGAAATACTGAAGCAATGAAATAATTTCTTTTTGAACTTTACTGGTAGAACTTGGGATACCAAACTTCATTAAATGTGTGCTTTTTTATAGTTCTTACAACCAAATGTTATATTTTGGCTAGTGAATGGCTCTTCCCCTGGGGCTTAGAATTCAAAGGCATCTCAGCTACTATAGAATTTGTAACTATATTTATAAATATATCACCTCATTAGATAACATAATTTTCCCCCATAACCAATCACGTGAAGAACAGAAAACTAAAAATTCAAGCCTGGGTTTGACTAGTTCTATTCCTTTTCTACCTCTTCAAATTAGTAGATCGTCCTTAGAATGATATGTAATCCCCAGGTTCATATCCAACTTACCTGGAATATACAACCTGCTTTTATAATACATGGAAATTGAAGAGTCACAGATGGGGTTTAGCTTTCCTAACAACCAACTAACCATTCCACTGAATTACCTCCTTGTGAAGGAGATTCTGAAAAATATTTGAAACTTCACACAGATACAAGTCACTTGGGGGGTTTTCACTATTATGAAAAACAGATCATTTGAGGGATCAACCTTAATGAACCAGTTAGCACCCACTACTCTGAGAAGGACAATATGGCACTTTCCACAACTTATAAAAATTGTCCCACAGGATGTAAAGCAGCTTTGGGGTACAGATCTGGTACCAAAAGAGAAAGGATAATCTTAGCACTTCCTGCACCACTGCTTCAACTTCCCTGATAGCTGAGATTGGGTCCAAATAATATCTGCTAACAAAAAAGACAGACAAGACCCTCAAAGGGTAATTCATGGTCAAGGTGTAGGCTAAGTTTTTGAGTGGGGAATAAGGATATGTGTGGCTAAAGCTTGGAGGGGGGGGCCGCAAGAACATAGTGGCTGAGCATATGACTATATGTATACGAACTAAAGAAAGTCGTGACATTGAAGTCCTAGTGGAAATCACCATGGAGATGGAGGAATCTGATCAGCAGAGGCATCCTGGGAGCAATGGTCAATAGTGACCAGACTACAAGAGCAGTTTCAGGAGCAACACTGCAGTAACAGAATCAATGGGGACAAAAAAATGATCAGCATGCCTTTCACCATTTGCCCTCCATGCAACTTGTGAAAAAGAACTGTCTCTCACGGATTTAAAGAATGTGTTGCTTAGGTTCTTAGAAAATTCAAGGGGGAAAGATAGGCAATAGCATCTAAGGGGAAAGTATAGGATTTTTTGCTAAAATGAACTTTTCAAAATGCAAATAACTAGTCAGAAAAATCAGACATGTGACGGGATTTTGTGACATGATTTTGTAGAGTTTTGCTGGAATGAAGTGGATCACATCAGAATCCCTAAGGATAAAGATCGAAAAGTGCCCACTGCTACTCCCAACTAGTCTAGTCATGGCTTGGTTTCTGGCCGATGCTGTGGACTACCGCAATGCCATTCCACAACTGCCTACCCAAACTATGAAATCCCACCTGTTACAGAAGAAGCAGCAGTTAAATTCTTTTAATCCTCAGGTTAGTGATAGCTAACATTTTAATGTAAACACTTACTTAATATAACCATGAAGAAGAGCATACTGGTCAGCAGTCCTTCCACCCCGATCTTCAGAAGAGCAATCAATGCCATGCCGGAGGAGAATATGAATGGCCTCTGGTGAATCATGGCATGCAGCAAACGCGAGGGCTGAGCTAAAATAGCAGAGATAACTTCACCCTTGGGAACTTAAGTTACTTAGAGAGCTACTTGGATCTATTCTACGAAATTCATCCCTTGCCTGTCTTTCTAGAATTGACCATTTACGTGTGCAAGTATTCATCTCTGTAACTTAACTTGAAGGCTAAAAGGCGGCATCGTGTCCCATTGGGACCCATCACAGTAGAAGCAGCTAATTTAAGGCCCTTTGATGGACAAGAAACAATGCCAAGATCACTTATCTGAAATAGGTGAAGCTCTGAATGAATTATTTTCCATTTCTTCCTTAGTCTGTTGTTATCAGTTAAAGGTTAGGTAAGTAAAAGTTATTTGCAAGCTTAAAACAGTGATATTGATAATAATGGTAACAATACTCAGAGCTGCAGTTAATGATGCTGATAATGCATTGCTAAGCATCAAATTAAGTGCTATATCAACAATCTTACACAAAATGATCCTCAAAAGATATACAGTTGACCTTTGCATTTTGTAGGGGTTGGGGTGCTGACACCCAGCACAATGAAAATCCATGCTTTTGAACTCCCCCAAACTTTAACTAGTTATAGACTGCTATTGACTGGAAGTCTTACTGATACCATAGACAGTTGATTAACACATTTTTGGTATTTCTTTACATTCTTACCATAAGGAAAGCTAGAGAAGAGAAAAAGTTATGAAGAAATTGATAAGATGCATTCACAGTATTGCAGTATATTGAGTGATAGCGTAAGTTTACTCCCACCCCTTCTGCTCACTGCAATAGAAACAGGAGGTAGACGTTAAATTATTAGTCAGTCATTAGTATATATTAGTCAATTTTATGCTCTAATGATTTAAAACTGCATCTTTACATTGGTTCACATTTTCTTTGATTAAGAATGCCGCACATGCACAGTCTGTACACACAGATGGTGTACAGTGTGTAAGTATTAACAAACTTTTATTTTTTATAAGAGATTTGTATAAAATTTATGGTAGTAAATGATAAAACAGACTATTATCTATATGTAATTTATGCATTCATGACATATCTAACTTTTTCTGAATATTTTCAATATTTCAAGGCTATAGTTTGTGAGTTTTTCAAGTTGTGCTGTTCAGGTGTCAATTGTGCTATTATCTTCCTTTTCATATGAGGAGCATATTGGCTGATGATAAGCAATGTTCCTAAGGTCACACACCTAGCAAGTGGCAAAGATAGGAATTAAACCCAGGCCTGTGGAATCTAAAACCCATCTCTTCTCTGTCACCTACTTATGAATTTTCTTTATAAAGAAGAAACTTATTCTTTATAAAGAAGAAATTTCTTTCTTACTTCCACCCATATCAATTGAAAGTAAAAGCAGGAAAATAAACTAGAAGTGGCAAAGGAAAAAACCAATGATCCTATAGTATCTAGTAATAGTAATTAATATTCACATAGGGATATAAGCTAATATAATTAGTAATCTTCAAAGAAAGCAATTTATAACAAGTATTATCCAAAAAATAAAATCAACCTTTTTATGTCTAATATGCATCTTTTAAGGAAAAAATATTGAAATGGAAAGGCTAAAGTCGTATTACTAGAAGGATTTGCAATTTTAGGTTGGTGTCATATAGTAAACAAAAAGTTAGACTCCACACTTCACAAGACTAATAAACCAACAGGAAACCATGTGAGGTAACATAAGGGCATACAACCGAAAGAATCAGATTGTGTCATCAGCTAACATAAGAACTATGAATCCTGCTATGTTGTTCTTCATATTACACAGTAAGAATAACTGGTTTTCCAAGGGCAAGTCCTAGGAGTCTGACTGTGGAACTGATGTGCCAGTGGGGGATGGAGAGAAGTGTGTAGATTCCCAGCGTGGGAGGGTGCACAATGCATATGTGGGAGGGTTGTGGGCGTTATAGTGGTGGTTGTGGCATAGTAACATACCTCTGAATAGGTGGGATCCTTTACTTCTGAATTCTATACAGTGCTGTACACTAATGTTGCTTTAATAAATGTGCACGTGTGTGCACACACACACAATTAAAATATTTGGGGAAAAAAGAATTGGTTCTCTTCCTAACAGGACATGTTGATATTAATAATTAAAACCCATGCGCTTCTTATTTAATTTAATCTTTCTGGTTTCAGTAATTGTTACCACTCTAGAACCACATAAAATTTAAAATACATACCTTCCAAACCTATCAACAGCATTTATATTTGCTCCTTTGCTTAGCAAAAACTCTATTAATTTATTTTTTTTTTGACTCACAGCATATAAAAGTGGTGTATATCCAATCTGTAAACAACAAACACAATTTATGGTTTACAAAATCACATATTTTAAACTGAATTTTAAAACTTAAAAGAGATCTCCTGAACTTAAACCTATAAGAAAAATCAATTTAAAAGTAACCCCTTCCTTCTCACCAGTCACTTCATATGTGCTGTTCTTTCTCTTTAAAATACTTCTTTCTCTAGCCTCAACAGATGCAAAGTTATTGTCCAACACTCTTGTCAAGAATTTCTTGGTCCCAAGAATCTTGCTTCCACTACAGAATTTACCATGGTATACTTTAGTTATTTTATTCCTCACCATCTAAACCAAGAATTTCTTGAGGCCATAGGATGCTTGTTTTTTTTAAGCCCTTGTAGGGTAAAGAAAATGTCAGGCTTTTCTGCCCTCCCACCATCAGGACAGATGATGGATCCTTGAGGTCCTGAATGCATGCCTGATGGCGGGCACCTGGAATAGGGTGTGGGCAGATGTAGATGGGATTCACCTGGGCTAAGACTATGCTTTTTTAAGAGCAGCATCACGGGGACGCGAGCAGAAGCCAAGAAGCTGAGAACGAACAGAAGCCGAGAGAAGGCCGGAGAGCCCACGGAGTGAAGACCTGCTGGGGGCTGGGAGGCCTGCCAGACTCCCGGCCCCCCAGCACCCCAGTCTGCCATATGCCTGGTGAACCCCAATAAAAGACCTGCAAAACCCCTGAGGGCTCCAGAACTCCTCCTTTACCCGGTCTGCATGGGATCCTAGAAAACCTGCCCTGTGTCCAGTCCTGACCTACATCCCTGAATCTCCAAATTCTGTAACAGTAATAAATGCTTGAACCATTTTTTATTGAATTAATATTCTCAATGGTCATCTCTGGAATAGTGGTTCTTAACTTATAGTCCAAATAACCTACTTTTGGCAGAAGTTAAGGACTATGCTCCACTAGAAACATTCCATGATCATTTACTGCTTTAGAAAATTACAAAACATTACATGTCCAGTTCTAAAAAAATCTGTATAACTTTGCTGAATCCCTTTTGAACAATACTTTCTTGTGGCAAACATTAACATTTGAGGAATTAAGGGTTGCAGGGATCATTCTGAGAATTTTCTACTAAAGGTGATGGTTTTCTTCCAGTGAGGCACATTTTTTTTTATTCCTTTTATTTTTGCTCTTTTTTATTTTTATTTTTAATATTTTATTTTATATAATTCTTACATAATTTTTCATTTTTGCACAATGTATGAATTTTCATTTTGGTTATATTCCCCATACAATTGCACCACCCCATTATTTTGACCCTAATCCTTCCTCTCCCAGCCCCTCAGCACCCGTAGTGTGTCTCTAGTTTATAGTTGCTTGTTGATCTTGTTTTTTACTTTGTATTAATTAGTCATTTTCCTGATCCCTTATTTAGGTTTTCTAAATTCCTGCTATGAGTGAGACCATCCAGTATTTTTCTTTTTCTTTCTGACTTATTTCTCTGAGCATGATGCCTTCTAGCTCCATCCATGTTGCTGCAAACTGCATGTGTTTATCTTTCTTGATTGCTGAGTAATATTCCATTGTCTATATGACTGGATCAAGAAGATGTGGTACATATGCACAATGGAATATTACTCAGTGAGGCACATTTACTTGGTTCTCTGCTATCAGTGGTACCTGGCACCCTGATGTCACTATCCGGCAATCTTACTTCACTTGGATTACTAAGGATATGGGCTCTGAATTAAAAAAATAGGCTTCAAATGAGTTCTGATTGCTTATTACTAAATGGTCCTTGGGTTGCCCCTATTAGAAGATGGAATTTTTTTATCTTACCTTAGTAAGATAAAATTCATTTTTTAAAATTCCCTTTTATTCCGGTTTTCATTTTCATTGCCACTGAAAATTATTTTCTTTTTTTAGAAGAATGCGGACCAGAAATAAAAATACAATGTCCTCCATATGTTGAGAATTTGGCAAAAAAAAAAAAAACACAGAATTTTCCTTTACCAAATAAGAATTATGATTTGTAAACCCTGAAGAGCATCTGAGTAAATATAAACTAAAGGGGAAAAAACAGCTCTTCCCTCTATTGGCAATTACCCTCAATAGCCAAATTTCCAAGTTAGCCCATGTGTTTATGATTGCTCTCTTCCTTTTCCCTTTTCCCTCCTCAGGCTTGGCCAGAGAGAAATCATTTTATGAAAAATATTGTTTATGAAGCAAAAATTCATCATCAGCAGCAGACTTCTTTCATATTACTTTTGTTTTGAGTTTTAAAATAAAGACTATTTCCCAGGCAAATTTTGTTGTCCTGTGTTTTCATTATTAGGAAAAAAATACTGGGTTGAAAATAAAATTTTTAAAAATAACCTTTAACCAATTCAGTGCACAAATACTTGGCAAACACCCCTATAAAAATGCTATGCCCCTCTACTGTATCTTTTAGACACATTATTATTTAAAGTGGAATTTTAGACAATTATTTAAAACCATTTTCATTCAGGGAGTGCTCGACCCTCCAATATGTACATGTGACCCACCTATGTCAGGGCTGTGGTTACAGAAGGTAATGTATGTCCAGATGGAAAAGCAGATCGAATGACTTCCCTTTCACCTGCTCCCCTGTACAGCTATGCCCCACTGATGAGCTATGCAAGAATGAGTAGGACTTCTTGCTGCGGGGAGCCCACCGTGGTTCAGAGCTGGCAGCATAGTGAGCAACACACGTGGATGCCCTTGTTCGATGTCAAGACATGGCCTGATCCCTTGCCCTGATTTCGGAACCTAGGGTGCTGGGCCCTGACAGCCTGCTGCTTCTCTCCGTGGGTAACCATGCTGGCTGTGGCGTCTCAAGTCCCCCTCGTACCCAGCCCTGTAGCACCCATTTCTTGGACCCATGCAGAGTACCTAGCACCTATCATGTCTTCAGTCTTTTGTGGGGGCTGAGCCTACACCCACTGCCAGGCACTAAGGAAAAGTTTTTCCAACAGGGGTGCATACGTGATGCAGTGACAGACTTTTGGCCTTTCCGTGGGCACCATCGTTCTCTAGATCTCCCTGACTTGGCTTCAGAGTTGTGGTGATAGGCCCTTGTGTATAGTCTTCAGGATAATGTATGCATGCATACATATCAGAGAGATATAGATAATAAAATGTTTTGTGGCTTAAAAAATGCAGTTCCTATGTTTTGTAAAAAAAAATTACTTGGTCTATACCTTGTTTGGTACCTCAATATTTGCTTTGTGTAAAAGCAGCTTTGTTATTATGGACTCATTTTCATTTTGAACAGCATAGTGGAGCGCAGAGTTGCCATCAGCGTCCAAAATATCTGGATCAGCACCATGTTCTAGAAGAATACGTACACATTCTTCTTCCTGGTTTTGTACTGCCTGTCAGTATCACACAAAGAAATAGTAAATTCTAGGAATTAAGGTTAAACATTTTGTAGGTTTTGGCAATTAGCTAACTTTTCTTGTTTAGGCTTTGGCTGATAGGGAGGTACTGGCGGCTATCAACTGTCTTAGGTTATTGTTTAGCTGAAACAATGAGTTTTAGTGAAAGGCTTAGTTTTTTATTAACCTTGAAGGTTGCCAGCTTACTGAGAGTAGGTAGAGGCCAAAAGCCCATAGAAAAAGAGATGCACTGATTGTTTCTGCTTTGCTTCTATGCACATGATAATGTAATCTCACTTCTTGCAAAAAATGTATAAATAAAAACCTGCTGAGCCTCTCTGCAGAAGATACTAACACCTCACCTAGTGTCCGTGTCTCCTCATTCTACCTCATCCCCTTCCCCTCAGTCCTTTTGTTTTCGCCAAGGACGTCTCATCCTTTCAGCAACCCTGGACATGACATTTTGCCGCAGGCTGTTCCCAGGCAGATTCTTATTACAAATTTTCAAGAAACTTTAGGCCAAAAGAAACTTATGATTCCAATCACCCAAAGCTAGATAAAGAAGAAATAGAACACCTAAACAGACCAATTACAATTAGCGAAATTGAAATGGTAATCAAAAACCTCCCCAAAAACAAAAGCCCAGGACCTGATGGATTTACAAATGAATTCTACCAAACATTCAGAGACGAATTAGTGCCTATCCTTCACAAACTCTTCCAAAAAATTGAGAAGGAAGGGACAATACCAAACACGTTCTATGAAGCCAACATTACACTAATACCAAAACTGAACAAGGACAACACAAAAAAGGAAAACTACAGGCCAATCTCCCTAATGAACACTGATGCAAAAATCCTCAATAAAATTTTAGCTATCAGAATCCAACAATGTATCCATAAGATAATTCACCACGACCAAGTTGGATTCATTCCAGGGGCACAAGGATGGTTTAACATCCGAAAATCAATCAACGTTATCCAACACATCAACAAAAAGAAATATAAAAACCATATGATAATATCAATAGATGCTGAGAAAGCTTTCGACAAAGTGCAACACCCATTCATGATAAAAGCCCTTGAAATTCTTGGGATACAAGGAACATACCTCAACATCATAAAGGCCATCTATGACAAGCCAACAGCCAGTATCATTCTCAATGGTGAAAAGCTGAAAGCAATTCCATTAAGATCTGGAACAAGACAAGGATGTCCACTCTCACCATTGCTTTTCAATATAATACCGGAAGTCCTAGCCAGGGCAATAAGACAAGAGAAAGACATCCAAGGAATCCAAATAGGAAAAGAAGAAGTCAAACTATCACTATTTGCAGACGATATGATATTATACATAGAGAACCCCAAAAACTCCACAGAAAAGCTAATTCAACTCATCAATCAGTTCAGTAAAGTGGCAGGATACAAAATCAACATGCAAAAGTCAGTAGCCTTCCTATACACAAACAATAAATCTGAAGAAGAAGAAATCAAAAAGACCATCCCTTTTGTCATTGAAACAAAAAAAATCAAATATTTGGGAATAAATCTAACAAAAGAGGTAAAGGACCTATACAAAGAAAACTATAAAACACTGTTTAAAGAAATAGAAGAAGACACAAAGAAATGGAGAGACATCCCCTGCTCATGGATTGGAAGAATAAACATTATTAAAATGGCCATCCTTCCAAAAGCAATATACAGATTCAATGCTATTCCAATCAAAATTTCAATGTCATTCTTCAAAGAAATAGAACAATTATTGATGAAATTCATATGGAATCACAAAAAACCCCGAATAGCCAAAGCTCTCCTGAAAAAAAAAGAAGGGAATGGAGGCATCAGACTCCCAGACTTCAAACTATACTACAAAGCCATAATCATCAAAACTGCATGGTATTGGAACAAGAACAGACATACAGACCAATGGAATCGAATAGAAAATCCAGAAATAAACCCACAGATTTATGGTCAACTAATCTTTGACAAAGGAGCAAAGACTATGCATTGGAGCAAAGAAAGTTTGTTCAATAAATGGTGCTGGGAAAACTGGGTCGCTACATGCAAAAGAATGAAGCTTGACCACCACCTCACACCATACACAAAAATCAACTCAAAATGGATAAAAGAACTAGACATAAGACCTGAAACCATAAAATATATAGAAGGAAATATAGGCGAAACACTACGTGATTTGCACATCAAAGACATCTTTACAGACACATCACCCAAAGCAGTGATAGTGAAGGCAAAGATAAACAGCTGGGACTATATCAAATTAAAGAGCTTTTGCACAGCAAAAGAGACAATAACAAAAACAAAGAGAAACCCCACCAACTGGGAGAACATTTTTGCACCCAACACTAATGATAAAGGACTGATCACAAAAATCTGCAAAGAGCTGATGAGACTCAACAACAACAAAGAAAATAATCCAGTCAAAAATGGGCAGAAGAGCTTAAAAGAAACTTCTCTGAAGAGGAAATGCAAATGGCCAACAGGCATATGAAAAAATGTTCAACATCACTTGTCATCAGGGAAATGCAAATCAAAACTACCATGAGATACCATCTTACACCAGTGAGAATGGCACATATTAAAAAAACTAGCAACAACAAATGTTGGCAAGGGTGTGGAGAAAAAGGAACTCTTCTGCACTGTTGGTGGGAGTGCAAACTGGTCCAACCACTGTGGAAAGCTGTGTGGAGATTTCTGGACCTACTAAACATAGAGCTTCCATATGACCCAGCAATTCCACTCCTAGGTATTTACCCAAAGGACACAGAAACATCAATTCCAAAGAACACCTGCACCCCTATGTTTATAGCAGCACTGTTTACAATAGCTAAGCTTTGGAAACAACCCAAATGCCCAAAAATAGATGACTGGATCAAGAAGATGTGGTACATATATACCATGGAATATTACTCAGCATTCAAAAAAGATAAACACATGCAATTTGCTGCAACATGGATGGCGCTGGAAGGGATCATGCTCAGCGAAATAAGCCAAAAAGAAAAAGAAAAATACCGGATGGTCTCACTCATAGCAGGAATCTAGAAAACTTAAATAAGGGACCAGGAAAATGAATAACTATAAGAAAGTGAAAATCAAAATCAACAAAAAACTATGAACCAGAGACACTTTTAGGGGGGCGGGGGCGGGAGGGGAGGGATTGGGGTCAGAATGGGGGGCTGCAATTGTATGGGGAATATAACAATAAAATTTATTTAAAAAAATAAAATAAAATAAAATAAAATAAAATATACAAAAAAAAAAAAGAAACATGATTCCTATGAATAGAAATGGCTTATTTTATGCACTATTTTTAGTGGTAAATGCTGTGGAAGTCAGTATGCCAATTATGACTATTAGTATTCAATCTTATTATACATTTTCAAATAGGCAAGTAAAGATTATCTTTTATAATTCCCTGCTTTTAGAAATGCTTTTGTTTCCAAGGAGGCAGGAAAAACTTCCACTGAGAATAGGTGATAATTCATTACTTCAGTTTGAAATTTCTCACCTTGCTCAGACTGGCCTTGTAGCTTTTAAGGATAAAATATGTAGAATATTTCTGCTATGTAATGATGAACAAAATTGGGTTGAATGAATGGATAAATACAGCTGGAGACTTCAATATGTGTATGATTTAATCTCCATTACTGTCCCTGGGAAAGTCATTACTCAAGTAACAACCTTTCAAGTAGTGTAAACCAAGTCTACCTATGGGCGAACACTAAAGGCTGGGGAGTCAGTATAATCAACTTGAACAACCACCAGCTACAGCATCTAAGAGAGCTGAGGCTGCCACTCATTCAATGCTTTAAAAAAAGAAAAAACTTTTAGGAAATAAAGCAAAATATTTGCTATAACAATAATCATCACTGACAATTATTTGTAACAATAATAATAGTAATTGTCATCATATATGCCTACTATTTATATTTTCATAAATATGCCAGTAAAATAACATGACTGATCTATAATTGTTTATAAAGTTATTTATAATCTATCTATTTAAATATGTACATAATAATCAGCAAGTAAATATAAAAAGATTCACTTTACTCTTGAAGAGGCAAAATAAGTCAGTAGATACCAATCCTCAAGAAAATATTTAAAAAATGAAAAAAGAAAATATTTTTATCTGTGGAACATCCATAGTCTTGCGGTTCTCTGCCATACTTCATTTATAATAAATTTATACTAGAATGTGTATACATGTTCACTGTAAAATAACAGATTTTTTAAGTGTTAGTTATAATGCAGAAGCTCAGAAATAAAAATTGGATCACATTTTGCACAAATTTTCAACTAACAGATTATACTGGGATGTATGTATTATCAAATGACGCTTTTCTTCACTAAATTGTCTCCCAATGTACATCTTTGCTACTCAACATATCTGTCTCTGTCTCTTTCTAGAATAACAAATGATCTCATGAATGTAGTGGTTTATTTACATAATCCATTGCATGACTCCTACCGAATACACTATTTAAGCAGTGCTGAGAAAAAATAATTGCATGTTACAGTTCTCTACTTCCTAAAAATATTTTACAATGAAGTTAACTAATGGGTAAAGAACTACATAATTTTAAATGTGGTCCTTCCACCTAATTGCCTATTTGAAAAGGGAAAACAGATTGAAATGTGAGCCACAGAGTAAGTGCCATTGTGTGACATCCCCACAAACACAGTAGATAGGAAATTATTTTTTGACTCTTCCATTACATCAATTCCTTTACCACCTGGTCCAAACTGTTTGTTCCACTGTACACTGGTCACTTGCACTATTGCAAAACGTCCAATTTCAAATTAGAAGTTTCCTTTTAGTTGATTTAAAAAAAAACTATTCCTGTTTTTAAACAGGAAGAAGATAAATTTTTATCTGATATTTAAAAAAAAAGTTGTAATCACATGGTCCAATTTATTTTTGATAATAATATTCTTTGGATAAAGAGAGGGTTTTCATTTTTTATGTTGCTAGGTTGATCTCAAAATTCTTCCTTTGAAAGGCATTCTTAAAGTAACTGTCAACATCAAAAACATAGCAGAAGATCTGGTAATAAACACACAACCACAACACAGATGCGTGCTTGCACATGCACACACGCGCACACACACACACATGTCAAGGTAGCTGGACCAAGTTCCCAGGTATGGGGCCTCCCCTGCTGGCACAGTGGTTGAGCACTGGGCTATGAAGCTGCCTGCAGCCTCTGCAGCGCCGGTTTGATCCCTGGCCACGGGCGAGGGTCCCACATTGTGCGACACTGCTCCCCTCAGCAGTGTACTTCTTCATCAGTCTGCCTGTTCTGCTCCCCGCTCTGGCTCTGGTGAATTCTCTCACCCTCCCATGCTTCTGACTGTACCCAGTGCTTGTATAAATAAATAAATAAATCTTAAAAAAAAAAAGTCCCCATGTATGCGCTATGGGTGGGAAGGTCCACACTTATTCTTCAGCTTGTACCCTAGAAAGAATCTTCAGGGAGCATGCTATTGATCTAATCCAAAACCAACCATGGAGAAGCCCTGCCCACAACATGGCAGTGCACCCACTTTGACCCCTCTCCTAAAAGCATCTGTAGAAAAAAAGAGGGGAGGCGTAATAAGCTTCTGGAAAATCCAGACTCTTTGGTCAGACATCAGAACATCTTCAGGGAGATCCAAAGCCTGAGAAGGATACCAGCTATAGCCCAGTGCCAAGCAATCAGTGACTCACCTACATTGGAGACCTCTGGAGACACCCCACAGGTAAGAAACTGTGACCCCAATGAGGCCACCAACAGCACAGAACCCTGGGGACCCCAATCCTGGGCTCTCAGCACTCTCACCTGCATCCTCAGAGACCCTCAGATACCACACCAGTGAGAAAGTGGGACCCCCAACACCTGCAACCTGTGTTCCAAGAGAGGAGGAACAAAAGTTTGGAAGCAATGGGAAAACATTGAATCATCTAAGAAGTTGAGTTCAGAAGGTGAAACAAACTAAGTTCGACAGGATAGCGTGCACTGAGCAGAGCAGGGGCTCCTGCAGGTCCCAAGCCTGTGATTGGGAAATGAGCTGAGCCCAACCAGGTTCAGCCTGACAGGGTCTTACCCCGCCGGGATCCACCGTCAGATTGACTTGCAGGCACTGGGAGAGTGCAGGCCCTGCATCACTCTTGGAAGCTACGGACCACAACACTCCCCTCTGGAACTGAGAGAGGGAGGTCCCCACAAACAGAGGTGAGAAGGACAGCATTTGCAGAGTGGAGTGCAGCTCCTGCATGCCCCAAGCCCTTGCTTTTGGAACTGGATTGAGCCATACTGGGCTGGGGCAGTACCCGCCATCAGGTGACCTGCCAGCACCAGCAATGTGCAGCTCCTGCACCACTGCTGGAAACTAGGGACCCCATAATACCCTCCTGGAACTGAGGAAATACAGAGGACAGGAATCATTGGGGACAGCAGCCATCCATATATTCACAGCATCACTACCCTTGTGGAGATGTGGCCCAATAGTGCTGGACTTGGTCTGAATAACAGTTCCCAACATCCCAGAAGAAGCACCCCAGACAGAGGCACGGCAGTACCAGCATCACAGTGTCCCAACATACAGAACAAACTAGAAAACAAACAACAGGGAGAAGGAAAAATACAAATAACCAAGAAAGCCCTCAGGAGGAGGACACACCACAAAAGGGAATTAGCCACCAGAACTCAACAACAATGACATGGAAGAACTTCTCTGCCCACCAGATAGGGAATTTAAAATTGTCATGATTAAAAAACATAAAGAATACAAAAAGTAAGAAAATGATATGAAACAATTAGTGAACCTAAGAATGAAACTGAAACCTTAAGGAAGGAAATAAAAGAAATGTAGGAGATTCAAAGATCATGGAGGAGCTAAAGAACTCTGGGAAAAGTGATGAAAACACAATTGATGAAATGGAAGAATGAATCGGTGCTCTCGAAGATATAGACATAAAAAGAACTAAAACAGAAAAAGAGAAGTACAAAGGAAAAAGAATGAAGAAACACTTTGAGAACTAGATGACTCCATGAGGAAAGGAAATATAAGAGTCATAGTGTTAGAGGGAAAGTATATCCTGAGCGATCTCCATAGAGGCTTTGTGCATGCCACCCCCACTCCATCAAGACACTAGGAACTACAATTCCCATGATCCCCATTGGGAAGTTGCAAGGACCTAAGGGCAGTGTTAAGTAGCCATTTTCTCAGTTTACAAATAAAACCAGCCAGGTTAGTGGGATCTGGGGGCACTTGGCTCATGCTCTTGGCCAGGCAGGTTGGGTCTCGGTGGGTCATTTGGGATTCCAGATAGGCGGAATGGGTAAGACGCATTTACGAATTCATCTCCCTCTTTTCTCCCTTAGTTGTACATTTCCTCATTTCCCTTTCCCTTGTAAATAAACCTTTGTTAACCTTTTGTGTGTGCCTGCAGAGTGAGTCCCTTTGAAGCATGCGGGGGGGAGGACATACAGTCAGGCAACCCATTTTAGAGCAGGATTGCCCTGTAACAATAGGAATCCCAGAAGTAGAGGTGAGAGAACAAGGAACTAAAACTATTAAGGAGATAATTGAAGAGAACTCCCCAAGCATGAAGATGAGAAAAAAAATGGACATACAAGAAGCGAGAAGAATACCAAATTTCCATGATGAAAGGAAAACTACAGCAAGACCTAATTGTAGTAGGGCTCCCAAAAATACAAGGGAGAAATAATGCAGCTGATGAGGAGGAAGAAACAGGTAACATATAAAGGAAAACCAATCAGACTGACATCAGATTTCTCCAAGAAACACTGCAGGAAAGAAAAGAGTGGAGGGACATATTCTACAAATTCCAAGACACAAAATACCAACCAAGAATACTTTAACCTGCAAAACTCCCCTTCCCTGAGGAAGAAAAAAAATAAGGACCTTCTCAGACAAACACAAACTCCAGATATTCATTACGACTAAAACACCACTCCAAAAAAATACTATAAGATGTCCGTAGTATTATGATCAAGGGGACAATACCTCAAAAGAAATAACACTCATTAACATTTACTGACCTAATGAAGGAGCACCAAAATATATCAGACAACTATTATCATCTTTGAAAACAGACATCAGAGAAAACACATATGTAGTAGGAAACTTCAACACACCACTATCAACAATGGATAGATCAACGAGACAAAAAAATCAGCAAAGACACTAAAGCTCTAAATAAGGATGTAGAGCACTTGGGCTGAACAGATATCTACAGAACACTAAACCCAAAAAAATCTAAGTACACATTTTTCTCAAGTGCACATGGATCATTCTCCAGGATCGATCACATACTGGAACAGAAGACAAATATCAACAGATACACCAAGACTGAAATCATACCAACCATCCTCTCTGACCATGAAGGCATCATACTAGAAATAAACCATAAAAAGAAGGCAAGGAACTCTCCTACCTCATGGAGATTGAAACCCACACTACTGGAAGACCACTGGACTAATGGGGAGATCAAAGAAGAAATTTAAAAATTCTTTGAGTTGAATGACAAGGAGGACACCAATTTCCTAAATGTATGGGATGCAGCAAAAGCAGTAATAAGAAGAAAATATATAGCAATAAAGGCTCACATCAAGAAACAAGAGAGAACTCAAAGAAACAACCTAATCTCAAAGCTCAAAGAACTAGAAAAAGAACAACAAAAAAACCCTAAAACCAGTAGAAGAAAAGAAATAATAAAAACCAAAGCAGATTTTCTTGTTCCAATACCATGCAGTTTTGATGATTATGGCTTTGTAGTATAAACCCACAGATTTATGGTCAACTAATCTTTGACAAAGGAGCAAAGAATATGCATTGGAGCAAAGAAAGTTTGTTCAATAAATGGTGCTGGGAAAACTGGGTCGCTACATGCAAAAGAATGAAGCTTGACCACTACCTCACACCATACACAAAAATCAACTCAAAATGGATTAAAGAACTAGACATAAGACCTGAAACCATAAAATATATAGAAGGAAATATAGGCGAAACACTACGTGATTTGCACATCAAAGACATCTTTACAGACACATCACCCAAAGCAGTGATAGTGAAGGCAAAGATAAACAGCTGGGACTACATCAAATTAAAGAGCTTTTGCACAGCAAAAGAGACAATAACAAAAACAAAGAGAAACCCCACCAACTGGGAGAACATTTTTGCACCCAACACTAATGATAAAGGACTGATCACAAAAATCTGCAAAGAGCTGATGAGACTCAACAACAACAAAGACATCTTTACAGACACATCACCCAAAGCAGTGATAGTGAAGGCAAAGATAAACAGCTGGGACTACATCAAATTAAAGAGCTTCTGCACAGCAAAAGAGACAATAACCAAAACAAAGAGAAACCCCACCAACTGGGAGAACATTTTTGCACCCAACACTAATGATAAAGGACTGATCACAAAAATCTGCAAAGAGCTGATGAGACTCAACAACAACAAAGAAAATAATCCAGTCAAAAAATGGGCAGAAGAGCTAAAAAGAAACTTCTCTGAAGAGGAAATGTAAATGGCCAACAGGCATATGAAAAAATGTTCAACATCACTTGTCATCAGGGAAATGCAAATCAAAACTACCATGAGATACCATCTTACACCAGTGAGAATGGCACATATCAAAAAAACTAGCAACAACAAATGTTGGCGAGGGTGTGGAGAAAAAGGAACTCTTCTACACTGTCGGTGGGAGTGCAAACTTATCCAACCACTATGGAGAGCTGTGTGGAGATTTCTGGACCTACTAAACAGAGAGCTTCCATATGACCCAGCAATTCCACTCCTAGGTATTTACCCAAAGGACACAGAAACATCAATTCCAAAGAACACCTGCACCCCTATGTTTATAGCAGCACTGTTTACAATAGCTAAGCTTTGGAAACAACCCAAATGCCCAAAAATAGATGACTGGATCAAGAAGATGTGGTACATATATACCATGGAATATTACTCAGCATTCAAAAAAGATAAACACATGCAATTTGCAGCAACATGGATGGCGCTGGAAGGGATCATGCTCAGCGAAATAAGCCAAAAAGAAAAAGAAAAATACCGGATGGTCTCACTCATAGCAGGAATCTAGAAAACTTAAATAAGGGACCAGGAAAATGAATAACTATAAGAAAGTGAAAATCAAAATCAACAAAAAACTATGAACCAGAGACACTTTTTGGGGGGCAGGTGGCGGGAGGGGAGGGATTGGGTTCAGAATGGGGTCTGCTTTGTATGGGGAATATAAAAATAAAATTTATTATTAAAAAAAAAAAGAAGAAGAAATAGAACAAGTAAACAGACCAATTACAAGCAGCGAAATTGAGGCAGTAATCAAAGCAAAAGCAAAAGCCCAGGTCCAGATGGCATCACAAATGAATTCGACCAAACGTTCAGCACTGAATTATTTCCTATCCTACACAAACTCTTTCAAAAAACTGAAAAAGAAGGAACACTACTAAATACATTCTACGAAGCCAACATCACACTAATACCAAAACCAACAAAGACAGCACAAAAAAAGAAAAATACAGGGCAATCTTCCTAACAAACACTTACACAAAAAAACTTCAACAAAATCCTTGCAAACAGAATCCAACAATGCATCAAAGGGATAATACACCATGATCAAGTAGGATTCACCCCAGGGGCACAAGGATGGTTCAACATATAAAATCCATCAGTGTAATCCAACACATCCACAAAAAGAAAAAAAAAAAAAACCTTATCATAGCAATAGATGCTGAGAAAGTGTTCGACAAAGTCCAACATCCATTTATGATGAAGGTCCTTGAAATTCTCGGGATAGAAGGAACAAACCTTAACATGATAAAAGCCATATATGACAAACCCACTGCCAATATTATTCTCAATAGTGAAAAGCTGAAGATCTTTTCTTTTCTTTTTTTTTTTTAAAGAGGCATGTATTTTATTTATTTATTTATTTATTTGTTTGTTTGTTTATACGTGCAGTGGTACAGTCAGAAGCACGGGAGGGTGAGAGAAATAGCCAGAGCAGGGAGCAGAGCAGGCAGAAGGACCAAAGTACAGTGCTAAGGGGAGAAGCGGGTGGCAGGAGAGGTCTGTGCGCCATGTGGGACCGTCCTCCGGTAGCCGGGGAGCAGCCGGGGATCGAACCGCTGCCGCAGAGGCTGTGGGCAGCTTCACAACCCAGCGCTCAACTGCTGCGCCACCGGGGAGGCCCTGAAGGTCTTTTCTTTAAGTCCTCTCTCACCACTGCTCTTCAATATAATACTGGAGGTCCTACCCACGGCACAAGATGAGAGAAAGTCATAGGAGGTATCCAAATGGGGAAAGAAGAAATAAAACTATCCCTATTTGCACATGATATAATAATATACATAGAGAACCCTAAAAATTCCACAGAAAAATGACTCAAAATAATCAACCAGTTTAGTAAAGTAGCAGGACACAAAATCAACACACAATAGTCAGCCTTCCTATACACAATCGATCTGAAGAAGAAAAAAATCAAGAAAACCATTCCTTTTATGATTCAAACAAAAAAAAAATCAAATACTTGGGAATAACTTAACAAAGGGATGCAGAACCTATACAAAAAAATTATGAAACACTGTTAAAGAAATAGAAGAAGACACAAAGAAATGGAAAGACATTCCCAGCTCATTCTTAAAAGAAATAGAGCAAATACTGATGAAATACATATGGAAACACACACACACACAAAAAAAAAAAAAAAAACAAAAAAAAAAAAACCTTACAAACCATAGATTGCCAAAGCCTACTGATGAAAACAAAGGAGAAAGGAGGTATCACACTTCCAAACTTCAAGCTATACTACAAAGCCATAACAGTTGGTATTGGAACCAAAACAGACACACAGACCAATGGAATCGAATAGAGAGCCCAGAAATAAAACCACACTTCTATGGACAACTGATCTTTGACAAAGGAGCAAAAAATATGCAATGGAACATGGACAGTTTGTTCAATCAATGGTGCTGGGAAAACTGGACCACCACATGTAAAAAAAATGAAACTAGACCACTACCTCTGACCATGTACAAAAATCAACTCAAACTGTATCAAAGAACTGGACATAAGACCTGAAACCATAATATATAGAGAAGAAAATATAGGTAAAACACTATAGCTATGGAAACAACCCAAATGCCCAAAAGTAGATGACTGGGTCAAGAAAATGTGGTACATACACACAATGGAATATTACTCAGCAATCAAAAAAGATAAACACATGCAGTTTGCAGCAACATGGATGGAGCTAGAAGGGATCATGCTCAGCGAAATAAGCCAGAAAGAAAAAGAAAAATACCGGATGGTCTCACTCATAGCAGGAATTTAGAAAACCTAAATAAGGGACCAGGAAAAACACTAATTAATACAAAGTAGAAATCAAAATCAACAAGCAACTATTAACCAGAGACACACCACAGGGCGGGGGTGGGGGGTGGCAATGGAAGGGGAGAGGAAGGACTAGGGTCAAAATAAGGGGGGTGTGCAATTGTATGGGGAATATAACCACAATGAAAATGCATACATTGTGCAATAATGAAAAATGATGTAAGAATTGTATAAAATAAAATATTAATTAAAAAATTCAAACTCAAAAAAAAAATAACATACAACACAGTAACATCTTTAAAGACTCATCACCCAAAGCAAAGAAAGTCAAGGAAAAGATAAACATCTGGGATTACATCAAACTGAAAAGCTTCTGTACAGCCAAAGAGACATTATCCATGACAGAGAGACATCCCACTGACTGGGAAAAAAAATCTTTTCTCCATTCAAGTGATTAGCGACTGATCACAAAGATATACAAAGGACTCACATGACTCAACAAAAATAAAATAAACAATCCAGTCAACAAATGGACAGAAGAACTTAAGACATTCTCCAAACAGGAAAAGCAAATGGCCAACAGCATGTGAAAAACTGTTCAACACCCCTTATAATCACGGAAATGCAAATCAAAACCACATAAAGATATACCAGTTTACACCAGTTAGAATGGCACAAATCAAAAAACAAGCAACAACAAATGAGGATGTGGTGAAAAAGGAACTCTCCTACATTGCTGGTGGGAGTGCAAACTGGTCCAACCACTATGGAAAGCTGTCTGGGGTTCCTCAGTCTACAAAAAGTAGAGCTACCATATGACCCAGCAATTCCACTCCTAGGGATCTACTCAAAGGACACAAAAACACTGATTCAAAAGAACACCTGTTCACCTATGTTTATTACAGCACTATGTACAATAGGGAAAACCTGGAAACAACACAAATGACCAAAAATAGATGACTAGATCAAGATGTGGCATATATACACAATGGAATATTACTCAGCAATCAAAAAAAGATAAACTCATGCCATTCACAGCAACATGGATGGAGCTAGAAGGAATAATGCTCAGTGAAATAAGCCAGAAGGAAAAAGAAAAATATCGGATGGTTTCACTTATATCAGGAAGCAAATGAGACATCAGCGTAAAAAAGTAACAACAGTACAAAACACAACAAAGCAAAAACAGACAATTATAAATCAGAGACATACTTCAGGGGACGAGGAGGTAGAGGGATCAGGAGGGAGGGGACTGTGGTGAAGGTGCATGGGTGCACTGGTGAAGGAAACTCTACGGGGACTACGCCAGAAGGGGTGGGGGGAAGCAAATATTATTTAAAAATAAACAGTGATGTAAAAAGTAAAAAAAAAAGTCAGCAAAAAAATTAAAAGTTGCAAGAAATAAATAAAAGAGTGATGCAAAAAAGAAGATATTTTCAAAGCTACAGAACACAAAAGTTTTTAAAGCGTCTATGAAACAAGATTAATAATCCAATAAAATGATATAGATAAACAATTGGAGAAAATATTTGCTCATAACATGTTTGACAAAGGGCAGATATAGCCAAGATATACAAAGAATACATGCAACTTAACCATAAGAAAACAAATAACCCTAAACAAAAATGGGTAGAAGAGCTAAGTGAACACTTCTTCAAGTGAACACTTCTTCAGCCACATACAGGTGGCTACCCAACTGTTAGATGGGGAGGGGTGCCTCCCTGGCGGCACAGGGGCTAAGTCTCAGCACTATCAAGCTGTTACCAACTGTTAGATGCGAGTACCCGGCTCCACATGGCTTCAAGAATATTCAGGAGTGCCCACAAGCAAGCTGTGGCTGAGATATGAACTCCATGGTCTCAAACATGCACTCTTGGCAGCCTGAGCTGATATCCAAGATATACAAAGAACTCATACACACTTTCACACATTGCTGTTTACTGGCACTGCTTCACAACCCCTGGCTATCCCAAGTGAAAGTTTCCAAACCCTCCTGGAGCTTGGCTGCTGGTGGGTTGTGGCGAGATCTCTGGCTCTTGAATCAGTAGTTGATTCCTCTAGCACTGCCAGTTTTGGGTGTTAGAGGCAGCAAACCACCCAGGAAGAGGGGAGGCCTCTCTGAAGTCCTGGGCTGTGCCATGAAGAGGTTCTCTTGACTGGTCTTTCTGGGGCTCCTCCTCCATTCTCAAAGGAAAGCTTCAGTAACCGTACTGACTCAAGGCAGCTTAGGTATGGCAACATCCAAGACAAAGGTCTCAAGAAGATCCACAGAGCTCTGGTTGCCGGTGATGTAGCAGGAATGCCACATTCCATTCAGATCTACAGCCTCGAACAGGTTAAGCCTTTCCTGAATGGTTGTCAATTTGTCTAGCTGTTTTCCTCAGCTAATTCCTTGAGACTTCTCTAAAGTGAGCCGCTAGGTGCGTCTTAAGACTGCTCTCTTTGCAAGCACGCAAAACATTGATTAAACGTCTATGTTTAAAATCTTTTTAGTTAAAATCTTCAACCAAGATCTAAAGCTCTCGGATCGTCCTGTCACCTTGACCATAATAAGCTGGGCCTTCTGTAAATGCAAAGCGTGCTTCTGAGGGCACAGGCAGGGCAGGAGGGGCTCCTGGGGTGCAGTCCAGCCTGTTTATGTGCCATGCCCGCAGGGTCTTTAGAAAGAAGATCCCCCCAACCTAATGCCTCCTCCACTTCTGTTGCAGGCTCAGGCCAGGAGGCCGCCAAGGGCCGCGGCGGCTCAGGCCCACCTGCCCGCGGGCAGAGCGGGAGAAGGGCATCCGCCCTAGCTCCTGCCCCGCGCGGCCTGCACTTGGGGTGATCCTGGCGCCTCCCCAGGCTGTTTCCCGTGAAAATGGCCGCTGGCCGCTGGCCACAGAGGGCGGCGGGATTCTGAGAACCCCACAGCGGCAAATGACGTCCTGGGGAGAGAGAAGCGCTCACCGGCCCGAACCGGGTCAGTTTCCTCCGGCCCATCCGGAGCCTGCACGACCCTCCCCCTCGGAGACCAGCAATGAGGCCTCGCTGGTCCCCGCGCCGGCCGCGCCGCCTCTCCCCCTGGAGAGACGGGGCAGGAGTCCCGGGGCCAGGAGCAAAGCCGCGTCCTCCTCCACCCGCCCTCCCGGCGGGGCTTCCCGGCCGCCCGCCCCAGCGCGCTCCTCGCCTGTGCCCTGGCCTGGGCCTCCAGCCGCAGAAGCTCCAGAACCTTCTCCACAGGCCCCGTGGCCCCTGAACCCTGCGCCCAGGAACCACAGCGCACATGCGCAGAAGGCCTGAGCGGCTCCGGAGCTGGCGCCAAAATGCTCACGGACGTTTCCCATAAGCCCGCGCGCCTCTCCCGGAATAGGGTCTTCAAGCCTTTTTTTTTTTTTAATTTTGACAGAAGAAAAATTAAATCATCCTTAGTCCTACCGCAGAAATATAAACATTGTTAAGACTTTTTTCTTCTTCCTATGAACAAACGTTTCTAAATATACAAATATTTTGCACTTTGCTTTCCTCATTCACATTTCCAACATCATTCAGAAGCAATACCTATGTGCCTATATATCATTTTGAATTGCTCTAAAATATTGCATTGCATGGATTAACATAATTAAATGGTGCTGAGAAAACTGGGTCGCTACATGCAAAAGAATGAAGCTTGACCACTACCTCACACCATGCACAAAAACCAACTCAAAATGCATGAAAGAACTAGACATAAGGCCTGAAACCATAAAATATATAGAAGGAAATACAGGCAAAACACTACACGACATGCACCTCAAAGACATCTTTACAGACACAGCACCCAAAGCCGTGATAATGAAGGCAAAGATAACAGCTGGGACTACATCAAATTAAAGAGCTTCTGCACAGCAAAAGAGACAATAACAAAAACAAAGAGAATCCCCACCAACTGGGAGAACATTCTTGCACACAACAATAATGATAAAGGACTGATCATAAAAATCTACAAAGAGCTGATGAGACTCAACAAAAACAAAAACAAAAATAATCCAGTCAAAAAATGGACAGAAGAGCTAAAAAGAAACTTCTCCAAAGAGGAAATGCAAATGTCCAACAGGCATATGCAAAAATGTTCAACATCACTTGTCATCAGGGAAATGCAAATCAAAACTACCATGAGATACCATCTTACACCAGTGAGAATGGCACATATTCAAAAAACTAGCAACAACAAATGTTGGTGAGGGTGTGGAGAAAAAGGAACTCTCCTGCACTGCTGGTGGGACTGCAAACTGGTCCAACCACTATGGAGAGCTGTGTGGAAATTTCTTGACCTACTAAAGGTAGAGTAGGTCTGCCAGCAATTCCACTCCTATGTGTTTACCCAAATGACACAGAAACATTAATTCCAAAGGGCAGCTGCACCCCTATGTTTATAGCAGCACTATGTACAATGGTTAAGCTATGGAAACAACCCAAATGCCCAAAAATAGATGACTGGATCAAGAAGATGTGGTACATATACACCATGGAATATTACTCAGCAATCAAAAAAGATAAACATATGCAGTTTGCAGCAACATGGATGGAGCTGGAGGGGATCATGCTCTGTGAAATAAGCCAGAAAGAAAAAGAAAAATACCGGATGGTCTCAGTCATAGCAGGAATTTAGAAAACCTAAATAAAGGATCAGGAAAAAGACTAATTGAAACAAAGTGGAAATCAAAATAAACAAGCAACTATAAACCAGGGACACAATGGGGGGGAGGGCAGAGAGGAAGGATTGGAGTCAAAATAAGGGGTGGTGCAATTGTATGGGGAATATAACAAAAATGAAAATGCATACATTGTGCAAAAATGAAAAATGATATAAGAATTATAGAAAATAAAATACTAAAATAAAGAATACAGAAAAACTAAGCTTAGGTTAAATATTCAATAACAGGGAGTTGGGTGAATTAATTATGTTAATCTTCAAGCCTTTTTAACGCAGCAGACTACAATGCCAAAACTCAAACAAAACTCTTCTTCCAAGACAGCCTAGAGCAGGCAAAGCCTTTCCTGAATGGTTGTCAATTTGTCCAGATGTTTTCAACTAATTCCCTGAGACTCCAAAGTGAGCAGCTGGGTGCGTATTAAGACTGCTCTCTTTACGAACCATGCAAACCACTGACTGAGAGTTTATATTTAAAACCCGTTTTCCAAGGCATGTAAATCGGGAGTATTTACCAACTGTTGCTACCACCCTGCATTTGCTATTTTTCTGTCTCGTCCATTATTGTTAATCACTGTGATGAAAATGTCTTTGACCCTAACTGACTACAGGATAGTTGTAGGTAAGAAGCACGAGACTGGCGACATTCCTTTCAGATCTAGAGCCAGTGTCTCAGTCAGCAGGGACGGGCGCAGTGGACCTGTATCTGGGCAGTATTTTAGTCACGAGGAATGTAGATGCTTTCCCTCTTTCATCCCCTCTAACTAGTGGAAGCAACACACAGACACTTCCCTGAAATGTAATGATGACCAATCCCCTTGTCTCCCTCTTCCACCATATGTCACAATCACTTCTCTGCATCCATTGCCACATTCATGCATAAATTCAACTCTTAACACAGTACAATTTTGAAAATTGGACTAGTTCATAAAGAGAGGGTCAAGGAAAAGTTTCCAACTCATAGGCAAAATACTATGAAGGGCTTAGAGTAGTAGCCACCACACAAATAGTAGGAAGATTGAACCAGATATAAAAATATGCAACCCCATGGGTGAAACACCAAGAGATGTCAACATATGTTATTTTCTCTTTTTGTGCTTAGAAGCACTGAGACCATTGAAAACTGTGAAATTTGGGGGCACATTCCACAAATCTTACACAACGTTCTTTATGATCTTTCCATAATTTGTATAATGCTTTTCATTTTATTTCCTCTTTGCACAAAGAGTTGGACAATGTTGATATTTTCCTGTCATGTTTTTGGCTACAATATATTTTCATTAATAAATGAGATTCATTTTCTTAAAAAAGCATCTTAATTTGGAGGCAGAATGGGTAGAATTATCAGAAGTAGCAGACATAATACATGCATAGAGACATATCTCCAATTTATGTGTTGTTTGTCCAAAACAAATTATAAGACTCTAAATCACTTGCCCCTTTCATTAAGTATATTTCCCTGATAGTTTTGTTTCTCCTAAACAGTTTTTTCTTTTGCAAATTCGATTGTAGAATTTCTGCCAGAGACATTCTATGGTCCATTCACGCTGTTCTACATCTTGTAGTCTCATCTCACTTTTTTCATTCTTTGTTCATTAAACATTCATCAATCAGAAAACACTAGACTTTAGCATTATGAGCTAACAATCCTGCCACACAATTAATAATTCTGGGTATTTTTCTTCAAATGTGGTTTGTTGAAACATATGGTACCATCTTGCCTTTTCCACTTTTCAAAATTACATGTTGGATCTTTGGAGAAATGACTTTTTAAAATGTTGTCCAGTGAATGTTCTCAATTTTTTCCCTTCTTTTACATTACATATAACAATTCCACTTGTTCCATGCTAGAAACACATTTCATCACTTCCATGTAAAAGAATCAAATTTGTCAGATGAAATTAATTTCACAAGACAATCGTGGTAAATACACTATTGAGCATTTACTTTCTTATTCGTAATTAATGCTCCCCTTATAAAAACTATCTTGATACTAATGAGATTTCATCAATTCTTTCTAGAATGCATTCAACAAATTCCATTAAACAATGAAGCATTTCAATAACTCCTCCTACTGTTCTCTCAATAACCACTGAATGGGCGAGAGGGGTTTTCATTGCTACAGATGGCTAGCAGTTGCCAGCCTGTAGTAGCTTCCCCCGTCTCTGTCTGGCATTCTGGACAGAATATGCTAGATTCTCTATTTTTAAGGCAGAACCTGATTGCATCCCTAGTGTCTGATTCTTGTCAAAAGCTGCTTTTGGGAGAAGGCACATCCTTGGGATTGGCACCCTCTACCCACTCCTGACAGATGGGGTTTGCTTTGTAGGACCTGCTTGCAAGATTGGCCCTAACCGGCATCTGAGAAGTTCAAGTTCAATTGGTGGGAGCATTCCCACTAATCCCTGATAAGAAAAGTTTTCTACACTTAAACTGTTTGTATGACAAATGTAGTTTATGCTGAACACCTGCTTTCTTTCTGGGAATCTGGAGTCTTGGCATGTGCCAGGCACAGGGTGCCTATGCGTTCACCCTGCACTGGGAGAATTAATACGTCCCTTGCGACTCCATAGAGGGAAGACCCTCGTAATTCTGTACCTAGCCTCTGCTGAACGCAGTCCCGTGAGCCTTCTCCCTTCGCAGAATTTGCTTTGCATCGTTTGTTGTAACAAATCACAGTCGTTGAGTAGATTATATGTGCAGTCCTGTGAGACATCCTAGTGAGTTACTGAACCTTAAGGTGGTCTTGGGGAACCCTGACAAATATACACATACTTGTTTTAAAAATGACCTCTCAATATTCTAAATGTTTGTGGGCTCCTTTCTTCTGTATATTTCTAAATACCAAAAACATAACCAAATTTCACATGAAAAGTAAAAAGTATTGTGCCAGGGAAATACTGAAAAGGGACAGAAAATTTGGCCATAGAGTACTATTACTGAAATTGCTATAATATCTTTTGAGTAATATGGACCTCATTTCCTGTTGATTCAGGAAAAAAAATAAAAGTACTTTAAGAATTTCTGGGTTACAGTGCTAGTGCTCACCACCAGGGGCGGGTATGCCCACTGAGCTCTCTTCCAATAACAGGAGCCAGGGAAGAGACACCCACATAGTAAACCTAAGAAAGCACAAAAGCCAGCAGCACTAAGACTGACAGTCAGTAGAATGGCTTGTAAGGGCACTTAACAGCTTGCTGTCTTGTTTTGTTTTTGTTTATTTGTAAGCTTAGGCTCAACTGGGTCTCAGGTGAGTAGCTGTCTGGTCCATGGGGCAAACTACTATCAATGGGTCCAAGGAGAATATATGCATTTGATCTGGCCTCCAGTTCTTACACCATGGGGGCAAGAGAGAAAATTTAAATATACAGAGAAGACATTTTTATTTTTATGTTTTTAAAGATTTATTTATTTATACAAGCACTGGGTATAGTCAGAAGCGAGGGAGGGCGAGAGAATTCACCAGAGCCAGAGCACCAAACAGAACAAGCACATGGATGAAGTACACTGCTGAGGGGAGTAGCGGGCCGCAGGAGATGTCTGTGCGCCATGTGGGACCCTCGCTGGTGGTCGGGGATCTGGCCAGGGATCAAACAGGTGCTGCAGAGGTTGCAGGCTGCTTCGAAGCCCAGCACTCAACTGCTGTGCCACCAGGGGAGGCCCAGGGAAGACATTTTTAAAGGGCATCCTGTGTAATGAATCCTTACTACATGGAATTAAGTCCTCCATTACTAGAAAATAGTCAAGTATTCCAAGTCCATGGGAAAAAAAAAATCTAAAAAATGTTTAGTAGAAGCTACTGTTGAAACTGTTTTCTCTCTACCTCTATCCAAATTCTATCTATTAGTACAACAAAGTAAACTGAATCTAATTCCAATCCATTTCATATATTTTTACATGAGTGAATAGGACAGAATAACCAAGCAGAATTTCTAACGATTCTCTTGCAACTTTCCGTAACTTGCATTAAGTTCTCAACACTCAGCCTGTGCTGGCCTTGGGAGACAGGCCTCAGTGTGGTATCATCAGACCTTTAGAGAGATTTCCTCTTCTCTAGGCTCCCAAGGCTTTTCTCTCTGGGGTCTCCAGGACTTCCAGAGGAAGTCAGTTTCCCTCCTCTACTGGTTGGTCTCTGGAACCCTGGCAGCAGGCACTTTTCATTTTGGCTCGGCTCAATCTCAACTTCCAGAAGATCACACTGTGACATTCTAATCAAAATCTAGATAATTTAGTCATACTTCCAGTTCTCACATATACACATCTTCCAAACCAAACTATTAAATTGCAAATTAGTTTTCCTTAACCACAGATTATCCACAACCACACTACCTGGAAGCTCCTAAACCAGTTCCCACTGTTTTTTTGAGCTCATAATTAGTATAGGTGCCGTCTTGATACCCTCTAGAGGCCAGAATAATTAGACACGACTGGAAAGACGTGCAGAAAATGTACAAATGGACACAGCTCCTTTAGTTTTTTATCTAACGCAAATGAAATGTCTTGTGTAACTGCATTTTTGCTCTTGTCAGCAAAGACCAGAGCTTTCTCTCTGAATCCTTATGAGGACAAACCATAGTTTTCTGAGGTTAGATTCTTTTCACCACTTCCTGATGGAAAGGCATTTTTTTTTAAGATTTATTTATTTTTATATAAGAACCGGGGTACAGGTCAGATGCACGGGTGGGTGAGAGGATTCACCAGAGACAGAGCAGGGAACAGAACAGGCAGACTGAAGAAATACACAGCTGACGGGAGCAGCGGGCATGACAGGAGAGGTCTGCTGTGTCATGTGGGACCCTTGCCGGCCGGCTGGGATCAAACAAGTGCTGCAGAGGCTGTGGACAGCTTCACAGTGCGGCACTCAACAATCTGCACCACCAGGAAGACCCTGAAAGGCATTTTTATTCTCACTGAAATAGTCTGTTCACCAAATCTACCTGCAAAAGCATAGGGACAAAAGATTCATTTAAAATTGAAGATTAAAGCCAAAATCAAAAATGTCCCCCCATGGAATCAAAACCAAATTTCCAAATTGGGGAGAGTTGTGAGCAGAGGAAATGTGGTTTCAGATGCTATCCTGGACACCTTACCTAGACTTTGGAAGGAGAAAAAGAGTTTGGATGCAGCAATTGCAAAGAAAAGTTCATAACTGTGTGTATTGTCTCAGTGCCTAATGTTCACCACAAAGTTAATCTTGGGGTGCCATAAAAGCTGACATTTTAAAATACAATTTCTGTCTTTTTCTTAAGTATCTAGATCTTCAGTGGGCTCACAAGACTGGGGTTTCTTCATCCTAGAGTGATGTTCCCAGGTTTTTATGACCACAAGTATTAAGGAAATGTGAGTATTTAGCAAAACTTCATAAGGGCCATACTATTTATCTGAAACATCTCCATTCTACCAGGTCTTGAGTAAGTCCTGATCACCAGATCTGAAAGGAGGCCATGGTTCACTGGGAGGCATAGACATCCTAGTGTGTATAGAGTGACGAGTTCCAGCTGAAATCTCCTGGGTTATGTGTTACACGCTGTTTGATGCTATATACTTGCTATGTGTCTGGCACAATCTTCAAAATTGAAGTTTGGAATGGTGCTCCAAAGGACAATTGCAAAGGAGCTTAACCCCAGCCCACTTCTGGGAGCCACTCTTACCCAAAGAGGGCTCTGCACAATACCTAACCCTGACACAAATGTGTTCCTGCATGGATTTTTCCAAAGGTCTTTTTCAAGGTTTGGTTCATGGTGGATTTTGCCATATTCTGCTCTCCACTGGGTCCCCAAACTTCCTAAAAGTTTTCAATACGCACACAGTTGGGTTCTGTTATTATGATTAAGTTTCCCATAAGCGTTGGCAATGCCCTAGTGTGATATAGTCGCCACCATGAGGCAAGGCCTCAGGAGCCTCGCGGGGCAGCAGCATTGGGAGCAGAGCGAGACGGGGGAAAGACAACTCAAAGTCCAAGTAGAGAGAGAGAGAGAGAGAGACCTAGAGGGGCGCACACCCGGAGCAGAGCAGGCCTGGAGGGACAGCCCCTCATGACGTGCTGCGCCTTGTACAGTGCAGTCTCACCCTTATCGAGGAGCAGGCTCATGGAAGGCGGGTGAGTATGTGGTGGGGTGTCCTGGTGGACATGTGCATTTGGGGATGCATCATTGTCTGGCACAAGCTTGGGGGAGAGAATAGGAGCTGTTGCCAGGAGACTCCTTTTTTTCCCAATATCAAAGCATCCGAACTCTAGTTTCTGTTCTCATTTACCTTCCTGTCAAGTTGGTCTAGCAGGTTCTTCTAATCTGGCCATGAAGTCTGCCGGCTGTTTTCAGCAGATACTGGATTCCCAGGGAGAGAGTCATGGAAAGTCTGAGTGTTGCTGCTACTCTAGCCATAACACCAGTTGCTGTCTCTGCACTTGCTGTTTTCGGCATGTATAGAACCTCCCACCAGGACTTTTGCCCTGAGAGGTTCCCTATCTCAAACTTTCCCTGTTTCTGAACACCAAGAGGCACAGATTAGTGAACGCAAAGAAATATCTAGGCGAAGACACAGCATAGTCGATGGGCACAATAATCCGCGCTCCACAGTGCCTGAAGCTGGAGGAACATCAGCTGGACAGGGAACCGTGCTGCTGCCTGACCCATGTCCCTGCCCACACCCCGGTGTCCATGGCACATGACCCAACCTGAACTAATGATGAGGCGATAAATAATCAACTAATGATGACTCACTATTCATTGAAACAGCCATCATTGTTATATCCTATGAGACCCAGATTCTCCCAACTATGCAATTACCCCCAGGTCCAAGGAGACTTGCCCTGTGTTACCCAAACCAGAGAGCCCCCTCCTGGCTTGCAGGACAGTGTCAGCAGAGATGAGGAGAGTGATGGGGTTCAGGCATCCTGAAAGCATGGGTTCAGTATCAGGGACCCCTCACTGTGGACTGTTGTTGTGTGGGTGTGATGTCTGGGAAACCAGACACAAATGATCCCCTCTGGGAAGTCAGCCTGGACACACCAATTTGCTTGTTTGTCCTGTATGTCCCCTCAGACAGTGTCAGCCCCCTGAGCCTGGGCAAGGGCCCCTCTTGTCCACACTGTGTGATGAGCCCCTAGACCCAAATCTGGCACATGCTGGGTGTTCAGTACGTGTGTGGAGGCACCCCATCTGGGAGTCAGCTCCCCCATGTCACAGGTGGACTCTGTGTCCCTGGTGCTGCCTGATGCCTTTGATATCAATGACTGTGTCCCCTCAGTGTGGACTGTGGATCCCGGAACCCTAGTATCACTGCATTTGCGACGAGGCATGGAAGGAGGTGATTCAGATAAAGATGGTCATGAGGGTGATGCCCTCATCGAGAAGAGCAGGTGACTTTATAAGAAGAGGAAGAGAACCATGGGTGAGCCCCACAGAAAAGCCCATGTGGGGGCACCATGAGACACAGCCATTGAAATCCAGAAGAGAGATTGCAGGAGAATCCAAACCTGCCGACTCCTGATTTTGGGCTCTAGACTCCAGCAGCGGGAGCAAATGAATTGCTGTTGGCTAAACCCTCCATTCTGTGGTTGTCAAGGGGGCTCCAGCCAACTAACTCACCCCTCATGGAACTGTCCCCAGGTCACCCATCCCCCATGAAGAATTTGTGCTCAAAACTGGCGCAACCACTATGGAAAGCTGTGTGGAGATTCCTCAACCTGCTAAAGATGCAGCTTCCATATGATCCAGCCATTCCAGTCCCAGGTATTTCCCCAGAGGACACAGAATCATTAATTCAAAAGGGCAGCTGCACCCCTACGTTTTCAGCAGCACTGTTTACAATAGCTAAGCTTTGGAAAAAACCCAAATGCCCCAAAACAGATGACTGGATCAGGAAGATGTGGTAGTACATATACACCATGGAATATTACTCAGCATTCAAAAAAGATAAACACATGCAATTTGCAGCAACATGGATGGCGCTGGAAGGGATCATGCTCAGCGAAATAAGCCAGAAAGACCAGATGGTCTCACTCATAGCGGGAATTTAGGAAACCTGAATAAGAGACGAGGAAAAAGACTAATTATAATAAAATCAAAATCAATAAGCAACTATAAACCAGAAACACACCACGGGGGTGGGGGGTGGGCGGGGAGGAAGAGGAGGAGGGATTAGGATCAAAATAAGAGGGGTGGGAATTGTATGGGGAATAAAACCAAGATGAAAAGGTATATATTGTACAAAATTGAAAAATGATGTAAAAAAGGCATAAAATTAAAAAAAATAAATATAAAATAAAAAAAAACTAATCTGTGCTCAATTTGAACAATCAGACAATTTGTTATCACCAAAGACAAGCTGTCTGGTCAGCTTTTGTGAGGATGAGGACTTGATTTTACCAAATTCACTGGGTCTCACACTGCAATTTTTTTTTAAAGATTTATTTATTTATTTATACAGGCACTGGGTACAGTCAGAAGCACGGGAGGGTGAGAGAATTCACCAGAGCCAGAGCGGGGAGCAGAGCAGGCAGAAGGACCAAAGTACACTGCTGAGGGGGCAGCGGGCTGCAGGAGAGGTCTGTGCACCATGTGGGACCCTCCTCCAGTGGCCGGGGAGCAGCCGGGGATCGAACCAGCACTGCAGACGCTGCGGGCAGCTTCGCAACCCAGCGCTCAACCGCTGCGCCACCAGGGAGGCCCTCACACTGCAATTTTTGACCAAACAAACAGGGAGCAGCTGTACTGTTCGAGGGAGTACAGAATGAATCCCCTCCAAGGGGTTCCTGCCTCACTTCCCCACAGTCCTGGAGCACAGTGTGCCACCCCACCTGCTGTTTGTGACTGGCAGTGGTACTCAGCCTCGTCCTCAGGCTGTAGCCCAGTGATGGTCAGCGAGCCCGAGGTGCCAGATTTGGAGCCTGAGAATCGATCAGGGAACCCTGAGGGCCTATTGCTGTTATCATGTATCAGGAGTTTGGGGGTTGTTCCTGGGAGCTGTTGGTACCATTGCACATTATAACCCCCGATGTTGAGGCTGCTTCCAGCACAGGTGATGACGATGCTCTGGCCCAGTGCCCCAGACACTGAAGACAGCTGAGTCAGCTCAGACTGGGCCCAGGATCCTGGAAGTGGGAAAGATGCACAGAGGGTGATGCTGGGGTCTAGAGTCAGGAGGAAAAGTTAGGCCCTATGGATCCTCACCTGTGCAGTGAGAGATGATCATGAGGAGGAGAGGCATCCAGGCCACGGTGCTCACAGCCTCTGAGCCCCACATAGGGCTGGGCTGCCCCAGGCCTCCTTTTCTTCCCTACCTTCTGCCACAGGAGGGGATGTGCGTGCAAATGAGATTCCATCCAGGGACTTCCCAGCCCTCCCTGATCCCTGATGCTGCAGCCCAGCTCACAACCCACACTTGAGGAGTGTGGATGTTTCCTTCACCCCTTGGGAGAGCCTGGGAGGAAGCACCTCCTGCCACACATGGGTGGCTCAGGGACTGTGCCAGGCCAAGAGGACACAGCAGCTGATTGCCCATCAGGGAACATAAGCACCAGCCCTAAGCCCAGGCTGCTCTGAGTGAATCATCATCACTGAACAGCTGTGTAGCTCAAACAGGCAGCCCCACAGTGCCCCCTGCTGGTCGCAGGGCTCACACACACCATGACCCAGAGCCCTGGGAGCCCAGCTATTAAATGTCCGCAGCCACCAGGTCACTGTCTCTGGTCACACACCCAGCTCTGATCCAGGGTGCTGTGGTTCCAGGACACGGCCCTGGTTTCTGTAGGTTCTCTTCTGACAAGTTTCTTAGTCCATGGAGGTGCAAACATGTGCATTCAGAATATATTTGACTGCATTTGAGAAATAACAAAATGATCCAAATGAGCATCAGATCAGACAACACAGAATAAGGGAGAGAGAGCTGGTTGGAAGAACTTGAGAAGAAGTGCAGATAAGTGGCACAGAATAGAAATTCCCAAGAATAAACAAATGGCATATTCAAAAGAGGACAATTCAGCAAATATTTCTAAAAATTATCTAATTTTGGGTGCAGATTACATTTTTTCATAGTGATTGGTGACAATAAAGGCTTTGGAAGACTTCACACATGAGTGTGGATACATACCACTCTTTTAAACATTGTGATTAACCTTTATATTTGTAATTCTCCGGTTTCTGCGGATCTGTGTCATATATTTCTACCAGGATTCTGTTTAATTCACTTATAATTTATTTGTATTTTAAATATTTTCCCTTCCTTTTATTTATATACTTACTATCTTAGCTTAATAGCAAATAAACAGAAGATTTTATGTTCCCACTGTCTGGATAGTTGAATGCAGAACCCTGGCGTCCTCACCACACCCTGTTCTGCTCTGCTTTCACTTTGCGATGGTCCCCAGACTTCTAGACTCCGGGGTCTTGGGAAAATACCTGTGATCTCACATCCTCTCCTCAGTTATTCAAAGGATCCTCCTCCTTCATCTCAGGCAGGTCAGTAAATGCTCACACCCTTCAGGACCCTCACTGCTCTGGGCATGAACCCCACCCCTGGCCTCCCCTCAGGAGCCTGCAGGGTCTGCCCTGTGCCCTCACACACCTCACACCCTTCCTTGTTCTCAGACCTCCAGCCTCCCTCACACTCATGACTTCACCACCTGACCCCTTTCCCTTGCACGGTCCCCAGAGTGAAGCCTCCTCTGTGTGGGGGAGAGGAGGGCTGGCACTTGTCATCACAGTGAAGACATACAGGGTGTCAAGTCTGAGGGACATGGTTCTTCACAGCAGGATGTACCCCCATCATCACAAACAGGATTAGACAAAACTAATTTATATCGTGGGCAACTTTGAAGTTAACAAACTATAGAGAGTTGTCCCCTTAGTCCACATCAACAAGGATCAATGAAACACATCTTCTTTCATCTTCTTCTTTATCCTTCTTCTTCTGAATTGAAAACAATCATAAATACCATATCACTTCAGGGCCTCCCTGGTGATGTAGGGGTTAAAGACATAGCTACCAAGTTGTCACCAGCCACTGCAGCATGAGTTCTCTCCCTGGCCGGCAAGGGAGCTACCCACATGGTGTAACAGACATGTCCAGTCTTACCTGCTGCTCCCCTCAGCAGTGTATTTCAGTAGATCTGCTACCCACTTTCTCTGGTGAATCCTCTCACCCCTGCACCTCTAGCTTACACCCCGGTTGTTATATGCATAAATAAATAAAGCTTGAAAAAAAACTATATCACTTCATTGGCCATATATCACAATCTGGCATGTATTTACATTTTTATTGACCTCAAACTACTGTGCATTAATGTAACGTATTCCATCCGCTCTCTCATAACTTGTTTTGTTGAAATCTCCCAAGTGTGTGTCTAATTGGGTGGCGGCATAGATAGGAAAAATGCAGGGAGTGCAGGGCCCATGTCTGGGGCAGGTGGTCCATGGAGGACACACTGGGGTAGAACAAGGCCCAGACCGGCACGTGTCCTCACACACCATGTGCTGATTTCCTTTACCCACGGGCCCTGGGAGGGGTCATGTCTTCTCTGGACACAGATTTAAAACTTGTCTATCATCCTTCATGAGTTTTCCCACCAGCTCCTTTGGGCAGATTGGGTTATAGTGTTGATTATTAAAGTTCTTTGACCCTGTGGTATATTTTGAACTGCTTACTTTGTGTGAGTGAAAATTATCTTACAGGCTCTTAGTGCAGTGGAAGGAGGGCAGAAGTTCTAGCAACAACCTCCTCATGGCAGCTGATGTGCTCATGGGTGCGTCTGCTACCTAAGAATATGCTCCCACGCCTGTCTTTGGCTTCTGTCTCCTGTGGGCCAACCACACTGGTGTGCAAATTCCCTGAAGCCTACGAGACTACATGTGTTCTTATTCACTTGGTTTCACATGTGTGTAAAACACTTGCTAAGAGGACATACAAAGAGATCCATTTTATTTTCATGTGATTTATGTAAATATTGAAGCTCACGCATTAACCAAAACTTGCCTCCACCTTCTGGCTGAGAGGCATACCCATGTGACAGGGTCATGATGCTCCGACCTCACTGGAGTTCTGTGTCACTGTCTGTCTAATAGAGGGGGACAGAGCACAGAGATGACACACACCCCTCTGCACAGCTGAATGTCACAAACTGAAGGCAAAGTCAAAGGGGCCTAATGGTGTTAAAAGTGTCCTTGTGACCCAGTGGATCTCAAATGGAGTGATTCTCTGCCAGTCAGAGGATTCTGGAATGTCTTGAGCTGTTTTTATGGAGAAGGATGTACCAGCCTGTGAAGTGTGGCTTGCAGGATGGTTGAATACCTCCTCCCTGCACAGAGCAGCCTCCCACAGGCAATGACTCCACACTGTCTTGAGGAGCACAGAACTTGTTTCGGAATAAATCACCTTCATGAAGTAATCACAAAGGAAATACAGAATCATCCATCAAGACACGGGTGTCAGGGAAGAGGAAAGCTAGCAGAAGGATTCATACAGTCTCCACACAGACACTAGAGCAGGAGGCACAGGGAAGAACAACCTCCCTGGAGGGTCTGGTTGGGGGCAGACCCAGGCTGGGGAGGCTCTGGGAGTTTTGGTCTCACTTCCCTGTAAGTCTGGAGTGCTGTAGCTATAGCTACCATAAGAGAGGCAGTAGTAGTCGGCCTTGTCCTCTTGCTGCACCCCAGAGATGGTCAGGGAGGCAGCACTGGACGAGGTGTCCTTGGAACCAGTGAACCGATAAGGAACCCCTGAGGGTCTTTGATCATCACCGTAGATCAGCATGGTGGGGGCATTGCCTGGGTGCTTCTGGTACCAGAGAATTTAGTGGCTTCCAAAGTTGCCACTGCAGACCCCGACAGTGAGCCAGGTTGAGTCAGGTCAAACTGGGCCCAACAACCTGCAGGAGACCAGAACACAGAGGTCAGTGAGGACAGAAATGACCTCTATCCCAGGGAGGGAGGAGAGGTCATTATCTGAGGTGACATCCAGGTGTCCTCCCAGAATTCCCTTCAGGCAGCACCTGTGCAGAGGGCAAGGAGGGTGAGGATAGGATGAGCCCATGGTGTGATGCCTCTTGGCTCTACTTGCTGAGCCTCACAGCCCCTACTGAGGCCACCAATCCTTATGTGTCACCCTATTCACAGGTGGGAGGTCTCCATGCAAATCTTCCCCTCTCAGGAACCGGATCAAGCCCCTCCTGCAAGATAGGTTTGGGCACCAAATGAGTAAAAAAGATGGTAAGACTGGGGAGGGCTAACCTCCAGGGATACACAGGAAAACCTGCAAGAGGCCACAGAGAGCAGAGCTCACAGCTCAGGAACTGGGGAGCACCTGCGCCCTCTGGAGGATGCAGGCGAGATGGCGCCCCTCCAAGGAGACCAGCTCAGTGTCCAGCCCTCTGGACATCTCACTGGTCACGATCCGCTTATCAGATACGTTTCCCTACACGGAAGTATAATGGAAGCCTCCTTGTGTCTTTCTGTGGCTTTCTCGCTCAGTTTTAAAATCCCCTCGTATGGGTAAAGCAGGGACATGTATTCATCACCTATTGCAGGACATACCGGTCGCTTTCACGTTTCCACAGACATGAAGAAAGCAGCATTAAACAATTATGTGCTTATCATGTGACACAAATACTGATTTCAGAAATACCTAGGACTGGGATTTCAAAATTGTATCTTTTTTTGTAAGAAACTGTCATAGTGTTGTCTCAATTTGTCGTGACTTTTTGCATTCCCAGCAACAAGAGAGGATTCCTGCCCCCTCCCTGCAGGGCAGGATCTAAAGACGTCATTCATTCTTTTTAAACCATTCTGACAAGTGACATTTCATTATGGACACGTGCATTTCCTCAGGAACTTACAATGTGAGTCATTCTATACTCATTCACCATTCGCTCCTCTTCCTATGTGAGGGGCCTGCTCATCTGTTCAATTGGGGGAGGGTGTTGCCCTCCACAGGGGATGCAGGTATCTAACCTCACATATCCAACCTCTGCGGTGCAGGGAGGCTGTGCAGCCCCACAAAGCTTCCTACGGGCGATATTTCAACTGTATGAAAAATAATAAGAGAGAACCGGTACTGTATTTTCTACAAAGACAAAATTAGCTGCAGTGGAAATAAAGTGAGGAAATAGATTAAAAGTTCAGAGAACAAATGAAAAGTTCAATTGTAGAACTAACCCAGAGAATTGCTTACAATATAGTTTTAGAGGGAATTTCAGACAAAATCAAGAGAAAAAAGGATTCCAATTTATTTGCATACTATTAGTATTATATCAGTACATATTACTACTATTCTCATTACTATTTATTACTATGATGCCATAACATATGAAAGAGTGGAAATCTTCCTCACTCTTTTAGCAAGAACTTATGGCATGATGCATATGCAGTCAAATTACACAAGAAGAAAAATACAGACCAATAACATTACATATTAATATAGATGTTTTAAATAAAGTATTAACAAAGAGATCCCATGACCAGATGAATACATTGATGCATCCTTGCCAAATAGGATTTCATCCAATGATATGAGTTGTGTTCCGTATTATACAAAATTTTAATAGGATATTGTATTAACACATCACTAAATTTGATTATTGTCCCAAGTGAAGCTGAAAGAGCCTCTTACCCCATCTAATGCGAATTCCTAATAGAAGCCACATAAATTACAAGCCAGCAGATACATCTCTGATGAGGTAACAGCACTCTCATGCACACTGCATGTCACGGTCCTGCCACATCTCAGTGAGTGGGGAGGTGAAGGGGCGTTCCCAGGAACAGGCCAAGGCACCCTTTCCTCCATCACCACTCAACATTGCCCTGCAGGTGACGGGAAATGCAGTAAAGAAGTTAAATCAGTGTATTCACTTGGCGCTGATGGAAAAGACCAGAAGTCAGCCTGAGATGCAAATGCCGGCGTCACCTGGGAAGGTTGGTGCTGGGGCACAGGTGACAGCAGGGATCTCCCGGGGTGAGGACTCACTGACAGTGACTACTTCTGCCAACAGTGACAGACAGAGGCCTGCTGGTGGGACAAGGGGAGCAGAGAAGATGCCTTGGCCCTGTTGCGCAGGGGGAGAGCAGTTACCTCTGGGCTGAGTCCTAATCGGCCTCCCACTTGGGCTGCACCCCAAGTAGCAAGATGTCACGTGGCTCATAGAGTGATGGTGGCCTCACGGGAGGGGAAGGTCATGCATCAGTGAGGACACAGTGTGCCACTTCCACTGGGCCAGCTGAAGGGTTACGCACTATCTGTCCCAACACCACACTAAGAAGACACAGTGTGGACCCTGCAGCCACAGGCCACGCCCTCAGCCACTGCTAGGCCTCAGCTCTTGTGGAAGGCTCTTGTCTGTGGTGTTAGGGCCCAGGGAGTGGGGTGAGGGTGGCCTTTCCAGGACACCATGGGGACAATGAGGCCTCACATTGGGACTTTCATCTCCAGGGAAAACTCCCATTTATCGGAATGTCAATCTCTGTCCCCTCTGTCCCCAGGGCTCCCACCTTAAGTGTGGGAACACTATTAATAGGGTTGCAAGTTCCTACAAATATATCATTTCTTCTCTGCTTCTCTGGAAGGATCTCCTTCAGTTGTGTTTCTAAACCCCAAGTCCCCCCACCCTCAGCGACATATAGCCTGAGCCTGAGGTCCCTTGGGTGAGGAAGGAGCTGACTATGGCAGCAGCTGCCTCTGTGGCCAGAGGGCCTGATGCCGGGTGTCCCAGAGTACACAGGGAGTCACACGCAGTCACCCGTCACTGTGGAGACACCCCATTGCTCAGCACCCCTGACACCACGCAGACTGAGACCCTGTGGGAAAGGCAGCTCCCCAGGACAGGCTAGTGGACGGAGGCTCCTATCTCTTATAGCTGAGCTGAAGACAGACTTGGGGCATATGCACCCTATGACAGGCCAGCAGCTCTCAGGACACCTGCACCTCTGAGCCAGGCCTAGGCCTGGGGGATGAGGGTGGGCTCCACCTCCTGCTTCCTCCTCCTTCACCTCCCTGGTGGGAAACGCAGCCCAAGTCTAACTCGTATCTGTATAGACACGGCCAATGCGAGAAGAAATGAGCTTTTTTTAGATAAAGGTAAAGAGAAGATGAGACACATCCCTGTGTCCAAGGAAATTAGACCAAAAAAAGTGACAACAGATGACACCAGACTGAGGCCTGGTACTGAGAGCAGGGGTGACTGCTCCAGGCCGGGGCAGCAATGGGAGGATTTTGTCTCACATCCCTGTGGGTCTGGAGCACTGTGAGGACTTTGAGTCTCCATGATCTGCACTACAGTAGTAGTCGGCCTTGTCCTCAGGCTGCGCCCCGAGATGAGCAGGAGCCCCGCGTTGGCTGAGGCGTCTTTGGCTCCAGAGAAGCGGCTCGGGACCCCAGGGCCCTGGTGATGATCCAAGTCTGATTTTACTTCAAAAGATACCGGGGAGGCCTCCCTGGCTTCTGCTGGTGCCAGCGGATCCTGAAATCACCGACACTGATGTCACTGCTCAGGATGCAGGTGAGTCTGGCTCTTGCTCCAGGAGAAGCTGAGAGGGAGGGCGGCTGAGTCAGACAGGCTGGGAGAGGGGACCTGTTGACAGAAACACACTTAGTCACAGCAGCTGGATCCTGGGTAGATTTCCCTGGGATCTTAAATAGAAGTCAGAGGACAAGCAGGAGAAATATTCTTGTTTGAGGCCTGTCTTTTCCTGTGCGGTGAGAGGAGCAGGAGGAGCAGACGCGTCCAGGCCATGGTGCTCACAGCCCACTGAAGTCCACATGGGCTGGGCTGCCCAGGCCTCCTTTTCTTCCCCACCATCTGCCATAGCAGGTGCTGTGTATGCAAACAGGGTTCCACCCAGGGGCTGCCCAGCCCCTCCCCGAGCCCTGGGGCTGGGGCTCATCTCACACCCCACACTGAGGATGGGGGAGGCTTGCTTCACTCCTTCAGAGAATCCTGGGACGTAACACCGGCTGGCCCCCACACAGGATTCTGCTCAGGGACCGTGCCAGGCCAGAGAGGACATAGATGCTGTGTACTCATCAAGGGGCCCGCACCCAGCTCCACAGGCAAGTTCCCCTGCGTGAATATCCCTCACTGAGCAGCTGGGCAGGGAACACAGGCTCCTACCACACCACCCCCTACTGGTAATAGGCCACACAGCACCCTGGTGTAAGGCCTGTGAGCCCAGCTGTGTCTGCTGCTACAGGTCACTGTCTCTAGTCACACACCCAGGTGTGTCACACACCCAGATGCCCAGGTGCTGTGGTTCTAGGAACACAGTGTTAGTTACTGTAGGGTCATTCTTCAGGAGCGCAAACATATACATATGGAAATATTTTGAGGGCATTATAGGAAAAACAAAAAGATGCAGGTGTGAATTAGTCAGGAGCCGCAGTTGATGGGACAGGTGAGCTGGTGTGAAGGGGTTTGGAGTTTCCTCAGGTAAATGGCACTGAATAGAAACTTTCAGGAACAAAATAATGGCATATTCAAAAGGAAACAATTCAGCAAATATTTATAAATCTTTAATTTGGGGGACAGATTAGATTTGATTTAGTGATTTGATACAATAAATGCTTTGGAAGACTTCACAGGTGAATACAGCAGCGTATTTCTCTAATTGTAAATGGACCTTTATAGGTTTACGTTTGTAATGTCCGTGTATCTGTGTCATGTATTTCTGTCAGTATTTTGAGTCATATTCATACATTTTCCTTGTACAAAAAATACACGCAGGTGCCCTCCCAGATTTCCCCGCTGGCACCACCTGTGCCAAGGGCAAGGCGGGTGAGCATAAGCTGAGCCCCGGCCATGGTGGAGACATTCCAGGCGCTGCTTCCTGAGCCCAAGTGCAGGACGGAGCCCACCCCGCCTTAGGAGTCGCCCTTATCCGCAGGGGGGGGGGGTCTCCATTCCAATCTTCCCCTTCAGGAGGCTGAGCAAGCCCCACCTTCATCTAAGCGTGGGCACCAGCTGAGGAAAACAAAGCAGGGCTGCGGAGGGTTACACAGAACACCTGCAAGAAGCTGGGGAGACTCCCAGGTCAGGAACTGGGGAGACTCCCAGGTCAGGAACTGGGGAGACCAGCGCCCTCTGGTGGATGCAGGCGACATGGCTCGCCCCCAACACACTCCACCACACACCCTCACCCCTCCCACCAACCCATGCTGCGCTGTGGTTGGTGCTCATGGCCTCACCCCCCCATCCCTTGCTGCTCACAACCACATTGGCTTACTGGTGCTTTCATGTTTTCACAATCACGAATAAAGCAGCAGTAAACAATTTTGTGAGAATTGTGTACGCCACACGTCGCCGATTTAGGAAATAACCAGGACTGTGATATCTGCATGGTGTAATCTAAGTGTGTGTTTAGCCGTGTAAGAAAATGCCAGAGTCTTCAACGTGGCTGTAACGTCTTACCTTCCCACCAGGGATGAGGGAGAGGCCCCACCCCCTGCCGGGGGCACAGGATCTAATCATGTCATCGCATTTGGTCTCAGTCATTCTGACAGGAGACAAGTGGCATTTCTTTATTTACATTTGCATCTTCAAAATGACGTATACATTGAACATCTTTGTATATTTATTCACTTTTTGCACATCTTTCTATGTACGGGGTCACTTCATCTGCTCAATGGAGGACGGTGTTGCCTACACCTGACACAAGAGCTCCACAAATACCTAATCTCAGGTGGAAGAAAGAACCCCATTCCCTTTAAGGTGTCAGAGCTCAGGGAGGTCTCAATAAAGTCCAGGCTGGTTCTAGGTGACATAATCAAGACTGGGAAGGAGTCACTGGTTCCCCGGGGCACACATGTCACATCTTCATCCTTACTGTCACTCCTGTGCGTCAATTGAAAGATTTCTGTGCTTATGGTAGGGAAATAATTCATTTTGCATTGGGAGACAAATATATACAAAAGGAGATGTTTTCTTTTACACCATAAAGACAGAAAGTCGAGGACATGGAGCCTACAGGACAGTAGGACAAGTGACAGCCGAGAAACCAGGAGTTGTGTTGCTCAGAGGCAGGGCAGGATAACGGGCTCCAGGAGTGGAGCAATTCTGTCCCCTGCATCCAGGCAATATGAGTCTCCCCCATCCCCACAGCACAGGAGCACTTCGGAGGGCGCTGGGCTTGCGTTCACAACTGTAGCCAGGAGAGTCAGCCTTGTCTACAGCCTTGAGTCCAGGAAGGGACAGAAGCCCTTTGGCAGAGGTGTCATTGGGCCCATAGATCAGCTGGGTACCCCGAATCACAACTTAGTGTTTAAGTCTGAGTAGTACAGGAGGAAGTAGGGAGGGTCCCCTCCCTTCTGGCAGTACCAATATATACTGTTTGTCCCATCATTGGAGACACCACTCGGGGTGCAGGAGAGTCTGGCTGTTGTTCCCAGATGTGCAGAGAATAAGGGCAACTAAGTCAGCACTGACTGGGAGAGGAAACCTACAAGCATAGATATTATGGATAACGGGGCACCGAGGTAAAAATTCTCATTGCTCTGATTCAGAGCGCTGATTAGGCTAGAGTGGTCTGTGATGTCCCCCAGGCCTGCCCCTACCTGTGCAGTGAGAGAGAAGCAGGGGGAGGAGAGGTGTCCAGGCCGTGGTGCTCACAGCCCCCAACCCTCGCATGGGGCTGGGCTGCCTCAGGCCTCCTTTTCTTCCTCACCCTCTGCCACAGGAGGGGCTGTGCATGCAAATGGGGTTCCACCCAGAGACTGCCAACCCTGCCCTCAGCCCTGGTGCTGGAGCTCAGCTCACATTCCACACTGAGGAGGAGGAAGTTTACTTCTCCCTTTGGGAGAGCCCTGCTGGGAATCACCCACTGCCACCACATACGTCCCTGCTCAGGAGACTGTGCCAGCCCAAAGGGGCACAGCTGCTGAGTCCCGGTCCGAGAGCCCAGGGTCCTGCCCCAAGTCCAGGCTCTTCTCAGGGAATAGCCCTCACTGAGCTGCTGTGTTGGGAACACAGGGCAGTTCCACAGCGTCCCCTGCTGTCCTCAGTGCACACTCACCATGACCCTCACCTAGCCTAAAACAGCTCCTTTTGTATATATTGTATATCAGCTTCATTTCCGCTTCATGAAAATCTGCCTCCCCAAGGCTGGTCTATAGCAGGTGAAGCGTCTCAGGGGTCTACTGAGGTTCTACAAAATTTCTTTTGCTCAACCAAATGACAGGCTACCAAAAATTTATTTCTGTTTAGATTTTTGGGAAGCTTTGTCATAAAAATCAGAAGACAGCAGCAACAACCTTATTTAATCTATCTGAAAGCTCCTCCCCTAAGTATAACCTTGACAGTCAAACCATAAACTTTAATTTATTTTTAAAAACCTTAATAATTTTTGACACTGGAAAGATATTATGTACCCAACATCATTAACCCAGAGAAGAGATATGATTATATCCAATATGACCTTATAACCACGTTTTAAAACAACCCATTAGATTAAAAATTAGTTACTATTAACCAAAAATTATTTCCGATCATATGTTCCCAAAACACTAAGGTAACTAATTTTTTTTATAACAAATCATGTGAGTATGCAAAATTTTTTTTTAAATTCCTTTTTCAGACCTTTACCACTTATTTTTTGTTTTCTTAAAATTCCTCATTCTGACCTTCAACATTTGCTTTAACATTTCTTACTTTACTTTTAGGACCTTTAAAATATCTGTTTTTAATACATGTTTTTCTTGGCAAACACACATCCCATTTTACATTTATTTAGGATTATTACATTCTTTGTTTGCAGTAAGACATTATAATACTGTTATACTATCATTTCTTTGGGCTAGATGACTGCACTGTAAAAACACTCTGGGTAATATGACATTAAGATTTTAACTTTTTTACCATAAGGAGCAAAACGTAAACGTGAAGATTTAGTTGTAGCTTTAGTTTCTATTAGGACTGGAATTCCACTTTGCAAGGTTGTTGATGAAATAATGGCACATACCAAGGTTTTTCTAGATTGGCTAATAATCAGATAAGCATTAGGCAGATTCATAAAATCAAGAAAAATCAGAGAGACATATTAATACTATGCATATTTTCCATATACATGTGACTCAGTAGGAAAGCCAAAAGTACCTTTTATACCAGTAGTTGCTTTTGAAGTCAACACACTAGACAAAGTATTGATACCCAACATGGTAACACAAACAGACACAGAGATCTCTTGATATACATTTAAAATTTTGGCCATGTCTACCAATTTTAAGAGATAGTCATTTTATCAATATTTGTGAAGACACTAAGAAACCTGTTATTGATTTAATTTCAGTCCTTTAGCAACTCCTTTCGATCAACCATGTCCTAAATTTGTATTTTAAGAGTGACTCTTTGGCTTTAAGGAAGTTGTGCACAGAGAATTTACATTAGTATTTTAAGACCAGAAAAAAAAAATTCTTTTAAATTGTAAAAGAGACTTCATAAAACACCTTAACCTAGTTTTTGAAATACCTTAGATTTTATTTTAAGTTTGATACTCTAATTTACCAAGTTTTTAAATACATTTTTATATGAAGAAGGTTTTCAATAAGATAGAAGCTAAACTCTTTACTTGGAATAAGTGTCTAATCTTAATGGTTACTAAGGACCTACAGCTCGAGACCACAACAATTTTAAAGTCAAGCAGTTTTTACTAACTTTTTTTTTACATAAGGAGTTTATATTTTTAAGAAAGGATCCTTTGGCTTTAAGCTGTTGCCCTTTTATCGCACTGAGAACAAGCATATTTTTAAGGCAAAAAAGAATACTTTTCTGAGGACAGGAGAAGAGGTACATTTTTACAGTTTACCCGTTTTTAGACATTTATCAGTTTTGGGGTTCAGATTTAACTCCAAAATGTTGCATTTTCACTCTGTATTTTACCAGATTCATTAATCTTAACCAAAAAACTGAGACTTTACAGGCCCAATAAGCAAATAAAAAAGGTTTTACTCAACCAATAAGCATGTTGAAGGACAAAGAGGGAAATGTAATCTACTTTTTTTATCTTTTGAACAGACTAGGATAGTATCTCAAGATGGACAAAAGGAGAGTCCAGTCCCCCACAGCAGGAAGGCAGTAGAGACATGCCAATGATCTCCACATTGGAGAAAAAGTTCAGCCTGCCGCAGTGGGGTGATACTGTTTTAATAAAAGTCTTTTAGTCTCATATAGTCATGTTATATCCATTTCCTAGAATCTTAATAATTGCGAATGAACTTTAAATACCATTTTTAGAAATATCATTTTTATTTTTCTTAAAAAGAACAAATGGCTAAACCCTAGTGTCAGGGACCCTGGCCCCTCCTCAAACAATTAACAGGAAAAGCTTGAAGCAATTCTCCCTCCAATTGTTTTTCATGAAACATTTTTCAATGAGTGCCTCAAGATCTCCTGGAGACAGAGTTCTTGCTTTTGGGTCTGGGCCGCACCCATACTGCCGCTGTGGCGCAGGAGGACAAGCGCTGGCTGTGTTCTGGCCTGGCTCTCTGCACTCATGAAAACGTGTTCACCCTCAATAGACTCCAAGGAGGACTCCCCATCTCCCGGCAAAGAGATCAGATTCCATAATGACCAAACTGATAGCAGAATAGCCTCCTCTTGATGGTGAGCAACTCTCAAACATATACCCATTTCCTTCCTTGGTTTCACTTCTACTGTCCCCTCCACGGGAAGAAGAACAAGTTGCTTCTGCAAAGCAAAAGAGTTCCTGAAAGGACGACGCATGCCCTCTCCACCCAAACCTGTCAGCAAAGTTTTAAGAAGCTTCACGGACTCAGATTTTTTACTTCTATTTTGTTCCATGGTTCCCCTGTGGATTCCGAAGCGTATTTTACTCCCAGGAAGGCTTACCTTTGGATGTTCAGTCACCTGCGTTTCTTTTTTTCATTTCCCCATGTGTTTCCCCCACTCAAGTGGGCAGATCTTATCCTCCCTCAGGTCCCAGTTCGGGCACCTGTTGCTGGAGTCCAGCTCTGTGAACAGGGTTGAGAGAGGAATCTGAAAGAAGTGAGGAATAAAGAAATGACAGGCAGAAAATAGAGTTTAAGAGGGGGACCCAGGGCACGCCAGGCCTCCCATTCCATGCTCCAGCGTCCGAGTGCCTGGAGCAACTCATATTTATTGGGATAGACTGCCCCCTACTTCCTACAAGACAATGGATTATTCTTTTATTTCTTAGTATCCAGCATTATTCTGGCACACATGCACTACCAAGGTTCTGCGTGACCAGGTTATTCGGTTCTTTCTTCTAATCTAGATTGTCTCCCAGGCAGTTCTGCTGACACAAGAAAGAGCATCCTGATGGTCCTCGGGCCAGTCTTCCCACCTGGGGTTATGAGTCTTTTAGCCACAGCCATGACCTTGTTAGTTTCCTTGTCTCAGCACTTTGTGCCTTAGGGGTCTCCAACATATCATGACCTCATGTTTCAAGTGGATCACACACACACACACACACACACACACGCAGAGTGTCTTTCTGGGCTGCATCTGCGGCGATGGATGGACCCATTCCCTGGGATCCTCCCGGAGATTGCCACCGATGATTTGTCCCTCTCCAGGCCTAGGTAGCTCTTTCCAAAGGAGAAGGATTCTTTCCATTGACAAGGAAAGCTCCGAATTCCCAACTCCCTGGTCCCTACAGAAGGGCGGTAGGAGTTGACGTATTGATGTGGCCCGGGGAGAGCAAGAGTCCAGGGTTCTTCTTGGCCTCCACTTGCCCTTTCACTCCCTCCAGCAGTTTTCTTCAAGGTTACAGACACACATGTTGGCCTCCCCTTCCTGCTCCCTGCTCCCCACAACCTGCTCCTCATTATTTGCCACCATAGTGGAATCTCTGCCACCATCATCATGATCTGAGTTCTAGCAGGAGACAGAAAAAGACAGCATGCCATCTGTCAGGACACAGGGGCACAGGGGATGACTACCAATGTGGGCAAGTTGATCTGGAACACAAGAATTTTCATTCTATTCTGTCCATTCTTTTTTTTTTGGAATGTTTTATTTTTTTTTTTTAATGCTTACAAGAACTGGGGTACAATCCAGCAGTGTGGGGTGTGAAAGGATTCATCAGAGACAGAGTAGGGACTAGAATACACTGCTGAGGGAAGCAGCCCGCCAGTCAGGGGTGGTGTGCTCCGCCCTGTGTGTCAGCTCCCTCAGGGTGGATCCAATGCATGTAGTGGATAACTTCAGAGCTGCCTCTTAACCCCTTCCCCACCAGGGAAGCCCTATTTTGTCCCAGTCTTTTTTGTGGTTTGTTTTTTGGTAAAGGCGATGAACCAGGCAGAGGGAGGCTCTCTCAGCTATTTCAAATGTTGTTTTATGAAAAGTCATGGCTCCATTCATCATTTGGTCTTTTTCATTCCATAGGTATGAACAGCTTTCAGAACTCTTGTATTAGAAAGCTGGAAGGGTCTGGAATGTGAATGCTTGTCTTAATTTCCCTTTTTATTTTTCTAAATCAAAGCATATAAAGCTGTGGGGTAAAAAGACTACATTGATAATTTAAAAACAAATTCAAAAGGCAAAATGTGCTTCTTTGGATTTACAAGTGAGCAGGAGCCTAGGTTCAGGGCAGAAACCCAAACCCACTCACTACCATCAATGAGATGACCTTGACATTCAATCAGGTGAAACTGCTCTGCCCACGACTGCCTGACTGGCAGGAGGGCCATCGATTCACCCTTAAAAGTAGTTTGTTACGACCGCAATGGAATGATTCACTTCGCAAATAATTTTCCCAGCTCCTTTTCACCTGCCCAAGATCGGGGATGGAAGTTCACTGGTGAGCTTTTCATTAGCTTGGGTCAAGAGACCTGTGTAAATTCTAGGAAATTTCCACCATAGAATAAAATAAAATGACCTACGGTCAACAATGATTTTTCATCCAAAGAGAAACACTTTCATGAGTTAGCTCGGTGATTTCCATTATTTTGAATTGTGAATTAGAACACCTGTGTGCAAGGGCAGCTCATATCCATGTAGAGTTTCAGAATCACAACATTTTACAATGAGAAAAAAAAAATAAGGCAATTAAAAAAAGATTTTGAATAGGAGAGGGTGCTAGAAGAAATGAATAAATATCCCCCAAATGGTGAAAGATCGTGTACTTATTCTTGATTTACATACACATAGGTCAAATAATGTATCAATTTTGTGAATAAAGAAAATTTTCAGCAAATTTCCAAAAGTTCTGCTCTAATGATCTCTTTCGTCAGATGAGGAAGCCTGCAAATCTCAGTATCTAGATCTTGGAAAAGGCAAATATGGGATCCTGAATACAGAACATTTGACAAAGGACAATGTTAAGGAGTATTTGGATAATGAGATGACAAGAAAAATCAGATATAGGGGCATCTTTGGATACATAGTGATTCTGATTTAAGAAAGAAAACAAGAAACTGAAGGGGGATTGAATATAGTGAACATATTAATGGGCAGGAATTTTCCTTTATAAAACTGCATTGAGAAGCCATGTGAGTCTAATGGACAGTGTGAAGAGTAACAATAGGTCCACAGAGAAATAAACATAATAAGAGAAACTGATTAAAGGGAAAATGGAAAAGCTTTGGATTATTTGACTTAAAGTAAAGGATACTTGTGTGGTCGTGATTTTGTCAGTATTGATTTAACCAAACAACGGGACACAGCTGTATTGGTTAGAAGCAGGAAGAGAAATAGAGAGACCTGACAGTTTATATGAACTGCCTAAGCCATCACAGCAAGACAAGAGATTATGCTGAGCAATGGTAAATAAAATAGCAAGATCATCATTGCAGTAAAAAGAAGAATTATGCCAGATGAAAGAGATAGCATAATAAAAGGGAAAATAATGGAATCATCAGGATTTGAGTAGAGGAGGATAATTCAGTCATTAGGATTTTTAAAATTTTGAATTTTTTACATCATTGTTCATTTTTAAAAAATATTTGCTTTCCCCCACCACCTCAGGTGTAGTCCCCATAGAATTTTCTTCACCAACGTACCCATGCACCATCAGCTCAGTCTCCTGTGATCCTCGCTCCCTCCCTCTGACCCTTCTCCAACCTCTTTCATACAGAATATCTCTGATTTATAATTGTCTGTTTTTGCCTTTTGTGTTTTTTATTGTTATTATTTTTTTACACTGAAGTTTTATTTGGTTCCCCTATATTCCTGCTATAAGCAAAATCATCCAATATTTTTCTTTGACCTTCTGGCTTATTTCATTGAGAATAATTTCTCCTAGCTCCATCCACATTTCTGCGAATGGCATGATTTTATCTTTTTCATTGCTCAGTAGTATTCCATTGTGTAGGTAGGCCACATCTTGATGCAGACACCAGTTTTGGGACATTTGGGTTGTTTCCAGGTTTTTCCTATTGTAAATAGTGCTGCAATGAACATAGGGTTTGTTAGGATTTTTTACTTTTAGAATTTGGTCTTGTTTTAGTTTAAAAAAATTAAACTTAAACTTAATTTTACTTTCTCCTTCATAGCTGACTTAAATAAGAGCAGACCTTCCATTACAGCAGACTTAAATAAGAGCAGACATTCCATGCTCTTAAATAAGAGCAGACCTTCCATTAAATAAGAGCAGTACCTTCCAGTACTGCTCAGTACTCCCAAGCAGAGGACTGTCAAACTTACTTTCTACTCTGGGACTTAGTTACTGATCCCCTCTGTGGGATATGGAATAAGTGAATACCAGCAGATTCTCCAAAAGTGGCCAAGAAACCATGCGGAAGCCATTGCCTTGACAGGAAGGTTAAAGAATGGAGGCAAAGCATTTCCAAGTTGTCAGGGACTTGAAAGAGTCCCTGATTTTTAAATATGAGCCAAGGAAATTTGTGAATTTTCAGCCTGGGATTGAGAGATCAGAGTGACTGGTTCCCACTTATTTCCATCAGTGTTTTTGTGCTTATCGCCAGAGGCAAGGAGAGAGATTGAACACTTGATGATGAGTATTTTCTGAAATATGTTTTCTAGTTTATATCCTATAGCAGAGATCAGGAAACGAGCTTGTCAGCCAGATCCCATATGGTTCCTATTTGTGTATGGATGGTCATTTACATTTCCACAACGTGGAATAAGAAATCACAAGAAGAATCTTTTTGTGACATATGAAGATTATAAGAAATTCAACCTTCAGAGTGCACATGGCCATGTTCAATCCTGGCTGCTTTGGCACGCAACAGCATGAGGAAGCAGTTGCCAAGTTGTCTACAGGCATGCTTCCCTTAAAACTCTATGTGACCCATTACAAAAAAAGGTTGTCATCCAACCTCTGTATGGACAGTGTGAAGAGCCTATTTCATTAGGATAGCCTATTTCATTAGGCTATTTCATTAGGATATGTAACTTTTGAAAACAATATGTCTATTCATTTTCCATGAGAGGAATTTTGATCAACAATTTTGATAAACTATGAAATCACAGGATCCGTTTTGGAAATTAGTGGCCACAAGTCTTTTTTTAAATAGTTTTATTTTCTTACATCACTATTAAATTTGGACTGTATTTAATTTCTCCCTTCAAGTGTAGTTTCCACCACCACAGCACCCATGATCCATCACCACAGTCCCTTGTGCTCTTCCCTCCTCTGTTTTGACTCCTCTTGCTCCTTCCCTGCTGTTTGTCTCAAGTTATATGGTCAGCTTGCAAACTCTGTCTTTTTTCTGACCCTTTATTCAGTTTCTCTATTTTCCATATATAAGTGGAATCATCCAATATTTATCTTTTTCCTTCTGACTTACCTAGCTTAGCATCATCCCTTCCAGCTTCATCTTAGTCTAAGCTCTGCTGTTATTGGAGAAGTCTAATGAGTAAGTACAGAAAAACTCACCCACAACAAGATATCAAGGTAGATTTTGGCAAGATATAAACTTCATTATTTCTGAATCAAATCATTGACCCAGGACCTGGGGATTTGTATGTCCGAGCAAGTTTCGGGGGTCTTGTGGACAATAGGAAAGTTTTCTAGGACGTGAAGAGGAGCCACTTGCACAGAATGTTATCGGTGTGGATATCCTATGCCATTGTTCATTATTCACTACATTGATATTCATTTCTTCCAAATGTAGAAAGTGACTTTTCAGATGGATCTAAAAAATGCCACTGAAATTTAATTGAAGAAAAATCTCCTGAAATAGCAAAAGAGGAGGGGACTCCCTGGTGATGCAAGGGGTTAAGATGCAACCTACAAAGCTCACCACAGCCACTACAGCACAAGATCGATCCCCAGCCAGGGAGGTGACTCACATGGCACAGCAGACCTCTCCTGACTTGCCCGCTGCTCCCCTCAGCGGTATGTTTCGCTCTATCTGCCTGTTCTGTTCTCAACTCTGTCTCTGGTGAATCCTCTCACCCCCCAAAACTCTGGCCTGTGCTCCAGTTATTGTATGTAGAAATAAATACATTGAAAAAAAAAAAAAAGAGGAAACAAACCGTGATGTGGGTTTTTGAAACTAAACTCCCTGTTGCTTTCTCCAGCCCTTTAAAAGATCACAAGGGCGTCAGATGATCCCAACTGAGGCAATATGATGACCAAGTTCTCTTCCAGAGGGCAAGGAGAGGATGAAATAACATATTCAGAATAGAGATAAAATATACCAGTCACAAATATCATCACCTGCAGGATTCTCCTAACAGAGACGAGAGAGTAATAATGTTCTTCCCAGACAAACAAAAGCTGAAGAAGTGGTTCGCTAACACTTGATCTTCCCTGAAAGAAATGTTTAAAAGAGATCCCCTGTATAATTCAAAGAGAAGAAAATTCATAAAAAAAAAAATGCTGAGCAGGGAAATAGGACTAGAAAACTAAAGTCAAAGAGGCAGTAGAAAATCCCTCTATTCTCATTTATCAATAATTACCCTAAAAAACAGAAATCAACTGAGCTCACCAATCCAAGAGCAGAGAGAGGCCAGCCTCGGTTCAGAAAACAAAACCCAAGTTTATGCAGTCCCCAGGAGACCCATCTGAGCCCCAAAGATGAGCACAGGCTCATGGCTCAAGGTTGAATGTTACAAAGGGCATGGGCGTCTATGTTTCCTTATGTTCAGTGATTGTGCAGGTCCTGGGAAAAATCCCTTATATTATCACAAGCTTCCAGTAGAGTCACATTGCATTCTTTTTCTCCCCAAAATTTTGGAGCTACTTTTAAGTCTAGCCAGATCCCCTTCTTCTAGACATGAGTGACAACTAAGGTGATGATGCAGCTGGATAACTCCTTAGTCTGTGGAAAGTAGATGTAGACAAAATAGAAATGAACATACGAAAGGATGGTTGCTTAGTGATTGTTGCTGGAAGCCTGAAAAAACACTCTCTGTAAGCTGCCCCCTCTGATCATTTTTGGATGTTTCACAACTAAATTGTCCCTCATTGAAATAAAGGTAGAAATAATGGAGTATGTTTTTCCTGAAATAAATCTGCAGCTAGCATCACTTTCAGCAATACAGCACACAGATCTCTGCACTTGGCCTCGACACCACATTCAGTAATTATAAATAGTGAGAACACACATCTTAGAAAACAAAGGAAAAAATAAAACTTCATAATGTAAATACATGGTGTTTGAATGGCAGACAAATGAGCACGCATGCATACATAAAATGGTCTGGTCACACAGCCAACAATGTGCAACATGATATTATAATGGAAACATAAAGGGACATTTACTAGGTACTGCTATAATTAAAGAAGTTTTAGTGGCACAGATGATGAATAGGGTCTGATATCTCTTATGTGGTGGACTGAGCTTTCTCTTTTTTTTTTTTTAAGATTTATTAATTTATTTATACAAGCACTGGGTACAGTCAGAAGCGCAGGAGGGTGAGAGAATTCACCAGAGCCAGAACGGGGAGCAGAACAGGCAGAAAGACCAAAGTACACTGCTGAGGGGAGCAGCGGGCACGGCAGGAGAGGTCTGTGTGACATGTGGGACCCTCGACGGGGGCTGGGAATCGAACCGGCGCTGCAGAGGCTGCAGTGCAGCTTTGCAGCCCAGCGCTCAACTGCTGTGCCACCAGGAGAGGCCCCAGCTTTCTCTTAAGACAGATCATGAGGTAAGAGAAAATGGAACTCAAGGAAAGAAATACAGTGATCTTGTAAAAATTGACATTAAAATTTCTAAATAGAAGAAGACAAAGATCTCATGAAGTTCAATGATAAAACTAGAAGCAGACATTTTTTTGGAGAGAGTTTTTGCAAATATCCCAAAGCAGACAAAAATGTGTTTTATCTTTCCAGGGCAAAAGAAGTTAATAGGAACATAAAAATTAATATATTTTTTTCAGATTTTTTTCTGTACTGATTTGATATTGCTCTCTTGAGTATATAAAGGAGTGTGTTAATGGATATCTAACAGCATATCACATTATAGTTCTTTGAGTTTCAAACATTTTTACATGCATCTATCTGTATATCATTATTTTTCTATCACTACCCGCAGCTTTATTGTAGATTGTCCCTATAACCACTTGAAAAGCCCAGGTCTACTTTAAAATTTTTAATTTTAATTAGAAGGTATCTGACCTAAGCATTGTGATACATGATTTTTCATGTTCTCATTCCTCTAAATCACATGAAAGTTTTTCTTAATCTTTTTTTTTATTTATTTTTTTAATAGAGGCATGTTTTTATTTATTTATTTATTTTGTTTGTTTGTTTATACAAGCACTGGGTACAGTCAGAAGCGCGGGAGGGTGAGAGAATTCACCAGAGCCAGAGCGGGGAGCAGAGCAGGCAGAAGGACCGAAGTACACTTCTGAGGGGAGCAGCGGGCGGCAGGAGAGGTCTGCGCGCCATGTGGGACCCTCCTCCGGTGGCCGGGGAGCAGCCGGGGATCGAACCGGTGCCGCAGAGGCCGCGGGCAGCTTCGCAACCCAGCGCTCAACCACTGTGCCACCGAGGAGGCCCGATTTTCTTAATCTTGACTTTCAACATCCTTTAGTTTTTGCTGTGTGCTATGTATTCAACTCATGTGTACGCTCTCCTCAAGTGTATCTTTTTTCTCTTAAAAGTTTATCATATACAATATATATGTGTTTGTTTGGCATCTTACTTTCATATTTTGTTTTTCCAGAATACGTTCTGTATACTCTTAGGTGTGTCCAATGGTACTAAAAATTATGTTTGCCTGTTTTCTAATGGAAAATTGATCTATAATTATTAGTCATACATATATATATATGTATATATATTCACTACCCATGCCTTGAAAGAAACATTAAAATGGTATTCTTAAAAGAAGCAGGAAAAGGTGTCCCATAGTCTTCTAACTCTTTTCCATCTCCAAACCCATCTAAATCTTGCTTGGTTTCTTTTTTTTTTTTTTTTTAGCAAAGTCTTTGCCTTTACTTTTAGCCCATAATGTTAGTTGAATCATTATTTTTTAGTAAAAATTCAGTTTTGAAAGCAAAACATTGTACATTATTTAAATATTGCTCTATTTCTAAATTTATTGTACTTTAAATTGCTTCACCATTTCCATTTCATTACCGAGATGTACCAATCTTTAGATAATCTTAAATTTACAGTTAATTTCTGAAATTTTACTCTTTTCCTCTTTTTTTCAGTCTTAAATAATAACTTGCTTTAATATAATCAACCTAAATCTTTCCCTCTTCAGAAATCTGAGAACCTGTCCCTTTCAATTCTGCATCTAATATTTCCAAGAATGTGTGACTTTATGTATTTCTTTACAAGTGAACAGAATTCTCTCAGTGATCTCTGGAAATTTAGAAGATTCTTTCCTAAACTTGAAGTTTAGAAACATCATCAAATTCATCTATCTATTTCTCTACTCTCTGTTTATCAAACAACCTATGATCGAGTGATAGATCCATCCATCCATCCATCCATCCATCCATCCACCCATTCATCATCAATCATGTATCTAGTGATTTCTCTTTGCTATTTGTTTTTCTTCTCTTTTACAGTTGCAACAACAATTTTTATGTTGATTTTCCATTGGTTATGCTCCCTGAAATAAATGAGAAAGAGCAGGCAAGTAACATACAAAGAAAATGACAGTTGTAATACTAATACATTTATTCGATGTTCATCATGAGTAAACTGCATCATCAAAGTTGCCAGAAAGGCCCCCGAACTCTGGTGGGAGCCCTGTGTCACCTTTGCATTTTGTCTCAGTTATCCTCAGGGCCCCAGGGTCCAAACCAATTCTTTCCTGGTGGGGGAGTCTGGGTGGCAATCAGGAGGTAGGGGTGACTTGAGGATTGGAAAGTTGCAAATGACAGAACCAGGGCCCAGGAGGCCATCCCAAGGCAGGAAGGAACAGAGAACTGCTCCCCCTGGTGGCTCTGGGTGAGTCTGCCTGACCCAGGGATGTGCTTTCTTTGGGCTGTGCTTTTTCCATCTGAAGGTCCAGGCTGATGCCTGTCCCCCTGCTCAGGCTCCAGAATCCAGGAGTTACACAGCATGGCATCCAAAAAATGCATCCTTTTCTCCTACAGCGTGTCAAAACGCCACTGCTGAGAGCACTGAAGTTCTTTCCTGAACGGACCTATGTCTGACATATGCCTCACTTACACTACTGATTGCTCTCCCTCAAAATCCATGTTCTCCATTTGAGACTTCTCAAATGCCTGAGCCTCTACCCAAATCCTCCTTGGAGGCCAAGATAGATCCCTCTTGCTATAACATGGTCTCTACAATAAAGTGAGGCATTTTTACACTTATAATGATGAATGATATGGTCCTTTAATGTTCAAATATGACACAGTTCTTGTGAGACTGGATGTCCTGGTTTTTCTACAATCAGTAAATTAGTTTGCACTCATTTACTAAAGACATAAAAGATGGCCTCTTTTTTATGTCTTTGGAATAGCTCCTTGCATATTTAGGAAAACTCTGTCATGATGCCTCTGGCTTAGAAGAGTATTAGAGAAGATGGTGCTCACTCATCTCTCTCTCTCTCACACACACACACAGACTTTGTGCAAGACAACAGGTCTAGCACAGCCTGGCCCAGGACCCTAGAATTAAGGGGAGAAGGTGACAGAAAGAACAGATGGCCCACTGCTTGTGCAGGGTGCCAGGATGAAAGGCAGTGGACATGTCACCCCCATCACATCCTTTCACACCCCACCACAGCGAATCCTGTAGTGAAATGAATGCCTTTGGTTATGATGGGAGGGGCCTGTGTCCTGGCAGGGAAGCCCCAGAGCTCTGCTTGTGGAGGTCTTGCTGTTGGAATTGAGATTCTTCCATCTGCAAGTATCTGCTGTGCTGTGTCCAGACAGACTCACCCATCACAGTTCGTGAACATTTATCCCTGCGGTGCGATGGTCCATCATCCTTTTCTGCAAAATAAGCTTGGGCAACAACTCCAAGATGGGAGGAGATGAAGTAGGAGGCAGGGATAGTCAGTGCAGAGTGCCCATGTGGCTCAGGGCAGGGCGGGCACTGCTGTCCCAAGTATGCAAGAGTCAATGATGCATTTTCTGAGCCTACCTATCCAGGTCCCCTGAGCTCTCAGCACCAGTCCACAGCACCCCCGATTAGGCTCAGAATACAGCACATCTTCTAATGCTTTTCACACTCCCAGCTCTCCTGGTGGGTGCTGATGTTCTCACGTCATTGACTGTCACTAGTTGAGGCAGTAGAAAGAGTAGGTCGCTTCAGGGGACTCCCCAGTTGCACAGCGGTTGAGCGCTGGGCTGCAAAGCTGCCCGCAGCCTCTGCAGCACTGGGGTTCGATCCCAGGCCCCCGGGTGAGGATCCCACATGAGCGCGCAGACCTCTCCTGCCGCCCACTGCTCCCCTCAGCAGTGTACTTCGTCAGTCAGCCTGCTCTGCTCCCCGCTCTGGCTCTGGTGAATTCTCTCACCCTCCCGCACTTCTGAATGTACCCAGTGCTTGTATAAATAAATAAATCTTAAAAAAAAAAAAGAGTAGGTCGCTTCCAAGGTGTGCGCATCTGAGACATTGTTTTTTCAGGTCACTGAGGACCAATAGGTAGCAAAATGTAACATTTATGTCACCAAATAGTTTAAGATCACCTGGCCACTGGGTTTGCTGTTACATTGTCCCTGGTTCATAACCAAAACATCACGAACTGGAGCCAAGGTCCAGGCTTACGATCCCCAGAGCACGTGTTGGTAACAGTGGTAATCATTCTATCTGGTGAGCTCTAGGTTTAGAGAAGTGATATATATCCAATATCATCCCTAATGAGGGAAAGGAATTAGGAATAAGGGGTGAAGTGATATAGTGAGTGTCAGGTCTGAGAGACCTGTCCCAGTGGGGAGGGGTCTCCTGGTGACCAGAGAGCAGGAGCAGCTCAGGAGAGCAGTCTGCAGGGCAAGAGAGAAGCCCAGCGTCCTTACACAGTCAGGGCTATGGGGGGAGAAGAAGGCCTGGACCCGGAGTGGGGACATGCAGGTGTTGGGAGAGGACCCCTGGGTCTCCCAGGTCCCAGAGGTGGGACGTCTGTTTTCTTTGCCAACCATAAATGGGATTTTGTATCTGGGAGCAACTGCATGTGTCTGCACTGGGAGAACAGTAAGAAAAGAAACGTTGTCACTTCCCTTGTGAAGACAGAGCAAGGGAAGGGGGTGGACCTGCCGGAGCTCACAGCTACCGTGCCAGCAGGGCCCAAACTGAGCCGTTGGGTCTGCAACAAGGACATGGCTTTCATAACAGAGGTGGTGTGGACACCAGGAGCCAGAGGATGAGTTTGAATCTAGGGGTCAGTAACATCTGTCTTGGGTCACTCAGCAGGGAGTATGCCTTTGAGGCTTAGGTAACATTGCCATGGGGACCCCCAATGTTTCTTCTGCTCCCTGGGCAGGAGAATGTCACCTGGATTCTGGACTCATGAAAGGCTTCACCAGAGGAGGCTCACAGACCATTATTGGGGAGCTCCTGCTCTTGATGCTCACAGCCCACCCCACACGCTGCGCTGTTGGACAGGAGAGGGCCACACCACTCACGGGAGTCCCCAGGGGTCCGGTGTGGTGTCAGCTCTAAGAGCGTCTCTATTTCACCCCTTTCCTTGGTGTAGACTCAGCTGGTTCACATTGTGGAGAATCGCTGTTACCCTTTCATATCCCACAACGAGGTTTGCTGTCCTCACGTCCTGAGTCATCAACTCCCTATGCCTGACCCCCGTCCCGACTCCACAACTGAAGGCTGAGGTGCCCGTGAGGGCGCAGGGCAGATCTGTCTGAAATTCCCGCTGGGCCTGATCCTCACACGGCATCTCACCTCTTCGTGCCTGTTTCTTAGGACACAATCTCGTGGGCCCTTCCTTCCCCCACTTCCTGGGAGGGAAGTGTCTCTGGGGAGCAGAGTCCCCGCTGTGAGGACTGTGCACCTGCTGGGGGTGGGTGTCTGGACACTGAGAATGAGAGTGTGGAAGTCTCCTCTTCCTTATCTGGGTAAGAGAAAAAGGGCAGCTTCACGATTAATCACATTAATAACTTGGCAGCCTTCCAGAGTCATTCGTTAGTTTATTCTTAATGTTAGCTATTTTTCCTGAGGTTTTAGAAACACTGAATGTTTAATTGTAGCAGATCCATTATGAACTCAGAGGTATTTCAACGTATAGTGTGCATATGCACAATTATTTAAAAATGGCCACATAACAAGACTGTGAGCAGGCTGAGGTTCCTGTCCCATGTCCCCTTCCGTGTGTGTCACTGTGAGAATCACCGCCATGGGAGACCACGCAGCAGTAGTCGGCCTCGTCCTCAGGCGGCGGCCCCGAGACGAGCAGGAGCCCCGCGTTGGCCGAGGTGGCCTTGGCTCCAGAGAAGCGGCTGGGGACCCTGGGGCCCTGGCCCTTATCTGAGTCTGTGTGGTAGTTCAGGAGATAGCAGGGAGGGCTCCCTGGCTTCTGCTGGAACCAGAATATCTTTTTGCTCTGGACACTGATGCCATTGCTCAGGATGCAGGTGAGTCTGGCTGTTGCTCCAGGAGACGCAGAGAGGGAGGGCTGCCAAGTCAGCACAGGCTGGGAGAGGAAACCTGAAAGTACAGACACTCATGGGTAAAGGGACAAGGACCAGATACAATTTTATGAATTACTGTGTGAGACAGACTGAAAAAAGGTTGTAGTGACACCTGGTCCTTGAGGCCTGTCCCCACCTGTGCAGTGAGAGAGGATCACAAGGAGGAGAGGCGTCCAGGCCATGGTGCTCACAGCCCCTGAGCCCCACATGGGGCTGGGCTCCCCAGGCCTCCTTTTCTGCCCCACCCTCTGCCACAGGAGGGGCTGTGCATGCAAATGGGGTTCCATCCAGGGACTTCTCAGCCCTTCATGAGCCTTAGTGCCAGATGTGAAAGCACACAGGTTTGTGGGATGAAGCCAATGGTTTACTTGGGTGACCTAGTCTTGGAAGGAACATGACTGAAAAATCATGTGTTTGGAAAAACACTACACAGAATTATAATCTTGAATGCATAAATAAATGATTCTTAAATAAATACTTTGTTGATGACTAAGATAACTTGTTAAAAAGAAAATAAAGCAGAGCCCTTCATCAGTATTCAAATGAAACATTATTTATGTGCCACTACATTCCAAAATAAAAGACGGCAAATGTAATTTGTCCATTGCACATTGAATCAATGGTTATTGTGGCTAAGGATCAGAGCTTCCGATTTTCTCATTTCTCATTTATTCAGCAAGCATGTGCTAAGGTACTGTGACAACCACTGGAATGACAATACAGAGATGGCACGGGCCGCTCCTCAGTGATCATGTATGCAGCATGACAGGTATGAACAGGGTGCTACTGGAACACAGAAGGAACTTCACGGTTTTGTGTCACTATTTTCCAGCTTTTTGGTGAGGTGATATATGAACTGATACCTGAAGGGCAAGGCAAGGATATGCCAGACAGAGAAGAGATGTGGAGCCAAAGAGCTGTAGAGAAGGTAATGCACTGTGGTTTTATACAGTCTCGGTCGGTCAGATGCTAAAGTAAAGGGGCAGCAAAGGAAGTAGTGGGAGATAAGGATATGTAAGTTGGCAGGATCCAAATTTATTTGGCTGCTTTTATTCCATGCTGAAGATACTGGAACTTCCCCTGGGGGCAAAAGATAAACCCATGACAAACTAAATGAGTGTAGATTTAAATGTCACCTATCAAGTGACGGCTATTGCTGGACCAAGGACTAGTCGATGAGTATAGGTTTTTGTTTTGTTTTGGACCTTATTACTAGAAACACAAGAAGATGATGAAGCCCATCTTTTCTGAGAAAAGTTTCTGTGTGCAGGTTGCTATTTCCACAAGGATGAAAGAAGTGAAGGAAGGGTAGAGCCAGAAATAAATAGAGCTAAAGCAATCCTGAGGAAAGAAGAAACATGGAGGCACGTTACCTGATTTTAAACACTATGATTTAGTAATTAACACAATAGTGTATAGGAATAAAAGCAGACACAAAGCTATGGAACGGAATCAGAGGAGTGGCAATCCAGCTACACATATATCAATTCCTGATTTATGACAAAAACACCACAACCATACAATGGGGAAAAGGACATCTCTTTAACAAGTGGGGCAGGAAAATCAGACAGACATGTGGGGAAGAAAGACCTTAGACCCACTCTCTAACTCCAAGTACAATGATAAGTTCATAAAGGATGAACAATAAAATACATAGAGGTGAGCATTGTTGATAGGTTTCAAGGCATCAATGACATAGATGTCTTTGGATTCTATACTCTTAAGGCAAGGGAAACAAAACCCAAATAAACAGATGAGATGACATCAAAATAAAAACCTTTCCCACAGCAAAAGAACATATTAGCAGAGGATAAAGACATCTCAAAGAATGGATAAAATATCCACACAGCATGCAACTGACAAGGGATTGATATTCAGGTATACAAAGAACTCTTCCAAAGTAACTCTTAGACAACTTTTTTGAGGCATTTGAAGTCATTATGGAGACATGTCTTTCTGTATCTTGATAGAGTAGTGATTTTTGATCCTTCTTACTAAGACTAGCATAATTGGGCAAACCAGTGCCCCACAAGAGGACCACGGACTTGGAACCACAACATTAAACTTAAACTGCTTTTTCACTTATCTAAAAAATATTAAAAACAAACAACTTTTTCCCCAAAAACAGGCAAAGAAATTTCCTCAAAAATCTTCTCTAACATTGCTTCTGTATGTATACTCTACCTTATAAAATGATACATTATCTGATTTTTTAAAATTTTCATGAGAAAAAGAATATTTAACAATTTAAAGCCATATTTGACTTTCATTTTCTTTCTCTATCAAATAATCCAATTTCACAACTTTGAAGTTTCCACACCCATATAGCTGCAAAGCTGAGTAAGAATTCTTAGCTCTACTGTTCCATGATTTATTATGACAAGAACCCAAATGCAAAAAATCATGTGAGACTTCTTTTAAAATGAGCTGTTGCTGCTTTTATGTTCATTAAGAAGAACATGAAAACACCATCAAAACCATAAGTTAATGTGCATTGATTAAAGTAGAAATTTTAATAAAAATGATAGCCAATAAAGCTAGCTGGTATTAAAAGATTCCTTTACATTGTTCTTGTAGTGGTCATTCAGTGATTGCAAGTTATAGAAACATAAGTTAACTCGTTTTTAAAAATTCAAATATTGGCCTCCCCGGAGGCGCAGAGGGTTGAACACAGGGCTGTGAAGCTGTCCAGCCTCTGCAGCGTGGGTTAGATTCCCTGCCAGCCAGGGAGATTTCCACATGGAGCAGCAGACCTCTCCTGTCCTGCCCAGTGCTCCCCTCAGCAGTGCTTTCGGTCAGACTGCCTGCTCTGCTCCCCACTGTCTCTGGTGAATCCTCTCAGCCTCCTGCACCTCTGGCCTATACCCCAGCTATTATATAAATACATAAATCTTTAAAATAAAATAAAAATTCAAATAGTTGTTTGATTTGACTATTTGGGAAGTGGTCCATATTTTATAAAAAGAGATTAAAAATGTTAAAAGATAAAATTGTGCTTAAGGATGTATTCTTATGTAAGATAGTGACAACAGAAATTAATTTTTAATAATTAATTTATGCTTAATTCATAAAAAGGAGTTACTGTAAATGATAACATCTGTTTAGATGTCAGTCATAAACTTATTGCATAGTGGAAAAATGAGACAGCTAATGTACAGAGAAACTTTAAAATTCTTATGAACCACAGTCCAACTGAAATCAATCATAAAGTAAGCCAAAGTATCTCAAAGTATACTTCCAGTTATCAAGAATTAATATTTAATTTCTAAGATCTAATTAAACACAGATTTTCAAGAAATTTTAAATATGTTGATTTAGTTACATCTAATTCAATAATGTCAGTGATTTTGAAAATGAGAGCACCAGGGACTTGTAATTTTAAATTTTATGTCTACTTTATTAGCACAAGTAACTGACATTTACTTAGCATGTATAAATAAGTCAGTTGAACAACTAAGAATTTTGTCTAAGTACAAATGAATATTGCATCAGAAATTTGAAATCCAAGGTAATATAAAATTTGTCAAAAGGAAATATAACTAACCTTGTCATAGTTAAGTGTCTGTGCTTTCATTTTAAGGCCATGGGTTGAAGGTAGGAAAAGTTGTTGAATTTCCTCTTGTTGTAAGATAACTATCAAGCATGAAACGATTATTAAGACTATTAATAGAACGTGTAGCAGAAGATAGCAGTAGGTCTAGCCTTGGAGGAGGCACGTTGAATACATATTCGTGATGTGTTTCCTTCAAAAGAGGTTCAGTATTGACTTCTGTTAGCTTCTTGATGGCCCCGTGAAGACTGAAAAACCCAAATCCTTATATTTTATTTTTGCCTAAATAATTTGCACTTTAAAAACAAATGTTGCCATAACATGAATTTCCCAAAAAACAATGTTTTAACACTCAAAACGTGTTGGTGCATACCTACTATTTACAATTAGGGGTTTAAAAGTGTGGTAAAGAAGCCCATGTTTCCGGGAGGGTTCCTAATAAGTAATTCAAAGCAGGGAGGGTGGGCAGTGTTGGTGGCAGCTTCAGGGAAAATGCCAAGCATTTCCTTTCACTATCCGTACACATTTCATTCAGTACCTCGGACAGGTAAACCTTTGGCACTGAAGATTAACTTAGAACAACAACTTCTAGGGGAGAACAGGAGAGGTGCCTGTTGGGTGACTAAAGAGAACTAAACAGCTCCAAGGAAAACAAAGCCCCTAATATTGTTACAAAGGCACTGGTGTTGAGATCTACCCATTTGGGCTTCCACACACCTCCTCAAGCAGAAGCAGAACCCAATATTTATTTGTAGTCAGTCTGTAAATGTTACTACCCTTCACCTCCTGCAGCTTTCCTCATTTCACTTGTATGCCTTTCTGGAGAGCAGAAAATCTAAAACTGTGAAGGATAATTTGTCTCAGGGTGCCCTCTAGCAATAGTGTCAAAGATCACATTAAGAAAATTAATTCACCAGTAACCAAACTGTGCTAAGTGTAGTGATACTTGAAGACCACTTGAATTAAAATTGTAATCTTCAAAAAAAATAAACTCATTAATTTTTCTACTGGGAGAATTATGACAAGCAATTTTATAACAATAACACTATTTAAGTTATAAAGTTTCAAATATCCTTATCTTAAAGTCTATTAGATCAGGTTAACTAGATGAAATTATTTAGGGCTAAAAATTAAGTCATGTAAAATCAACAAAAGAGGAGATTCAAACAGTCCTGCAGTAACATTTTAAAGATAAGTTCACTTATTAACATTATTTTCCAAATAATAACCTCTTAGTAATTACATGAACCTGGATCTATAACAATTATGCTTTAGAGGTAAATAAGTGAACTAAGTTTCTTTCCCATAATTCCTGTTTTTACAACTTACGTGTTTACGGTAATTTGCAATGATTTTCTAGAGTTTGATTCTTCTAGATAGAGTTGCATGTATTTTCCCAATTTTATTCTCTGTGACTCTAATTCAGTTTTCAGTCTGCAATTTTCAGTTTCCAAATTTGTATTTTTGACTTCCATTTGACTTATTGAAGTAGTCTGAGTATCTCCAAACAGTTCTTGGGGTTCTATTTGTGCCTAAAGAAAATTAAAAAAAAAACATTTTAAATGCTTATAATCTGGGTAATTATACAAGTTTCTTTCTGAGTCAGTGATTCAGAGAGCAATTTCAAACATGAAGGGCCTCCCTGGTGGCATAGGGGTTAAGTTATCAGTTCTATCACTGTGACCTGAGTTTGATCCCCGGCCAGGAAGCTAACCCACACATGGTGCAACAGACCTTTCCTATCTCACCTGCTGTTCCCCTTAGCAGTGTATTTCAGTAAATCTACCTGTTCTGCTCCCAATTCTGTCTCTGGTGAATCTCTTAAATCATCACCCCCACCAACTGTACCTCTGGCCTACACTCCGGTTCTTCTAAGCAAAAATAAATTTTAAAAAATTGAAAATTAAAAAAAAAATTCAAATGTGAAAAAGTTAGTTTAAAAATACCAATATCAACTGAATTTATTGTGAATTATAGAAATGAAATTGAATCATGCCCATAGTTGTACTCATGTAATCTGATAATCCAAAGAATAATAATAGAATCAATTTTAAAAGATGGTAATTGAACAATATAAATTAAGAATATTCTAACAGCATGGTACTACTTTTAAATCATGATATTTTCTCGCAGCTACCTAAATAAGATATTTCTGTTCCTGATTTTATATCAATATGACTTTATTATGTTAATAATATACAATGCTAACATGTGTACTTTGAAAAATATCATCCATTGACCTTCTTTATCATACAACTTCTTGTTTACTGAATTCAGTTCAAGTAAGAGAAGTTGTTATCCTCTTGCCTAAACTGCTATGTAGCTTAGACAACAGATTCAAACCCCTAACCATTCTTCCCTGATCAATTGCAAAACTTGACAACCCACTGAAACTCTCAAAGGGAAGTGGAGATGGAGGCGAGACTAGTGGTGGCAAATTCCACACTGGGGAACATTTTCCCTCTTTTGTATTAGATCTTTACATTAACTTCAATTCTCGGCTTAAATCCTTCTGTCTCAGAATAAAAGTGAAGACATTCCCATGGCCTTCAAGACACTTAGGACTCTGCCTCCACCTACCTTCCTGACCTCAACCCCTACAAATTTTCCCTCCTACACTGCCACCCCTCATTTGTCTGAAAATGGGGGTCTGGGGCCAAAGTAACATATCACAGAGTTATACAATTCTCTTAGTGTTGGATAATCTAGGTCCAAATGATAATAATTGAGCCTTAAAATGAGAATTATGAGAAAATTATTTATAAAAATGTTCAAAGTATAAATCACAGTGAGACGATTAAATCAGAATTTTGCCAACATTTGTCTCAAATTATAATTTCATGAAAAATAGATGCCTTTAAAGTGCTGAGCAGGTCTTTAGAACACATAATTGGAGACTAAAATATTTTCAAATTCAATTCAAACTGACATGAGTAAAAATAAAGCTATATCAACTGTTATCTAAAATAACCAAAAAAAAAAAAATAGTAAAGTCTTCTGAAAGAAAAGTTCTATGAGATGCAGCCTCTACATCTCAGTTCATCTGAAAAATCTGGAAAACCTCGACTGTCAAGGTAATACACTTACTTGACTATTAATTCCAAAATATTCATTTTAGGTATGAGCAATTTTACCTACCTGCCTCATCATAGTACAAAACTGGGGTTACAAAGATTCATATTTTTATTTTAGCAGAATGACTAAGTTATTAATATTAGTCCGTACCTATTGACAACTTATTGTTTGGCCTTTTAAAATTTCATAGGTGAGATTAGAGAAAACAAAGACTCTGAGGAGACCTACAAATAGTCCAAGGTCAGCTGGTAAGCTTGTGCGGAAAAGCGGTGCACTTGAAAAGCATACGCGGGACGCAACTGCCCAGGTCCCCGAGCCTGCGACCTAGGCTTGAGGGAAGATGCGCAGGAGCCCTCATTGAGGTGAATCTCCCTCACTAAGTAATCAGGCACACGGATATTGGAGCAGGGTGCAAAAGGCACCATTTCTGCAGACACTGAACTGGGCTACAGCCCGCATCCTAGACCTGAGGGCTTTGGAACTGAGACCCGGGGCATGAAATTTGGGGCGTGGGAACCTCACAATGGTGGGGCACAAGGCAGACGCAGACGCCCATCCCCTTGAGGCACTCCACGTCACTCCCACGGGGTAAAAAAAACAGTTCCCTAAGGTCACTAGGAAAGAGCTCTGGGGCCAACTAGCGACCAGAAAAAAATCACCAACACCCTATAGTTGGAAACCCTCTCTCAGGCACTGAGAGCATGTGGGCCACGCAAACGGGGATAAGGAGGGAAATAAGGCGTGGAGCAAGACCCCATTGTGGAACTGAGAGCTAGGCACAGGATCCAGGGTGTGGGACGTGCCATAGCAGTGGGCACTGCACAGGGTGACAGCCAGTGTTTTGGATCTGATAGCCCAGGAACTGAGACATGGAGTACAGAATTCAGGGTGCGCGATTCATACAGCAGTGGAACAACACCGGGTGAACAGAGGGCAGACACAGCACCCAGCTTGAATAAGAGCCTGTGTTGTGATGCTCCCCTCCGCACCCCCTCTGCTACTCAGAGAACCACTCGGAAAAAGCACGGGTCAGCAAGTACGGGCCTTTGGTGCCACCTCGCTACCAGAACTAAATCACTAACTAGCTGATTCTCTGTTGGAACTGAGTAAATATAGAGCGAGGGAATGTAAGGGACAGAGCCCAGCTCACAGCATCAACACCGGGTGGAGTTTTGGCCTACCAGTGCTGGTCTCAGTCTGGTAAACAGTTTCCGACACCCTTAAAGGAGAACTCCAAAGAGATGCCCATCAACACCAGTGGCACAGCGTCCCAACGCATAGAACTAATTAGAAAGCAAACAACAGGGAGAAGAAAAAACATAAATAACCAAGCAAGCCCGCAGGAGGACACACCACAAAAAGAAATACAGTCACCAGAACTCAACAATGACATGGAAGAACTTCTCGGCCTATCAGATAGAGAATTAATAATCATCCTGATTAAAAAGCAGAAAGAAAATGAAAAGGAAAAAAAATGATTTGAGACAAATAATCACTGAACTGAAGAATGAAACTGAGACCTTAAGAAAGGAAAGAAAAGAAATGCAGGAGATAAAAAGATTACTAGAGGAGATAAAACTCTGGGAAAAGCAATGGAAAAAGAATCGATGAAATGGAAGAACAGATTAGTACTATCAAAGATACAGAAATAAAAAGAGCAAAAAGAGAAAAGGAGAGAGAAGTGCAAATGAAACAGTATATGGAGACTCTTAGACAATTATCAGACTCCATGAAGAGAGGATATGTAAGAGTTATAGGCATTCCAGAAGGTGAGGAGAGAGACAAAGGAACTGAGAAATTATTCAAGGAGATAATTGAAGAAAACTTCCCAAGCATGAGAAAGGAAATGAATATAGACATACAAGAAGTGAGAAGATCTCCCAGTTACCATAATGAAAAGAAAATCACAGCAAGATACCTAATAGTAAGCTTGCAGTGTCCAAGAAAAGGAAAAAATAATGAAACTGGCAAGGAGGAAGAAAAGATAACTTATATGGGAAAACCAATCAGGTTAACTTCTGACTTCTCTGAAGAAACATTACGGGCAAGAAGAGAATGGAATAACATATTCAGCAAACTTCAACACAGCAAACATCAACCAGAATACTTTACCCTGAAAAACTCTCCTTCCTCTACGAAGAAAAAATATGAATCTTCTCAGACAAACAGAAATTCCAGAAATTCATTACAACTAAACCCCCACTCCAAAAAATTCTACAAGAAGTCGTAAAGCCAAAACCAACAGAGGAATGAACAAAAAGAACAGAATAAAGCAAGGAATAAAATCACAAAAAAAACCAAACAAAATGGCAAACACAGAAGCCAACATATCAATATTAACTCTAAATGTAAATGGATTAAACTCATCAATAAAAAGACAGAGAGTAGCAGGCTGGATTAAAAAACAAAATCCAACCTTCTACTGTCTCCAGGAAACACATTTAACCACAAAAGATAAACTCAGACTGAAAGTAAAAGGGTGGAAAACAATCCTACAAGCAAATGGACCAAAAAAGAAGGCAGGAACAGCCATATTTATATCAGATGAAATAGACTTCAAATTAAAAAAAGTAAAAAGAGACATAGATGGACACTACATTATGATCAAGGGGACAATATATCAGGAATATATAACACTCATCAACATATACTCACCAAATGAAGGGACACCAAAATATATTAGACAATTATTATCAGCTCTGAAAACAGATATTAAAGAAAATACATATATAATGGGAGACTTCAACACCCCACTCTCACCAACGGACAGATCAACAAGACAAAAAAATGAACAAAGACACTACAGACCTAAATAAAAACATAGAACTCACAGTCTTAACAGACATCTATAGGACACTGCACCCAAAAAAATCCAAGTACACATTTTTCTCAAGTGTGCATGGATCATTCTCCAGAATCGATCACAAAATGGGCCACAAACAAATATTAACAGATACATGAAGATCAAAATCATTCCAACTATCTTCTCCAATCATATAGGCATCAAGCTAGAACTAAATCATGACAAGAAAACAAGGAACCCTCTCACTTCGTGGAGATTGAAATCCACACTACTGGAAGACCACTGGACCAATGAGGAGATCAAAGAAGAAATTAAAAAATACTTTGAGTTGAATGACAAGGAGGACACCACTTACCAGAATGTATGGGATGCAGCAAAAGCAGTAATAAGAGGAAAATATATAGCAATACAGGCTCACATCAACAAACAAGAAAGAACTCAAAGAAACAACCTAATCTCACATCTCAAAGAACTAGAAAAAGAACAACCAAAAAAACCCTAAAGCCAGTAGAAGAAAGGAAATAATAAAACTCAAAGCAGAAATAAATGAAATGGATATTTAAAAAAACAACCAAAAGATCAATGAAAGCAAAAGTTGGTTCTTTGAAAGAATATAAACAAAATAGACAAACCTCTAGCAAGGCTCACAAAGAAAAAAACGGGAGAAAACACATATAAATAGGATTATAAATGAAAGAGGAGAAATCACAACAGACTCAGTAGAAATCAAAAGAATAATCAGAGATTACAATGAAAACATTCACGCAAACAAATTCAACAACCTAGAAGAGATGGACAAATTATTAGAACGATATAATCATCCAAAGCTGGACAAAGAAGAAATAGAACAACAAAACAGACCAATTACAAGCAGCAAAATTGAAGCAGTAATCAAAGCACTCCCCAAAAACAAAAGCCCAGGCTCAGACGGCTTCACAAATGAATTCTACCAAATGTTCAGCAGTGAATTAGTGCCTATCCTGCATAAACCCTTTCAAAAAATTTAAAAAGAAGGAATACTACCAAATGCATTCTACGAAGCCAACATTACACTAATAACAAAACCCAACAAAGACAGCACAAAAAAAGAAAATTACAGGCCAATCTCCCTAATGAACACTGATGCAAAAATCCTCAACAAAATCCTTGCCAACAGAATCCAACAATGCATCCATAAGATAATTCACCAAGTAGGATTTATTCCAGGGACACAAGCATAGTTCAACATCCAAAAATCAATCAACATAATCCAACACATCAACAAAAAGAAATATAAAAACCACATGATAATATCCATAGATGCTGAGAAAGCATTTGACAAAGTACAACACCCATTCATGATAAAGGCCCTTGAAATTCTCGGGATACAAGGAACATACCTCAACATCATAAAGGCAATCAATGACAAGCCAACAGCCAATATCATTCTCAATGTTGAAAAGCTGAAAGCATTCCCATTAAGATCTGTAACAAGACAAGGATGTCCACTCTCACCACTGCTTTTCAACATAATACTGGAAGTCCCAGCCAGAGCAATGAGACAAGAGAAAGACATACAAGGAATCCAAATAGGCAAGGAAGAAGTTAAACTATCACTATTTGTGGACGATATGATAATATACATAGAGAACCCCAAAACTCCACAGAAAAACTAATTAAACTAGGCCTCCCCGGTGGCGCAGCAGTTGAGCGCTGGGTTTTGAAGCTGCCCGCAGCCTCTACAGTGCCAGTTCGATCCCTGGCTGCTCCCTGGCCCTGGAGTAGGGTCCCACAAGGCGCGCAGACCTCTCCTGCCATGCCCACTGCAGCAGTGTACTTCAGTCCTTCTGCCTGCTCTGCTGCCTGCTCTGGCTCTGGTGAATTCTCTCACCCTCCCACGCTTCTCACTGTACCCAGTGCTTGTATAAATACAAAAAAAAATCTTAAAAAAAAACCCAAAACTAATTAAACTAATCAATCAGTTTAGTAAAGTGGCATGATACAAAATCAATGCACAAAAATCAGTAGCCTTCCTACACACAAACAATAAATCTGAAGAAGAAGAATTCAAGAAAACCATACCTTTTATTACTGAAACAACAAAATCAAATACTTGGGAATAAACCTAACAAAAGAGGTAAAGGACCTATACAAAAAAAAAAAAAACTATAAAAGGCTATTAAAAGAAATAGAAGTAGACACAAAGAAATAGAAAGACATCCCCTGCTCATGGATCGGAAGGATTAACATTAACAAAATGGCCATTGTACCAAAAGCAATCTACAGATTCAATGCTATTCCAACTAAAATTTCAATGTCATTCTTCAAAGATATAGAAAAAATATTGATGAAATTCATATGGAGCCACAGAACACACCAAATATCCAAAACCCTCCTGAAAAAAAAAAAAGAAGGGATGGAGGCATCACACTCCCAGACTTCAAACTATACTACAAAGCAATAATAATCAAAACTGCATGGTATTGGAACCAGAACAGATACACAGACCAATGGAACCGAATAGAAAACCCAGAAATAAACCTACAGATTTATGGTCAACTAATCTTTGACAAAGGAGCAGGAATATGCACTGGAGCAAAGAAAGTTTGTTCAATAAATGGTGCTGGGATCACTGGGTCATTACATGCAAATGAATGAAACTTGCCTACTAACTCACACCATGCACAAAAACCAACTCAAAATGGATTAAAGAATTAGACATAAGACCTGAAACTATAAAATATACAGAAGGAAATATAGGCAAACCACTACATGACATGCACCTCAAAGACATCTTTACAGACACATCTCCCAAAGCAGTGATAGTAAAGGCAAAGATAAACAGCTGGGACTACATCAAATTAGAGAGCTTCTGCACAGCAAAAGAGACAATAACTAAAACAAAGAGAAACCCCACGGACTGGGAGAAAAATTTTACACACAACACTAATGATAAAGGACTGATCTCAAAAATTTACAGAGCTGATAAGACTCAACAAAAATAAAGAAAATAATCCAGTCAAAAAATGGACAGAAGAGCTAATAAGAAACTTCTCCAAAGAGGAAATACAAATGGCCAACAGGCATATGAAAAAAATGTTCAACATCACTTGTAATCAGGGAAATGCAAATCAAAACCACCATGAGATACCATCTCACACCAGAATGGCCCATATTAAAAAAACTAGCAACAGCAAATGTTGGTGAGGATGTGGAGAAAAAAGAACTCTCCTGCACTCTTGGTGGAAGTGCAAACTGGTCCAAACACTATGGAAAGGTTTGTGGAGATTCCTCGACCTGCTAAAGATAGAGCTTCCATATGATCCAGCGATTCCACTCCAGGTATTTACCCAAAGGACACAGAAACATTAATTCCAAAGAGCACCTGCATCCCTATGTTTATAGCAGCACTCTTTACAATAGCTAAGCTTTGGAAACAACCCAAATGCCCAAAAATAGATGACTGGATCAAGAAGATGTGGTACATATACACCATGGAATATTACTCAGCATTCAAAAAAGATAAACACATGCAAATTGCAGCAACATGGGTGGAGCTAGAAGGGATCATGCTCAGCGAAATAAGCCAGAAAGAAAAAGAAAAATACTGAATGGTCTCACTCATAGCAGGAATCTAGAAAACTAAATAAGGGACCAAGAAAAAGAATAACTATAAGAAAGAAAAAATCAAAATCAACAAACAACTATGAACCAGAGACACACTATGGAGGGAGGGGCAGGGAAAGGAGGGACTGGCGGTCAAAATAAGGGGGTTGCAATTGTATAGGGAACATAAAAATTAAAAAAAATTTGAGGACAAAAAGGGTGATTAGATACGCAAATTGTAGTAAATCTCTCCAATGCAATACTACTCAGTAATAATTTTAAAAATACATGTTGATATAAAAAGTCTATTAAAATTATTGAGGCACAGCAGTATATTTCAGTCATCTGCCTATTCTGCTCCCCGTTTTGTCTTCGGTGAATCCTCTCACCCTCCCACGCCTTGACCTGTACGCCAGCTCTTGTATAAAAATAAATAAATCTTTAAAAAAATAATAAAATAAAATAAAATAAAATTTCATAGGTGACTCTATGCCTTTATATCGTGTAAAGCACCTCTCAAGTCTAATTTTTATTTACTGAACACAATAGATGGTTGTAAGCTGACATAGCAAATATGATTATAGAGTCTATATATTTCTCACATTCACTAGATTCAATCTTTAGCCTTAACCAATTACTTCTTTTGAGTTTTCCTTCAGAAAGTTTGAAAAATATCATTCTTAATGGAATACTTACTTCTCTTGCTGCTTTTTCCTCTTCATACTTATATGTTCTTATTTTTAAACAATTACATTCATCAGTTAACTCAACATTTGTTTCTTTTTGCTTCTCATTTTCAGTTTGAAGCCTGCTTATAGTGTCCTGAAGCTGGCCTTGAATATTCACTAATATCTCCTCTTTATTGTCAGCTTTGTTGTAAGCCTCATTCAGTTGCTGTTGAAGCAACATGTTTTCCCTTTGTATTTGAGATAATCTCTCCTCTAAATGTAGCTTCTCCTCTCTTGTCCCTTGGAAATGACATTCTAGGTCTCTCTCGGACTTGTGACTTTGACCACGATCTTGTACAGCAGCATCCAGTCTACGACGGCAGGATTCAACTTCTGATTTCAGTGTTTCTGTTTTTAGTTTTTCATTTTCCAATTGAGTGCTTAGCAATTTATTTTCACACTTTAGAACAAGAAGTTGTTCACAATGTTGAGATACCGTTTTTGTAAGTCTTTCCTCACTCAGTTGTATTGTTTCTCGCAGAAAATCATTCATTTCTTCTAAAATTTCAATGGTCTTTTCTTTTTCCTGGTTTTGATTTTTCATTGTATTTATTTCCAGTTTTAGCATACTGATTTCATCCTGCAAAGTGTGGCTTTTATGTACTGGATCTTTCTCTCTTTCATTACTCTCAGAAGCCTAAGTAAAATATAGATTTTGTTAGCAGTCAACAAAATTACAATTTCTCTGAAATTATAAGCAAATGATATGCTTATAAATGTAAAGATGGCAATAAAGGCTATCCAACTAAAAAAAAAATCAGTTGGACATCAAAATTTACATAAGTATAACTGCCCCAAAGTTCAGGAATTTAACTGAAGACTGAGTCCATGACGATAAAAAAAGGAAACATGAGAAAACTAAGAATCTCAGAATTGGAAAGAGACTAGCTATGAATTACAACAAATGCAGAAGGCATAAAAGATTAGTGTATATCTTCAGACTGATTCAATTTCCTAAAAGTTTTCTTCTTCCCTGAGATTCCAATTACATTGTACTTTTTCAGCATTTTTAAGGTCAGTTATAAGGATTCAATCTATTGTTAACTGGTAAACCCAGGCATGGTAGTATGCCTGAATTTCTAAGCTACACATATGAATGGACTCATTTAGATGTCAATTCGGGAAGGGAGAAGTTAAAAGTACAAGCAAACTACATGATTTCCCCTGGTCTTCTGACTCTACTTGCACTGGTGTACCAAACCACATCTGCTTCCTTGGAGTAAATATATTGATACAAAAGAAGTCTTCCGTTTCAAAGCACTAAAGGTAAATAAGGTGAAATTTATATGCTCTCTTTAAAAATCATGAGATTATTCCCTGGTGCTGTTAGTTTTATTTCTTCTTCAAAATGTTTAAAATAGTAATAAATGTGAAATAGAAAACCACTGCAGAATTTGTGGTAATAAAATAATTATTGATAAATTGTCACTAAGTATATATTATGGCATATCATTTCTAAAACTCCTTATATGGACATAGTTGCTATTTAAGAGGAAAAAAAAAAGTTACTTTTCTCAAAAATAGGAAAGTTACATCCAAAGTATTATCTCTGACAATACTTCTGACGAACATAGATGCAAAAATTCCCAACAAAAATCTCAGAAAACTGGATTAAAAGGACTGAAAACAAGAGCCCCATGGCACCTAAAGGCCTTAAGGCATGGTGATTTGGGGGCTCTCTGGCTTGGCATGCAGCCACATGGGGGCAGCCCTTCCCCCACTCCATACCTCATCCATGTTCTCTCAACCCCCAGCCTGGCAGGCTCCAACTGCAGTGGCGGTGGTGGGTTCCTTGCTCTACCCCTCACCAGCTAGTCCTGGGGCTCTGGCAGTGAGACTTGTCCAGGCCCAGAGTGAGCTGGGGGAAAGAGTCCTACAGGCTGTGCACATGGCCATCATGGCAGGCTCTGAGCCGTGGTGCTATAGGAGTCCTTGCTGCACCAGCCAGATAGGACACTGGCAAGCAGCTAAGAAAAGGGCCTCACACAGTGGGGCCGAAGCTCAAAGAGCCTCACAACGTGGGGCTGAAGAAAAAGGGCGTCATCACGGGGCCGAAGACTTTTGAAGAGCCTCACACCATGGGGCTGAAGAGTCCTTGTGCCTCACACCGTGGGGCTGAAGATTAAACATCCCTCTGTTTTTTGTTCTTGGTCATAAGAAGAAAGAACTTCTCAGTAAATACATTGGGCAATAAATTGTACATATAAAAATATTTTAAATACATGGCATGGAGAATTACCTACTTAAAAATTAAACACTCAATAATTTGGCCCACTTGACAATGGGAAATTATTATTGTGCAAGGGCATGCCTGATAAGCAACCCAGAGCTGGCTGCAATTTTCCTTATATGGAAGTTCCATAAAGAAGCCTCCTAATGATTCATAAAGTTGATTGTGCTAGGAGTTTCTAGGTAGAAAAAAGTTCTAATAACTGATAACTGGGAAGCAACTGGTCTCTAGCTGCAGGCCATATAGATAGAGGAGTCTCCTGATACTGTAGCCTTGGCGGATAGGGAGGTGCCAAGGACTATTAGCTGTCTTAGGTAGTTGTTTAGGCTGAAATAATGAGTATAAGTTTTAATTATCTATTAACTTTAAAGGTCACCTCTTTTCTCAAAACACGTGGGCACCAAAGGTCCATGGGAAAGGAATGTACTGATTGTTTCTGTTTTGTGTCTATGCATACAATGATGTAATCCCACCGCTTGCCTTAATGTATAAAGATCCGCTGAGACCCTCAGCAGAGATAATTGCGCCAGAGAGAGTGTCTGTGTCTGCCTCACTCCCTTTCCCCTCAGCCCTCAAGTTTCGCCAACACCGTCTCATCCTTTCAGGGACACCTGACCTGACATTTTGCTGGAGCTGGTCTTCGGCACAGTGGCCCGCTCTCCAACAGCTCAGACTCATCAAAAAGCTCTTCTGCAGAGCCATATGCACGACCACACCTAGCTCCACTGAAGCATGCCAGCTCTTCAAGACTCCAGCCCCTCTAAAGCTGGTTTTGAGGCCCACCATCAATGAGCTTGCTTGTCAGGTCTGGACAAGCAGTCACAGTTGCACTTTTTGAATATGACACTGGGATTGAAGTGGACCAATCATGTTTAAGCTCTCAATGGACCAATCTGACTGGTTCCATTCCAGGATTTTTTGAGCCCATTGAGGATTCTAAATTAGCCAATAAGGTGGTGTTTGAAAGGTGGGAACCCTGATGAAGATAAAAGCCCGCACAACAACTGACTTGATGCATTGAGCAGATCCTTTCATCAGACCCTTCACAGACAAATTTAACGGGACAGCAAGATTTCCATAGATCTTCACAGAGAACTCCACAGCTCTCTGTAGAATTTTGCAGGGACCACTGACACCTCCACAGTCTTCAACACTTCCAAGACCGCTGCAGACTGTGAGACCACCACAGATCTTTGCTTCAATCTGCAATCTTGTAACTGGATCCTTGCAGCCTCCAGAGGTTACGAAGCAAGGTGACTGTGTTGGAGTGAATTGTGCTGGCCTCAGCCCACTGCCTGTGGATGGTCCCCCCCCAGACCCCAGTTAGGCTAGTTCTGGCCACACCTCCCTGGAACCAACAAGCCCTGACCTGAGTGCAGATCAGACTGGACGTTTCCCCCTTTAATGTCAGGTTCTAGGAGTCAAAACTGAACCAATCAGGTGTGGGCAAAATGGACCAATCAGGAGGGAGTTAAGAGAACCAATCAAGTTCCAGTCTACTTCATTAATTATTCAGATTGAAAAATGGAAAATGAGCTATTAGTGCTAAATGGTCCAATCAGATGCTTAGGATTGAAAATGGCCTGTTCAGGCTTATTCAGTGGGGGCCCATGAAGGGGATACAAGGCAGAACAAGAGCCAGCCTGAGGCAGATGTAGCAGCGGTTTCTGTGGAGGTCTATTGACGTGTGGAAGTCTAAAGTCTACAAGGTTTACTTTCTACAGAGGTCTGGTGAGTCCCATGGGGGTGGACTGCTTGATGCATCACTCTTCAGAGTCCAGAAGCAGAATCTTTCTTCTTTGAAAATGGTTTGATGAAAGCTTTCTCTTCAAACAGCAATATGACTCCTTCTTTCTTCTGAAGCTTGGAGCAGAATGCTTCTTCAGAGGTGGTTCAATGAATCCTTCACTCTTCAGAGGATGGCTGCACACTGACTGAAGCTGGCTTTTGCTCTGCCTGGTATCTCCTTCAAGGCACCCCCCTCTACACGCCTGACTGGACCATTGTAAATCCTAAGCATCTGATTGGAATGTTTGAAACCTGAACAATAGACATCAAATTGACATGATACTATAACTAGTTTGGATTATAGCGTTAGAAATATTAAAAGTTTGCCAGGGAGGAACTTGCCTTCATTAAATCACTTCTTAGAGCTCTCAGTTCAATAACTACTGCTGACAGTGTGGACTCCAGCTGCTGCTTCACGTGATCGCCACTCCTGTAGTGCTCTTCTTCTCTTTGCAGCCGATCCCTAAGTGTTCCAATAAAAAGTCAGTATATGAAAGGTACATATGACTCTAGGAAGTATTGCAGAGAGAAGAATTTTGAAATGATACTGTACAGTTAAGGTTAAAGTTAACCTTTTTGCTCCACATAGTTATTGGTACTGTCTTTGCATAGTTTAGTCACAAATTTAAAAGGGAAGTTTTTTTTTTTTTTTAAACAAGCTTACAAACACACTAGGAAAAAAAGTTCAACTTCACAAAATATTACAGTTACTACTAAAAATGATTCACAGTGTAGACAGCATCTTCAGATTTCTTTCACACAACATCCATCTGTAGATCACTATAATCCAAGACTAGGTGAGAGAGTCTGTTAGCTGTTGCCCTACTCTTTTTATGTTTCTACTTTTGCAACACTTTCCACTGAGCTTGTTGGTTACTAGGTATTTTAGAAATCATTTTTATACTCCTTTTGGAACAAGACAACCCATAAGTATAATAAAAAAGTAATATGTGCTTTTAGCACAGACCTAGAAATAATTTGATATAGTAGGAGAGAATTGTTGAATACATTATTCAGTAATCACTTTCCACTTTTCTTTTTATTCCATGCATAGGTTAAGAATAAGACTACATAATTTTTTGTTTGCAGTAATTTTATTATTTATTAAACTTTTTATTTTTTAACATGATTATATATCTTTATACAATATTTGATTTCCCTGCTCATATGTAGTCCCCATAAATCTCCCACCACCACATCACCCATGGACTATACATTTTTAAAACATCTTCTGTCTTCAGAAAAGTGGCCATTTCATGTGTGTTGTTGGAAATGGAAATTCATATAAACTCTTGTGAGAACAATTTAGAAATATAGATCAGAGACATTTCAGCATTGCTGCACTTCAGCCAAATACTATACTGAAGATTATTTTTCTTCAGTATACAGACTAATACAAAAGGAAATCCTTGCAGCAATAGTTATAACACAGTATTCCATATGGTATACTTCTATATGGTCATTAAAAGCATGATTTGGAAGACTACACAGTAAATTATTAGCAAAAGTATTCACTATCAAAAACTTGCTATACTATTTCCAAGAATTTCATATTCCACAGCACTAAATAAAGGTTTCTATTCTGAAAAATCCTAGAAGACAAGTTGGCAATTACAAACTTCTCTCTTGGGCCTCCCCTGGTGGTGCCGGCAGTTGAGCGCTGCACTATGAAGCTGTTCGCAGCCTCTGCAGCAGTGGTTTGATCCCGACCAGTGAGGGTCCCACATGGCACGGCAGATATGTCCTGTCTCACCCGCTGCTCCCCTCAGCAGTGTATTTCGTTAGTTTGCCTGTCCTGTTCCCTGCTCTGTCTCTGGTGAATTCTCTCACCCTCCCATGCATCTGGCCTGTACCCCAGTTCTTGTATAAATAAATAAATAAATCTGAAAAAAAAAACCTTTTAAAAAAATTAAAAAAAAAACTTATGTATTTGTAGTATTAAACGAAATAGTTGAAATATGTCTTTAAAACCAAAATGCTCAATACCTCAAATTGCAGCAGCAGTATTCTTGTTTCAAATTTTGCTGCTTAAGCTGTGAGCTTATGTCTTTTGTTGCTAATAGCTCCATTTTTAGTGCACAATTCTCATCTTTCATTTTTCTATATTTTTTCTTAAGTAGTTCACAGTGATTATCTTTAATTTCACATAATCTTTTACGTGGACAAATTAAATCCTGGCATTTTGAAAAGTTAGTAAAATCTGAATCAGGGAGAAAACACAAAGAGAAAAACAAAATATATAAGTACTCTTTTTTTGCATATAAATGGCGGTACATTTTCTCAGTCACACATCCATACCTTAAACAGATACATACATATTGAGTACCTACAAAGTGGAAAAAAAATATATTAAACTCTGCAGACAGAACAGATGGGAACACTGGCTCTTATTTAGCATAAGGGACAGATAAAGTTTAGCGTAAAGTCTAAATTCCTACAGATACTACAAGAAAACAAAATTCTATGCTCACATGACAGCACTTGATCTAGATTAGGCCCAGGGAAGAGGTCCCTGAGGAACAGACTGTTGCCCTGAGGAATGAAGGAGAAGCAGAAAGCAAAGGAGAAAGAAAGCCACTCTAGGTAGGGGACAACATGTGCTGAAGTTTTATTACAATCTGCTTCTAGCCAAGAGAATGTAACAGGTACTAATTTACCCTCCTACCTGAAACAAGCAAAAACAAAACAGAAAAAATACAATAAAAATAATGATTTTCAAGACAAAGAACTTCAGGTAATGAAAGACAATGTCCCAGCAGATCACTAGCTTAAGATAATTTCCAGATCATGACACAGGGAGAAGGTACTAAGGTGACGTCTACCAGATACTCCTAGGTGAGGTGATGAAATTGAGGGTCTGGTGAAACCAAGAAGATAGAGATCACAGGTCAGATCACTGAAGAGAAAAGGGAAGAATCAAGAAAGAGCTCTGAAAATCTACAGAGGGGCCTTCTGGAGTATTCAACAGAGTAATAAGCAGTGAATTCATATGAAGAAGCCACCTGAGACCAAGGAGAAAAAATATCTGAAAAGAATAAACTGCACCAGGAATAGTGGTGCTTCCTTTAGCTAGTTTGGAAAAAATCATAATTAACAGGACAATGAATAGAGCAGTGAGAAAGGTCTTGCCTTGATATTGGGAAATAATTAGCCTGAGGGCATTACTCTGGATTCACCCAACAGATGAAAAGAGCAAGACTATGAAGGATCAAACTGTTTATAAGTAACTTAACTAAAAAAAAAGAAAAAGAAGAAGAGTAAAGTCATGGAAGCTATTTTTTTCCCAAATAAGTAGCAGATTATATGAAAAATATAATGAGATTATATGAGATTATATGAAAAATATAATCTCAGAGATGGCAAATATTCTGGTTGGGAATAAACATATATTATAATCAAACACACACACAAAAGACTAGTAAGGATGACCTTGGTGAACTGTGAGAAAAATTTTAAATGGCCATAATACAATTCTCCAAAGAGTTAGGGGAACGAAAAAAAAAAGTATTTTGAAAAAATGACCACAAACTTTCTAAACTTCATGAGAACTGTAGTTACACAGGCCGAGGTAGTATCTGTGTAGGACAGGAGAAACAAAAGTAAACTGCTGTAATTTTGTCATACTGCATACGATATGGTATAGTAGTACTTGAATGTGGACAGTGATAAGTTAGTCTTACACTATAAACACTACAACCACCACTAAAAGAGTGAAACAAAAGAGTTATAGCTAATTATCTAATATAAGGAAATAAACTAAGTCATACAAATCACTTGATATTCTAGAAGGAAACAAAAGAAGGGGAACAAAGAGCTGGTGAGGCAAACAGAAATCAATCAGCATGATAACAGATTAAACCTAACTGTATATATATATATATATATATATATTGAAATTACATTAAAAGAAAATCATATGAAAACTTCAATGTAAAGGCATATGATCAAACTGAATCAAATAGCAAGTCCAACTAAATGCCACCAACAAGAAATGCAAGTTGAAAATAAAGGCACACATTTGTTAAAAGCATGGAAAAAGATATATACACTAATACCTGACAAAAAAGGAAGCTGAGCTGGTGTGGCTATGCTAATACCAGACAAAGTAGTTGTCAGAGCACAGACTATAATCAGCAATAAACCAGACAATTTCACAATAGAAGGGTCAATCTATAGGAAGGATAATAATCCTCTACATTTATGAACTTAACACTAGCTATAGAATGCATGAAGCAAGTATCCATTTATGATAGTGACTCTAGCCAAAATGGGGATGGAAGGAATCTACCTTAATATAATAAAGGCTATATACCACAAACTAACAACCAACATTATATTCAATGGTGAAAAACTGATAACTTCCCCCTTACGATTGGGAACAAAGCAAGATGCCCATTGTTACCCCTTCTTTTTAACTTAGTACTAGAGGTTTTGGTCAGAACTATCAGACACAATCAAGAAACAAAGGGAATACAAGTCGGAAAGAAGTGAAACTATCACTACTTACAGATGATATATTATATTTAGAAAAATCCCAAAGACTCTACCAAAAAACAATAAATGAATATAGAAACAAAAAATGAATATAGCAAAGTAGCAGGTTCAAAATCAATATATAAAAATGATAGTAGGGGCCTCCCCGGTGGCGCAGCGGTTGAGCGCTGGGTTGCGAAGCTGCCCGCAGCCTCTGCGGCGCCGGTTCGATCCCCGGCTGCTCCCCGGCCACCAGAGGAGGGTCCACATGGCGCGCAGACCTCTCCTGCCGCCCGCTGCTCCCCTCAGCAGTGTCCTTCGGTCCTTCTGCCTGCTCTGCTCCCCGCTCTGGCTCTGGTGAATTCTCTCACCCTCCCGCGCTTCTGACTGTACCCAGTGCTTGTATAAATAAATAAATAAATCTTTAAAAAAAAATGATAGTAATTTAATAGGCAGACATTATCAAAATGGCCATCCTACCAAAAGCAATTTACAGATTTAATGCTATTCCAATAAAAATTTCAATGACATTCTTCAAAGAAATACAACAAATATTGATGAAATTCATATGGAGCCACCCAAAATCCAGAATAGCCAAAACTCTCCTGGAAAAAAAAAAAAAAGAAGGGAATGGAGGTATCACATTCCCAGACTTCAAGCTATACTACAAAGCCATAATAATCAAAACTGCATGGTATTAGAACAAGAACAGACACACGGACCAATGGAATGAAATAGAAAATTCAAAAATAAACCCAGATGTATGGGCAACTAATCTCTGACAAGGGAGCAAAGAATATGCAATGGAGCAAGGAAGGTTTGTTCAATAAATAGTGCTGGGAATACTGGGTCACCACATGCAAAAGTATGAAGCTTGACTGGTGCCTCACACCATGCACAAAAGCCAACTCAAAAATGGATCAAAGAACTAGACATAAGACCTGAAACTATAAAATAAATAGAAGGAAATATAGGTAAAACATTACACGACATACACCTCAGTAATAACTTGAAAGACACATCACCCAAAGCAGCGATAGTGAAGGAACAGATAAACAGCTATGGCTACATCAAATTAAAGAGCTTCTGTACCGCAAAAGAGACAGTAACCAAAACAAAGAGACACCCCACCAACTGGGAAAAAATTTTTGCACACAACACGAATGATAAAGGACTGATCACAAAAATCTACAAAGAGCTTCCGAGACGCAACAAAGACAAAGTAAGCAACCCAGTCAAAACATGGGCAGAAGAGCTAAAAACAAATTTCTCCAAAGAGGAAATGCAAATGGCCAACAGGCATATGAAAAATTGTTCAACATCACTTGTAATCAGGGAAACGCAAATCAAAACTACAATGAGAGGGCCTCCCCGGTGGCGCAGCAGTTGAGCGCTGGGTTGCGAAGCTGCCCGCGGCCTCTGCGGCGCCGGTTCGATCCCCGGCTGCTCCCCGGCCACCGGAGGAGGGTCCCACATGGCGCGCAGACCTCTCCTGCTGCCCGCTGCTCCCCTCAGCAGTGTACTTCGGTCCTTCTGCCTGCTCTGCTCCCCGCTCTGGCTCTGGTGAATTCTCTCGCCCTCCCGCGCTTCTGACTGTACCCAGTGCATGTATAAACAAAACAAACAAACAAATAAATAAATAAAGCATGCCTCTATAAAAAAAAAAAAACTACAATGAGATACCATCTTACACCAGTGAGAATGGCACATATTAAAAAAAACTAGCAACAACACATGTTGGGGAGGATGTGGAGAAAAAGGAACCCTCCACTGCTGGTGGGAATGCAAACTGTTCCAACCACTATGGAGAGCTGTGTGGATATTCCTCAATCTGCTAAAGATGGAGTTTCCATATGATGCAGCAATTCCACTCCTAAGGTATTTACCCAAAGGACACAGAAACATTAATTCAAAAGGGCGCCTGCACCCCTAGGTTTATAGCAGTACTATTTACAATAGGTAAGCTATGGAAACAATCATAATGCCCCAAAATAATTGACTGCATCAAGAAGCTGTGGTACATATACACAATGGAATATTATTAAGCAATCAAAAAAGATAAATACATGCAATTTGCAGCAACATGGATGGAAATGGAAGGGATCATGCTCAGTGAAATAAGCCAGAAAGAAAAGAAAAATACCCGATGGTCTCACTCATAGCAGGAATTAAGAAAATCTAAATAAGGGATCAGGAAAAAGACTAATTATAATAAAGTAAAAATCAAAATCAACAAGCAACTATAGGGCCTCCCCTGGTGGTGCAGGCAGTTGAGTGTCGCACTGTGAAGCTGTCTGCAGCCTCTGGAGTGCCAATTCAATCCCCATATCCAACGAGGGTCCCACATGGTGCGGCAGAGCTCTCCTGTCTTGCCAGCTGCTCCCCTCAGCAGTGTATCTCATCAGTCTGCCTATTCTGTTCCTAGCTCTGTCTCTGGTGAATCCTCTCACCCTCCCATGCATCTAGCCTATACCCCGGTTTATTTATGTATAAATAAATAAATAAATAATCATTAAAAAAAGAAAAAAAACAAGCATCTATAAACCAGACACCCAATACAGGGAGGGGGAGAAAGGAGTAGGATCAAAACAACGGGGATGGGAATTGTCTGGGGACTATAACCAAGATGAGAATGCATACATTGTACAAAAATGAAAAATGATGTAAAAAATATACAAAACTAAAAAAACAAAAATAAAAATAAATAAATATAAAAAGAAAAAAATAAAATAAATGATTCATTTCTCTAATTTATCTTTCTCTTTTCTCTGACTACCCTTTTTTCCCTTCTTCCTTGCTTCCTTATTTTTCTTTGTTGTTCTTTCTCTAGTCTTTTTGAAGTTTCCTTTTATCATTTGTTACTATCACAAATAGCTATGTCTTGGACTTAAAGTCTGTTTGTTGTTGACTTATTGAAAATGTTATATTATTCAATAAACTATACATTATAAAAAAAGGCAATTTAAGAAAATTAAAAGGCAATTCACAGACTGGAAGAAAATTCTTGTAAAAACAAAGCTGATCAAGAAACTGTATTTTCAAAATGTCAGAACTCTCAAAACTCAACTAATAAGAAAACAACATAATTTTTAAATGATAAAAGATTTAGACACAGTTCAAAGAAGATATACAGATGGCAAATAAGCAAACAGAAAGATACTCAATAGTATCGGTTATTTGGGAAATGCATACTAAAACCATAATAAAATACACATTTGAACACCTATCAGAATGGTAACATTAAAACACTGGCAACAGGGCCTCCCCAGTGCTTGAGCACCCTGCTGTCCACAGCCTCTGCAGTGCGGGTTCAGTTCCTGGCCAGTTAGGGAGAAACCCACATGGCAAGGCAGACCTCTCTTGCCTCACCCGCTGCTCCCCTCAGCAGTGTCTTTGGTCAGTCTGCCTGTTCTGCTCCCTGCTCTGTCTCTGGTGAATTCTCTCACCCTCCCGTGCCTCTGACTGTACCCCAGTTCTTGCATAAATAAATAAATCTTAAAAAAAATAACTGACAACACTGAGCGTTGATGAAGATATGGAAGAACTAGAACTCTCATAAGCTTTGGGTGGGAATGGAAAATGGTACAAGCCCTTTAGAAAACAATTTGGTAGTTTCTTAAGAAGGGAATATAAAGGGACTTGAGGAGACTTTGAGGGGTGATAGATGAGTTAACTATCTGGATTGTGAGGATGGTTTCCTCTTTGTATACATATGTCAAAACTATCAAATTATACAATTTCTATAGGTGTGGTTTACCTAACAAAAGCTGTTGAAAACAAAAAGTCTTATTGTAGGAAAGACTACGCAGTCACTGAGACACAGATGAGAAAAGGACATGGAATAACACAAAATGCAACTAGTGGATGGTGGCCTTTAACCTAGAGCATTGAGAGATACTAGCTGGATTTTAAGGAAAGGGTAACATCATGAGATCTGAAGTTAAAACAATATATATGGCAATTATGTGTGCAGTACAGAAGAAGGTTTCCAGAGGTAAAATGTCAGGGGAAACATATCTGAGGATATTTCAGTATTCTAGGAGGGAAATAATGGGAATCTGACTTTGAGGAAAGGCCTAGGAGAGAGCAGAGTCAACAAAAAGTGTCATGGGGATTCTCACAGCTCTTTGGCTGGAAGTAAACAATAGCTCTCATTTCATCTCAATATAAAACATATTTCTGAGGTGAATAACATGAGAACAGATCTGTGCTCTATAGTGAAGTACTAGACAAAGTGTGCATGTGACACTACAGTATATGTGTTAAGACTTTATAATTAAACAATGCTCCTACCTTTACAATTCATGCAAAGTTGTTCCATTAACAACGTACAATTCTCATGTTCCGAGTAAAATGAGTCACAACCCATTGAGGCTGTTTCAGATGTCTGGGTTATGTCATCAGAGTCATCTGTAGGATTGATTTCCTGTTTGACATACAAATAAAAATATTTCAAAATGCTCAGTAACTATCAATAAATATGCTAAGTGTACAGAGGTGATAAATATTCACCTTTTTATAATAGCAAAAACACAGGTACTCCTTAAAGGAACTGACTTTCATGAAAAGGATACCTTTATATATGATTATTATTTATAAATTATTTTAAAGTAAACATTTTTATAATGATTTAAGACTTTCAAGTTTTTCCTTATATCTTTTAAAATGTATTTTTACCACAGAATAATTTTTGTCCTTATTTATTCTTTACTATACCTTCTTCTCATTAGATGTTTTCTTTACAGGCCTATAAAAAGAAAAGATTTATTTTCAGGCAAATAGTAAATAGCCAAATACAAAGAATATCAAAACCTATTGTTATTATATAAAATCTTCTAACCCATACGTTCCTAAAAAGGGATTAAACACCAAGTAAAAAGAGTAATAACATTAAAGACCAAAAATGTACTGTAATAGTAACAAATCATTAAATTACTTCAAATTAACAATCAAAAGACAAAAAGTAAAATCAATGTTATTTACATGATTTCATAGGAAACATATTCTCAGGTTTTTTGTGGTGGTCATTTTCAATAAAAAACAAGCTTTTACTGGTACTAAAACCTAATGGAGAAGTATTGTTCAAGTCCTTATATGAAAAGAAACCTTTTTAAATCATCACGGTGGTGGTATGTATGGTAACATACATCTGAAGAGATATGAACCTATCACCTAAAATATAGACAGGGTTGTAAATGAGATGCTACAATAAAAAGAAAAAAAAAATCGCTCATCCTCATCTACCGCATTTCAGGAGTATCTTTCAGATAAAGTTCATTTTCTCTTGCCTCAGTAAGTATGCCAGATTATGCTGTTTTATTTTCAGTAAAACGTAAACGCTGCTAATATTCCTTTGTCAAGACAGGAAGAATTTATAGATTTTATCTTCCAAAATCCTGATTGTTTTCATGTCTCCTGCTGTCACCTTGCTCCGGAAATACTACACCAGCCGTCTCATGTGTTACTGTCAGAGGTTCTGTTGGCATATTCATTTCATAGGTGCTTTTCTTTCCTTTTTTTCTAGTAAAGCCAGGAACTCTAGTTAAAAATCCATAAGAAACTAATGTTTTAGGGGAAATCTATTGTAAACATTAAAAAAAATGAAAAGTTCCAAAACTTATCTAGCCTATTTCATTTATTAACTCGGAAAGCCATGATGAAGTAACAACCACAAGCAAGGAAACATACTCCTTGCATCACTAACAAAAGACCCTGACCAAGGAACCAGATAACTAACAAAACAAGCCCTAGAAATTTGACTACAGAATTGAGGCTAAAAGAGGGGAAGGAGAGGAGAAGGTGACAAAGTAACAGGGATGAGAATCCAGTGGTCTAGGATAAAGCACTCTGGGTGCTTTGGTGGTGGGGATCGTGTGGTAACATCCACCTGATGAGGTGGGAACCTGTCCCCTCAAACATACACAGGCTTGTCAACCAATGTTCCTTCGATGAAGTCACTCAAAACTGACTGGTCCTCATTGTTACCTCTCAGCAGTATTTGTCTGACAAGTGTAAGATTTTTCTTGTGTTAGCCTATAAGCTACATCATACAGTCTGAGTTCCAGAAGAGTAATCACTGCTAATATTCCTTTACCTATACAGGAAGAAATTATAGACATTGCTTCCATTATTCTGTCTTGATTCGTGTCTTCTGTTGTCACCAGTCACTGAATGCAAAGCACCAGACTTCCTGCTTACTTTAGGCACAGATACTGTTGAATAACATGTTTCATTTTTGCTCTTCTTTACTCCATTTTTATGCAAGCCAGGAATATTTCTTTTGAAAAAGAAACAAAGTAAAGCTAATTAAAAAAATACTTATGATGATTTAAAACACACTTTTATAAAATAAAAATAAAATGGGAAGGGTTGAAGAGAAACAGGAAAAACAAAAATGGAAGAACAATCAGGTTACAAAACGTAAAATACTGGAACAGAAGTCACCACAGTAATTTTATTTTTTTATTTATTTTTTTTTTATATAGAGGCGTGTTTTTCTTTCTTTCTTTCTTTCTTTCTTTCTTTCTTTCTTTCTTTCTTTCTTTCTTTCTTTCTTTCTTTCTTTCTTTCTTTCTTTCTTTCTTTCTTTCTTTCTTTCTTTCTTTGTTTTTTTTTTGTTTGTTTGTTTATACATGCACTGGGTACAGTCAGAAGCGCGGGAGGGTGAGAGAATTCACCAGAGCCAGAGCGGAGAGCAGAGCAGGCAGAAGGACCGAAGGACACTGCTGAGGGGAGCAGCGGGCAGCAGGAGAGGTCTGCGCGCCATGTGGGACCCTCCTCCGGTGGCCGGGGAGCAGCCAGGGATCGAACCAGTGCCACAGAAGCCACGGGCAGCTTCGCAACCCAGCACTCAACCGCTGCGCCACCAGGGAGGCCCACCACAGTAATTTTAAAAACTACTAAATGCTAAATTTAAAACCTAGAGTTCACTGACTCAACGTTATGTCACACAGATGTGGAAATACTAATTAGCCATATACGATGCTTATCAATTTCTTTTTAAATATAATAACATGTATATGGAAAAATACTATTAGACACATACAATATGAATGAGGAGATCCAGGAAATATGCTGGGGCTGGGGTGAAAATGCCTATATGTTGGTTTGACTTCAGGTTCATGATCAAATAAGTCATAATTCATCATGCCCCCTTCCAAGAACAATTTGGTGTCACCCATGGACAAAACATAATGCCTTTCTGAGAGTTGAGTGCTCCAGTCCCATACACAAGAGATCTCAGAGGGATGGCAGCTTCGTTGTAGTGTGTACAGGCTCACAGACCAGTCTCAGCAGTGGACCCTGCAGGGCCCAAGACTTGGCTCCACACACTCTTAAGCTGCATCCAGGAACAGCTGGAAAATCCTGCCTTCAGCAATCACTCCAGATGGGGCAGCATTCATTGAACTGCAGACCTTAATTTCCATTCTCCCCAAAGCCTATTTAGAGGAACAGGTGGTTGTGTTCAAAAACACCATGTCACACAGCATACATTTCTCCTACCATGGGGAACAATATGGACAAACATCGTAAGTTAATTTTACATACTGACAGTTCATAATTCTGTGGCAAGAATTCTTTTAACTCCTATAATTTACTAGTTGCTTCTTTAAGTAATAGCATATAAACAGTTTTTCTACTCATCAGATCCATTTGACCTTATATAAAATACCATATACCAGTATAAGGTTTAAAAGTGAGGAAATATATGACTGAGCTTAAACCACACAATGCAGAACATGCATAGAGCAAATACTGCATATTGCAGAGAGCCAAAGGAATCCCAAAGAGCATACAATTGACAAGTAGACTTTCACCAGGGACCCACACAAAACTGTTTAGTCTAAGTGAGAATTAGTATAAAATGTAAAATAAAACCCACAGGTTAAACTCCATTCACTCAGTAAGCCTTCAGGGGATAATATTCCAGCCCAGTTTGGGCACTGAAATAATAGCAGAGATCAGACCAAAATCCTACCCTTGAGAATGAAGTAAACAGATGATGAACTCGATGTCAAAACATATATCCTGCTAGAGTATACTATAGCAGAGATAAGGAAATTTGGAGGTTTGTAAGCAGGGAAGGCATAAGAATAAGACTCAAAATGGCCAAACCCTCAGATATTGCTGAGAAAGTAGCTTGTGAAGGAATGAAAGGAGCAATCATAAGGATATCAGAAGATAAATCATTCCAGTTAGAATCAACAGCAAGTAGAGGGGTATGTCTTCATGGTGACAGAATGTTGAAAAGGTCAACGTGGTTGGAGCACAACGGAAGGGACAGAATATGGAAATTCTTTTTTTCTAAGATTTATTTATTTATGCATACAATACCTGAGGTGCAAGCCACAGGTGTCGGGAGGTGGTGAGAGGATTCACCAGAGATAGAGTGGGGAACAGAACAGGTAGACTGACTGAAATACACTGCTGAGGGGAGCAGCGGGTTGGACAGGAGAGGTGGCTGTGCCATATGGGTCACCTCCTGACCGGCCAGGGATCAAAATCATGCTGCAGAGGCTGTAGATAGCTTTACAGTATTGTGCTCAACCCCTTGTGCCACCAGGGAGGCCCCCTAGAATATGGAAATTCAAGTGACAGTGAGAGACAGAGACTTCAGGGAGACAAAAACTGATCTAAGAGGAACAGAAAGTGTAGGGGTTGCTTTGTATTTGAAGAACATTGGCATGTACTGCGACTGAAGAGGGAGTCAAAACAGAGGAACAGCATAATCTTTGCTATGTCAAAATAGGCCACTGATTTTAAAGAGTAAAAAAGACAGATACTAAGAAACCAAATAAAAGTTTCGGACACTAGTAAAGAGAGCAGATGATTTGGGATTCAACATGTAACAGGATATTGGCTTCGGGATATATTTGGCAGGGAAACCTGACAAGATTGACCATCAGATTCAATGTCAGAAGCAAAAGAAAGAGAAAGATAACAACCGAAGTGACACCCAACACATTGACAGAACAAGAGATGCCACGAAGGAACTAATACTCTGCAAGAGTGAAGACATGAACAGAAGAACTGGTGTGAGAAACAATATCAGTAATTCAATTGGAGAAAAGGGAAACTTGCATAACAACAACCGTCCATCAAAAAGAATGATATCCAGCAAGGGATTTGATTTCAGTAATCAAGAATAAAAGATCTGAAGTGGAAATATCATTTTGGAATCATTAATAAATACAAGGAAATAAAAGTCATGTGACAGAGGATCAAGGACTGAATCCTGGGATTTTTATTTTACTCAAAAGGAGGGTGGAGTTGAAGAGCTAGGAAACACAGACTGAGGTAGAAGAAAAGGAAATACATCAGGGACACAGGTAAGTGAGTTCTCCCTCTGAAAATGCCAGACCTGTAATCAAATGAAAGCAATGTTGCAGTAAAGAGATTTCCATTAAGGAAAATTTAGCCTATCAGTCTAAAACAGTATGTGTGGATACAGTGATGTGAAAAATTGGCAGTAATCTTTAAAAAGCAACTTTGGAGGAGGGGTGGGTAAGAAGTTTACTGGAGCGAATTCAAAGTGAAAATAAGGAGGAGGATGGATGTTGCTGTAGGATTTAGCTAAGTAGTATGACAGTGGAGGATCCTGTTCTCTTCTTGTTTTACTGTAGATTCCAACACCCAATAGTGATTATTCAGGACGTTTTATTACTAAAATTTTTCTTAATTACCTCAATGTGGTAATAATTGGTAAACATGGCAGACCAATTCAAAATTTTTATAAAATTAAGAAAGCAAGGTTTCTGAAATGTTTCCATTCATGGAAATGAATCTATTCATTGAATCTTTCATACAAAACAAAGTATTTAATGTAAAACAGCTCCTCCACAATATAACTAAACAAAGAAACAAGCAAAATTAAACCAAAACAGCCCCTGGAAATATGGCTGCAGAACTGATGCTACTGTACGGTGACAGGAGACAGAGAAAACAGAACAGAGAGGGAACCCAGATCTACACTAAAGCACTATGAGTGCTGTGATGGTGGGTGTCTTGTGGTAAAGTACATCTTGCGATGTGTGAACCTATCCCACCACACATACAGAGGCTTGAAAAACAATGTTCCCTCAGTGAAATAAGAAAATGTCACTGGATCTCCTCTTTCCACTTTTCGCAGTATTTGTCCGAAAAGACTGAGCATTCTCGTACCTTGCCTAGCACACTATACCATGCTGCTTAATTTCCAAACAAACAATCACTGCTAATATTCCTTTAAAATTAGAGGGAGAATTATGGATTTTACCTTCTGGCATTCTCATCTGAGTCATATCTCCTGACATCTACATTCACTGGAAGTTCAGCACCAGCCTGCTCGCTGACTTGACCCCCATAATCTGGTGAAGACCATGGATCAGTTTGGCTTTCCTTTACTACATTCTTCTGCAAGCTAGGATCCGTCCTTTAAAAAACAAACCATGTAAAAGCTAATGTTTATTAAGAAATCTTCTGATAAAGACTAATAAAACATCTTTTATAAATACCACAACTTAGTCATTGATTAATTTTTGAAATATTTATGAAGAAGTAAAAATGAAAAGCAAGGAAACAAACCCCATGCTGCAAAGTCAGAAATGCAATCATGATACTATCTGATAGCTAAGAACACATCTATGGCATGCTGAAAGTGAGCACAATGGAGGCTTTGCAGAGGAGGTAAGAAGACACAGAGGGAAGAAAACCATTCCACATGGAGGTTACAACATGCATACAAAGATAAGGCACATCACAACTATGTGTTCCCAAAAACTTGAAAGTGTAAGATCAAAACACTGAGAGATGAGTGACCCAGAAATTCTGATATATCTTGAAAGCTACACAAGTGTCTAAGTTCACTGCCAAATACTATTGACTCTAGGCAAGAATGTACTAATAAGATGTGTCATGTGATATTGGCCTTTTGTAATGCAATAATGTGCAACTGATTGAAAAATTTTGGGTTGTTGGAAAAGTCATGACATATTTTTTCTGTGTTTTTCAAGCAAAAATGTATCATGCCTTTTCCAAGAGTCCAACAGTATGAAACAGGTATAGTGGAAAAATTCTAAGAAATATCTCATGGGCGAGAATAGATTAACTTTTAAAACAACCATCTGTTGGAAAGACATCAGGGTCCTGACCAAATAATTTTTACTTCATCAGGTCTCCACCAAGAACCACAATTGGGTATCACTCATAGAAAAAAAAATAGGCCTTTCTAATATCTGCGGGTTCGAGTACCAACACCAAGGGATCTAAGAGGAGACTTAGGTGCAGTGTATAAGGTGAGGAATTAAGACAAGAGGTCTAAAGAATAATGAAAATTTGGGAGGTCATTAGCATGTATAAAAAGTGGCAGTCATGAGACAAAAGATCAAAGCCAATTTTGGGATACTTCAATCCCTAAAATAGGAAGTGGGATTGAAGAAATTGGACAAATATATTGAGGTGGAAGAATGAGAAGTGCACAGCAGACACCTAGTAATGAGTTCTCCCCCTTAAAAAAGAGTCCTGGAGTTAAATGAAGATATGATGTTGGAGGAGAGAGATTTCCACTGAAGAAAATATAGCCCATCAGTGTAAAAAGTATGTGTGGATAAAATGAACACTTGGTGGTGACTGATCAAAGGCAGTTTGGAAGAGCGGTAAGTGGAGAAATTAAAAGTGCAAGTTCAAGAGTGAATATAAAAGAGGAACTAGGGGATGGACAAACAGTTCTGTATGACTCATAAGCTTAGTACTATGACTGTGGAGGATCCCGTTTTCTTCGTTGACTGTAGTTTGCAATACCCAATCATGATTATTTACTATTTTTGTATTGCAATGCTTTTTTTAGTCACATCCATTTACACTCAAAGGTCAACTAAATGGCAAACAATTCAAAGCATTCATATAATACCTGCAAATAACAGCAAAGGTCTCTGGAATGTGTCTATTTATTGAATTGATTCTATTCATTGAATTCATGAATAGAAAACTGAGAAATTTATTGCAATAAGCTTTTCCACAAATAACCAAAATAGGAATTGGAAACACTACCAAAACATACACTGGAAATATAACTGGAGAATTAAATCTATTTGAAGGTAAGGTGATGAGACAGAAGAGAGAGAGGCCCAAAGTTTACAGTAAAGCACTATGGGTGCTTTGGTAGCGGGTATTTTATGGTAACACACATCTAATGAACTATGAAACTAGCACCGAAATCATACAGAGGCTTGTAAGCCATTATCTCTTGCATGAAGTGACAAAAAGCACATTGGGTCCTGTTTTCTTTTCTTCTTTTTTTTTTTAAGATTTATTTATTTATTTATTTATACAAGAGCTGGGGTACAGGTCAGAAGCATGGGAGTTTGAGAGAATTCACCAGAGCCAGAGCAGGGAGCAGAACAGGCAGACAGACTGAAGACACTGCTGAAGGGAGCTGCGGGTGAGACAGGAGAGGTCTGCAGTTCAAATATAAAGTTGGGGATCACTAGCACATACAAGAAAGTAACAGTCATGTTTTTGTTAGAAGACAGAAGATCAAGGACTGAATGTTAATGCTCCTCCTCAATTTGTATAAAAGGAGGATGCAGTTGAAGAGAAATAGGAAACACAGACTAAGATGGAAGAACAAGAAGTGCTTGGGGGGAACCTGATACATGAATTTAACCTCAGAAAATACAAGTCCCGAGAAGCAAATGAAGAAATTATTTTGAAGGAGAGATTTCCATTATGCAAAAGTGTTCACTCTTTTTGATGGATGGCTGTTGTTATGCAAGTTTCACTTTTCTCCAATTGAATTACTGATATTGTTTCTCACACCAGAGTGAACACAGAAAAATTAGGGGATGGACAGTTCTGTAGGACTTAGGTTAGTGTCACAGCCATGGAGGAGACCATTTTCTTCTTCGGCTGTATTTTGCAATACCCAATCAGAATTATTTAGTATTTTTGGTACTACTCTACTTTATTTCAAACCACCTCTTTGTGACATTCAATGGACAACAAAACGGTGGAACAATAAAAATTTATAAAATCTTATAAGCAAAATATTCTGAATGTTTCTATTAATTGAATTTGTAGATCACTGTAAATAGAGCTCAACGTATTTACAGCAACAGATCTCCTCAACAAAGTCACTAAACAAAGCAAATGACAAAATTTAAAAAAAAAACAACAAATATAGGACATAGGACTGAAAAATTGAGGCTGAGTGTGGGAGAGTTAGACAGGGTGACAACACAAAGGAGGGGCCTACGGTCTAGAATAAAGTAGTGTGGGTGTGATGGTGGAGGGTATCCTGTGGTTGCATCCATCTGATGAGGTGTGAACTTATCCCCTAAATCATACACAGGTTGTAAATGAATGTTCCCTCAACAAAGGGGCAAAACACAAAGTGATTCTCATAGTTCATAGTTTGGCAGTATTAGTCTGATCAGGGTGAGATTTCTCTTGCCTTGGACTGTCAAATGTATTATGCTGCTTGTTTCCCACACAGTAATCACTGCTAATAATCCTTTAAACTGAAAGGAAAGTTTATAGATTTTACCTTCGGGGAATCTCAACTGGGTCATGACTCCTGCGATTCACATTCACTGGAAGGGCAGGACCACTCTTCTTGTTGATTTGGCCAACAGATTTTGATGAAGGTGATAAAATACTGTTTCGCTTTTTTGCTAACTTCTTCAGGAAACCAAGAACCCTCCTTTAAAAACAAAAGTAACAACAACATATGCAGGAAAATACTTCTTTGCTTCAAAGCCACAAGTCCAATTCTGATACCACGTAATAGTACATTTATGATATGCTGTAGGTGAGCATCTGGGAGGTTTTAAAATGGGGGTATAAATACACAGCAGGTTACCAGGGAAGAAACGGCTCCACACAGAGATTACAACATGAACAATAGGATAGGGCACATCACATCTATGTGTTTCCCAAAGATGAAAGGCACAGAACAAAATACTAAGAGATGAGTGCACCCAGAAAAAATTTTTTTTTGGTTTAGGCTTGTCAAATATGGCCTTTATTATCTCTAGGTATGCTCCTTCTACATCCATTTTTAATGAAAACTTTTTTCCCTTCATTCGTTTTATTTTATAAATTTAAATTTATTTTTATATTCCCCATACAATGACAACCCCCTTATTTTGACCCCAATCCCTCCTTTCCACACTCCCTACCCCCCATAGAGTGACTCTGGTTCATAGTTGTTTGTTGATTTTGATATTTTCTTTCTTATAGTTATTCTTTTGAAACATATTGAGTGTTACACTGAAAAGCCTATGTTCATTGTTGAAAAGCATTCGTAAACAAGAAACTGAGAATTCAACGTGTACTGCATATAGACATTGTTTTCTTTAATGTAATAATACGCATAGATTGAAATCAGTACTAGGCACATAGTAGGCACATACTAGGCACATAGTGGAAGAAATCCGAGCAGATCTTGTGTGTCAGACATCATGTATTTATAAAATACATTCTGTTTGAATGATATCAGGGTCCTGTCCAGAACAACAATTTAGCATCCACTCCAGATGAAAAAAATGCCTCTCTAATATCTCTGCATTTTAGTGTCATATGCAAGGGTATGTGAGAGAAGCCCCAGCCACGGGCTGAGTGAGTACATGATAGGAATTAAGGTAAGATGTCTGCAGTACCAAAATAAAACTGGGGATTATATGCATATAGAAGGAAGTAAATGACATGAGACAGAATATTCTGAGGTATTTATATTTTTCCAAAGGAAATGGGCTTTGAAAACAAGTGGGAAAAAGAGTCTGAGGTCAGGGAACAAGCAATGAGTGGGACCATTACTGGTGTAAATTCAAGAGCGAATACAAGGGAAACTCGGGATAGATAGTTCTGTGGCCCTTAAAGCGCTCATGGCATACCATGGTGGGTCACAATTCTTCTTGTTTGACTAGTTTGCAATGCACAACCATGATGACTTAGAATTTCTGTAACATTGACTTCTTTTCTAATTACCTGCATGTGACACACAATGATCAGCAAAGTGAAGGGAAATTCAAAAATTCATATGATCAATAAAACAAACCTCCCCTGATTGTGTCCGTTATTGAATTTAATCTATGTATTTAATTTATGAATAGATATTGATTAGATATTAAAGTATTGATTGCAATGCATCTCCTCCTCACAGTCACTAAATAAAAGGAACTAGAAAAGTAAACAAATCAAACACAGGATATAAAACTACAGATAGGAGTTTACTAGAAGATGAGCAAAAGGGATTGTGCAGAGAACAAAACCAGGACAGGGCCTAAGATCTACAGTAAGGCAATACTGGCATTGGTGATGGGTGTCGGGCAATACCATACATCTGATGAGATGGGAACATATCGCCCAAATCATACCCAAGATGGGAAAACAATGTTCTCCCTATGAGAGACCAAAACTCATTTGTCCCCATCATTAAACTGTCAGCAGTCCTTATCTATAATGGTGAGATAGTTTTTGCCTGACAACTGCAATGTGCTGTTTGATTTAAAAAACACAATCACAGCTAATTTTCTTTGAACCTTCAAGGAAGAGTTAATTTTAACCTGGTGACACTCTCATCTGGTTCATGTCTCCTGCCATCAACATTCACTGGAAATACAACAACAGGCTTCACACCAGCTAGACCCTCAGATACCGATCAGGACACAGAATCACATTGGTGATTCTTTGGTGTCAGGCACCCTACTTTAAAGTGCAAAGGTGTACCTCATGGTTTCAAAGAAATCTACTAATAAAGCATAACAAAACAACTATTACAAAATTCCAACACACCCATCTTCACTCATGTATACATTCTTAAAATCATGATGAATTAATAACCATAAGAAAGGAAAATCCTCCCTTTTTCAAAGCCACCAGTACTATTTGATACAATGTGATAGTTTTTTAGTGTACATTTAGGACATGTTGTAAGTGAGCACCAGGGAGGCTGTAATAGTGGGTACAAAAATACAGAAAGACACCAGGCAAGGAGCTGGGGGAGTAACCATATGACATGGAGATAACAAGGTAAGCACTAGATAGGGCACATCACATCAATGTGTTTCCCAAACTTGACAGGATAAGAGTAATACTTTGAATGTTGAGTGCACCCAGAAATTTTGAAACATATTGAATGCTACACTGAAAAGGTGATTTCACTGTGGAAAACTACTGATGCTTAGACAGGAGACTAATAATTAAATGTGTACTGTTCTTTGGCTTTTATTTTTATAATGTAATAATGTGCACCTGATTAAAAAAATATATGGGAACATATACTGGAAGAAATCTGAGAAATTCTTGTCAGTGAAATAGATTTACTTTCAAATATTCAATACACATATCTCGGGAATGACTCAGGATCATCCAAATAAGTTGTACCTCATCAGTTTCCTGTACTAAGAACAGCAATTTGGATTTATCCACGGACAAAAAAAAAAATTGCCTTTCTGACCTGAGTGATCTACTACCAGATACCCAGAGAGGAGCCCAGCTGCAGGTGCAGTGAGAACATACCAGGCATTAAGATAGGATCTGAGCAGAAATAAAACTTTGGACACCTTTAGCATTTTCAAGGAAATAAAAGTCATGGGACAGAAGATCACGGGATACTTCAATTTGTCTAAAGGAAATGGGATTGAAAAGAAACAGGAAAAACAGACTGAGGTCAAAAAAGAAGAAATGGAAGGGGGATACCTAGTAAGTGAGGTCTCCCTCTGAAATTACCAGAGCCTAGAGTCAAATGAAAATACTATGTGGTGGGGGCCCCCCCAGTGGCGCAGCGGTTGAGTGCTGGGTTGCGAAGCTGCCCGTGGCCTCTGCAACACTGGTTCGCTCCCCGGCCACCAGAGGAGGGTCCCACATGGCGAGCAGACCTCTCCTGCAGCCCGCTGCTCCCCTCAGCAGTGTATTTTGGTCCTTCTGCCTGCTCTGCTTCCCGCTCTGGTGAATTCTCTCACCCTCCCGTGCTTCTGACTGTACCCAGTGCATGTATAAACAAACAAACAAACAAATAAATAAATGAAACATGCCTCTATTAAAAAAAAAAAAAAGAAAGAAAATACTATGTGGTGGGACAATGGTTTCCATTGAGGCAGACATTGCCCACGGGTCTAAAAAAACATGTTTTGTTATCATAGAGTGAAAAATCTTTGTAATCTTTAGAAAGCAAGTTTGGAGCAGGCATGAATGGGCCCATTACTGGTGAAAGTTCAAGAGTGAAAACAAGAGAAAATGGGTATAGATAGTTCTGTAAGCCTGAAAGAGCACATGGGATACACAATTCTTCTTATTTGAATAGTTACAAATACATAATAATGATTATTTGGTATTTCTTTAATAGTCTGCTTCTTTTCTAACCACCTGATGTGACACACAATGGTCAACAAAGTGAAGGAAAATTGAAAAAAAAAAAAGATCATTACAGAAATTATATCTTGATTGTGTTTCCTTTTATTGACTTGAATCCATTTACCGAATTTATGAATTGATGATGGATAGATATTAAAGTATTTACTGCACTATGTCTCCTCCACAGTCACTAAGCTAAGGAACTAGAAATCTGAAAAAACACAGAACATACAACTGAAGCACAAGGGGTTGGAATGAGAATAAAATAGGGATGGGGCCTAGCGTCTATAGTAAAGCATTATGGGGCATTAGTGGTGGGTGTCAGACACCACAGTCACCTGATGAGGTGTGAACATATCCCCTAAAGCACACACAGGCTTGAAAACAACACTGCCTCGATGAAGTGACAAAAACACAATGATCAACATCATTCAACTTTCAGCAGTGTTTGCCTATAATGGTGACAATTTTGCCTTGGCCTGACAAAAACAATCACAGCTCATTGTCCTTGAACCTTTAAGGAAGAGTTGTTTTTACCTTGCGCCATTCTTATCTGGTTCGGGTCTTCCGCCGACTACATTCACTGGAATCACAACAGGCTTCGTACTGGCTAGACCCGCAGATTCTGATAAAAATGCTGAATCACATTGGGTTGTCTTCTTCCCGTTGTCAGCAACCCTACTTTAAAAGAAGAAACCATGTAAACCTCATGTTTTCTAAGATAAAGTGTAATGAAACAACTTTTACAAAATTCCAACATTATCCACCTTCATTCACTGATATATTCTGAAAACCATGATGAAGTAATAACCATAAGCAAGGAGGATACTCTTTGCTTCAAAGCCACATGTACAATTATGACACAATGTGATAGTTAAGAGCACATTTAGGACATGCTGTAAGTGAGCACCTGGGAGGCTTTATACAGCGGGTAATAGAAATACAGGGGTCCGCCAAAGGCACTGGTGGAGAAACCACTCTACATAGACAATAAAACGTAAACAGTAGCACAGGGCACATCACATCTCTGTGTTTCCTAAACTTGAAAGGGAAAGAACAGGAACTGAGAGTTCAGTGTACCGAGAAATTTTAAAACATATTGAATGCTACACTGAAAAGTCTGAGTTCACTGTGAAAACTGATTGATGCTTAGACAAGAGACTACTAATTAAATGTGTACTGTTCTTTGCCTTTGTCTTTTTTCAATGTAAAAATGCGTACCTAATTGAAATAGTACTAGGAACATATATTAGAAGATCTCTGATAAATTCTCATGGGGGAAAAAAGATTTATTTTTAAAATATTCCTTGCACAAATCATGGAATGACATCAGTGTCATGTCCAAACTTAGTTTCCCCTACCCAAAATAACAATTTGACATCTGTCATGGACAAAAATTATTGCCTTTATGTCCTCAGTGACCCAGAACCACACATCATGAGAGGAGCCCCAGCTGCAAGTGCAGTGAGTACAGGTCGGGAATTAAGATATCTGTAGTGTAACTATAACTTTGAATATCTTTAGCATATTCATGGAAGTAAAAGTCATGGACAGAAGACCTGGGATACTTCCATTTGTGCAAAGGCAATGGGGTTGAAAAGAGGTAGGAAATACAGATTGAAGTCAAAGCACAAGAAATGGATGCAGGATGCCAGGTAAGTGAGTTCTCCCCTGAAATTACCACAGCATAGAGCCAAATGAAGATATTATGTTGAAGGAGAGTGATTTCCATTGAGGCAGACAGAGCCCATGAGTCTAAAAAGGTATGTGTCAATATCACAAAGTGAAAAATCTGTGGCGAACATTAGAAAGCAATTTTGGAAGCAGGAATGAGTGGGATCATTACTGGTAAAAGTTCAAGAGTGAAAAGAAGAGAAACTTGGAATAGTTAGTTTTTTAGGACTTAAGAGATCATGGCATACTATGGTAGGTCACAATTCATTGTTTGACTAGTTTGTAATACACAATCATGATTATTTAGTATTTCAGTAATATTGGTAATAGCCTACTTCAAAATTCACAGGATCATTAAAGCAAATTAATTCAAAAATTCATATGATCATTGAAACAAATTCATATGATCATTGAAGTCTCCTGATTGTGTTTTCATATAGAATTTAATCTATATATTGAGCTTCTGAATGGATGCAGAAAGATAGTAAAGATGTATGCAATGCATCTCCTCCTCACAGTCACAAAACAAAGGGACTAGAAAACAAGACAAAACAAGCCAAGAATATAGGACTACAACTGAGTGCACTAGAAAAGGATCACAAAGCATTGGGGCTTAGAACAAAACAGGGAGGGGACCAAGGTCTACAGTAAAGCAGTACGGATATATTGGTGGTTGTTGTTGGCAGTAATATTCATCTGATAAGGTGGAAACATATCTCCCAGAACATACACAGGCTTCAAAAACAATGCTCCCTCTATGCAGTAACCAAATACTTACTGGTCCATATCACTCAAGTATTAGGTGTTATTTGTCTGATAATGGTGAGGATTTTCACCTTGGCTTGAAAGTGCAATATGCTGTTTAATTTCAGAAGAGCAGTCACAGCTAATTTTCCTTGAACCTTGAAGGAAGAGTTGATTTTTACCTTGTGACATTCTTATCTGGTTCCCATCTCCCACCATCCATATTCACTGGAATCACAGCAGGCTTCGTACTGGCAGATTTGGTTGAAAGCCTTGAATCACTTTGGCTTGGCTTGTTCTGTTTGTCTGGAACCCTACTTTAAAGGAAGAAACTATGTAAACCTCATGGTTTCTAAGAACTCTACTCATTAAATATAATAAAACAACTGTTAAAAAATTCCAGCGCTATCCATCTTTATTCATTGATATATTCTTAAAACCATGAGGAAGTAACACCCATGAGCAAGGAAACTACTCCTTGCTTCAAAGTCACATGTACAATTGTGATACACAATGTGATAGTTAGAGTACCCTGTAGGTAGCAACTGGGAGATTTGACAGCATAGGCAAAAAAGAAAACAACAAATACAGCAGGTCACCAGGGAAGGAGTTGGAGGAGAAATCTCGCCACAGAGATTACAATGTAAACAATAAGATAAGCACATCACATCTCTGTGTTTCCTAAGGGTCATGCCTAAATGTTTGGACATGTACCTCATCAGTTTCCCCAACAAGAACAAGAATTTGGCATCACCCATGGACAAAAAAATAATTGGATTTGTGAGGTGAACAGTCCAGTACATACACCCAGGGATCTGAGAGGAGCCATGGCTGCAGGTGCTGGAATGCATTCCAGAAATTAAGGTATGAGATCTGTTCTGTAAAATAATTTATCAGATCATGAGCATATTCATGAAGTAACATTTGAGATAGAAGATCTTGGGAGACTTCCATTTGTCTGTAGGAAAGGGGGTTGAAAACAAATAGGTAAAACAGACTGAGATGGAAGAACAAGATATGGGGGGGGAGGGCATCTGATAAGTATGTTCTCCCCTTCAAAATACCAGAGCCCAGAGTGAAATGAAAAAAATTATGTTGGAGAAGAGAGTGTTTTATTGAGGCAAATAAAGCCCATCCATCTAAAATGCGATCTGTCAATACCTTAAAGTGGAAAATCAGTGGTAAGCTTTAGAAAGCAATACTAGAGGGACCTCCCTGGTGGCTCAGGGGTTAAGTCTCAGCACTATCCAGCTATCTCCAGCCACTGTAGCCTGAGATTGATCCCTGCCCAGGGAGCTACCCACATGGTGCAGCTGGCCACCCCTCTCTCACCTGCTGTGCCCCTCAGCAGTGTATTTCTGCAGATCTGCCTGTTCTGCTCCCCATTCTGTCTCTGGTGAATCCTCTCAATCCCTACACCCCTGGCCTATACCCCAATTCTTGTATTCATAAAAAAATAAAGTGAATACTTTAAAAAAAAGCAAGTGAGCTTTAGGAAAGGACATGTATAGGAAAATTACTGGTGTAAATTCAAGAGTTGAAACAAGAGAAATTGGGGGTAGATCTGTAGGTTTTGTTGGCAACATGATACATGTGGTGGTTCACATTGTCTTTGTTTGACTGTAGTTTGTAATACCTACTCACGATTAGTTAATATTTCTGCATTAGTGTACTTTTTTTCTAATCACATCTAGTGACACCAATTGTCAACAAAATGGTATAACAATTCAAAAAATTCATGTGATCATGTAAGCAAAAGTCTCCTGAATGCATTTGCATTGATTGGAATGAATATATCTATTGAATTTATGAATGGATGCTTAATCGAAATTAATGTGTTTATAGCAATACATCTCCTCCACATAGGATAAATTAAGCCAAACAAACCAGGATAAAGGACTAGAGGAGTGAGTCACTAGAAGAGGAGCACAAGGGATGGGGGGATGGGAACTTTAGGGGGGAGCCTAAGGTCAAGAGCAAAGCACTAGGGCTATTTGGGTGGTGGATGTCATGTGGTAATGTAGCATCTGATGAGTGTGAACTTACTCCCTAAATGTTACACAGACTTGGAAAACAAGGTTCCTGCTATGAATTGACCAAATGCTCACAGGGCACGCTGTCCACCTTTCAGCAGTATTTGTCTGACACTAGTAATAGGTTTTTGCTTTGGCCTGTCCACTACAACAGGTTCTTTCATTTCAGAAAATCAGTCACAGCTAATATTCCTGTAACCAGAAAGGAAGAATAGAGATTTTACTTTGTGACATTCTCATCTGGTTGATGTTTCCCGTCATTGACATTCCTTGGAACTACAGCAACAGGTTTCCTAATAGATAGGTCCAAAGATTTTGAAGACCTTACATCACTTTGGCTTTCCTTTACTACTTTCTTCTGTAGCTCAGGAACCCTACTTAAAAAAAGAAATCATGTAAGTTCATTTTGTTTACGAAATCTACAGATAAAGAATAATAAAACACTGGGCCTCCCTGGTGGCGCAGGGGTTAGGACGCAGCCTGTGAAGTGATTCACACCCACTGCAGCACGAGTTCGATCCCCGGCCAGGTAGCAACCCACTTGGCACAGCAGACCTCTTCTACCTCACCTGCTGCTCTCCTCAGCAGTGTATTTCACTCAGTCTGCCTGTTCTGCTCACCACTCTGTCTCTGGTAAATCCTCTCGCCACCCCCGCACCTCTGGCCTGTACCCTAGTTCTTCTATGCATAAATAAATAAATCTTTAAAAAAGATTATAAAACCAATCTTGCAATATTCCAAACTTGATCCATTTTCATTCATTGATATATCTTAAAACCATGATGAAATAATAACCACAAGCAAGGAGTATGTGATAGTTAAGAGTATATTTGATACAATGAGATAGTTAAGAGTATATTTATGACATGCTGTAAGTGAGCACCCAGGGGATTTTAAAAGTGGGTACAAAAATACAGCAGGTCATCAGGCAAGGAGTTGAGAGAGAAATCACTCCACATGGCTGTAACAAATACAAGGATATGGCACACGACATCAATGGGTTTCCTATACTTGAGAGGGAAAGAACAAACCACTGAGAGTTGAGTGTTTTGGGAACACATTGAATGCTACAGAAAATTTGAAACATATTAAATGCTCCACTGAAAAGTCTGTGTTCACTGTGGGAAAGAAATTAAGTTTAGACGTGGATCTATTAATTAGATGTCCAGTATTATTTTGAATTTGGCTTTCCATGTAATAATGTGCACTTGTTGAAAAATAGCATTGGGCCTATATAATATAATGGGAGAAAGCCAAAAAATATCTCATGGGTGAGAGCAGATTTAGTTTTAAAAAACACATACTTGGAATGATATCATGTTCATGAACAACTAAGTTGTACCTCATCAGTTTCCCCTACCATGAATAAAAATCTGGCATCACCCATGGACAGAAAATGATATTCTGGTATCTTTGTGTTCCAGTACCATACACCAAGATATCTGAGAGGGGCCACAGGCACAGGCACTGTGAATACATTCCAGGATTAAGATAAGAGAACTGCAGTGTAAGTATAAATTTGGGGGTCATCAGCATATACAAGGAAGTAAAGGTCATAGGAGAGAAGACCATGAGATAAATTAATTTGTCTAAAGGTAAAATGCAGTTGAAATGAAATAGGAAAAACAGACTGAGATGGAAGAATAGGATATGTGAGGGGGACACCCAGAGAGTTCTCCCTCTGAAAATAACTTTTGAGTGTCAAATGAAGAAATGATGTTGGAGGAAAGAGATTTCCATTGAGGTTGATATAGCTCCTGGGTTTAAAAAGGTATGTGTCAATTCCTTAAACTGAAAAATCAGTGGTGACCTTTCGAGACCAATATTGCAGGATGGGTGATTGGGAAAATTACCAATGCAAGTTCAAGAGTGAATTCCAGAGAAAGTGGTAGATAGACAGTCCTGTAGTTCATATTAGCTAAGTGGCATGACCAGGTAGATCCATTTTCTTCCTGTTTGACTGTAGCCTGCAAAACCCTGTTATGATTATTTACATTTTTCATTACTCCCTCTTTTTTTTTTTAAATCACCTTCCTGTGACCCTCAGTTAAAACAAAAACAGACAATAAAAATTTAAAAGAATTTATAAAATCACATCAGCAAAGACTCTTGAAAATGGTCCAATTTACTGAATACAACTTAAGTATTCAATCTATGAATAGACATCTATGAAACAAATCATTTCTTTTGAATACAGCTCCTCTCCAAATCCCTAACAAAAAACTGGCAAACATAAAAATAACAAGAATATAGGACTGAAGAATTCAGGCTACCAGGGAGAGAATGTAGGAGGGATGTGAACACATAGGCATGGGGGCCAAATATTCTAGGATAGAGTGCTCTGGATGCTTCGGTGGTGTGTGTTGTGAAGTAACATACATCTCAAGCAATATGAAATCATAAAAAAAAAGAAGTATGAAACTGTGCCCTAATTCATACACAAGCTTGTTCCATGTCCCTTCTATGAAGAAGCCAAAAACTGAATGGCCCACATCATTCACCGTTCAAAATTATTTGTCCTAAAGAGTGAGATTTTTCTTTGCTTCTCCCGTTCACTACATTATCCTGTTTGATTTGCTTAAAAGCAATGACTGGTCATATTCCTTTGATATGAAAGGAAAATTTATAGATTTCACCTTGTGGCATCTTTTCAAATCTCCTGTCCTCCACACCCACAGCAAGTGCAGCTGTTCTCGTCTTCTCCTTATTCCCTGAGAACACAACAGCGGCCTTCACACTGGCTACATCCATAGATTCTACTGAAGACCATGAAATACTTCCATTTCCCTTACTCCCATGTTAAGCAAGCCAGAACACCTATTTTTTTAAAAAGGAAACTTTGAACATTTAATATTTTATAATATCTCTACTTATAATGGTGAATGAGAACTTTTGTAAAATGCCAACTCTTACCTATCTTCATTCATTGATTATTCTTAAGATAGTGATAAAGTCACAACCATAAGCAAGGAAACACATTCCTTGCCTCAAAGGCATGCGTATAATTTGGATTCAATCTGAGGTAATAGTACAATATATGACATCCTTTAAGTGAGCACAGGCAAGCTTTTTTTTTTAAGATTTATTCATTAATTTATGCAAGTACTGGGTACAGTCAGAAGCGCGGGAGGATGAGAGAATTTACCAGAGCCCGAGCAAGGAACAGAACAGGCAGACTGACAGAGTACACTGCTGAGGGGAGCAGCGGGCATGGCAGGGGAGGTTTGTCACGCATGTGGGACCCTTGCTAGTGTTCGGCATCGAACCAGCACTGCAGAGGCTGTGGGCAGCTTCGCAGGCCAGCGCTCAACTGCTGTGCCACCAGGGAAAGCCCAGCACAGGCAGGTTTTAATGAGGAGGTAAGTTACTGGGGGAGGAATCCATTCCACAGAGATTACTGAATGAGCCCAACACAAGGCACATGTATCTAAGTGTTTTCTAAATGTGAAAGGCAAAGAATAAAATACTGAGAGATGGATTGGTTTAGAAACTTTGAAACATCCTTACTGTTATATTTAAAAGTCTGAGTTCACTTCCTTCGTGTTATGACAATTAAGATAGAGAACCAGGAATTCAATGTATAGTACACTTTTAGCTTCGATTTTAAAAATAATTGGTGCAACTCATATTGAAAAAAAAACTAGTAACAACAAATGTTGGCGAGGATGTGGAGGAAGAGGAACTCTACTACACTGCTTGTGGGAATGCAAACTATACAAACACTATGGAAATCTGTGTGGAGGTTCCCCATACTACTAAAATGGAGCTTCCATACAATCCAGTAATTCCACTCCTGGGAATCTACCCAAAGGACACAAAAACATTAATTCAAAAGGACACGTGCACCCCAATGATTACTGCAACACTTTTTACAATAGGTAAATTATGGCAACAACACCCAAGCCCAAAATAGATGACTGCATCAAGAAGATCCAGTCAATCCAAAATATAGACTAATGCCATTTGCAGTCACATGGATGGAGCTGGAAGGGATTATACTCAGTGAAATAAGCCAAAAAGAAAAAGAAAAATAGCAGATGGTTTCACTTATAGGAGGAATGTAGAGGATCCAAATAAGATATGAGGAAAAAAAAGGTAATTATAATAAATCAAAAATTAAAACCAAGGGCCTCCCTGGTGGCACAGTGGTTGAGAGCTGGGTTACGAAGCTGCCTGCTGCCTCTGTAGTGCTGGTTCAATCCCCGGCCACCGGGCAAGGGTACCACATGGCGTGCAGACCTCTCTTGCCGCCCGCTGCTCCCCTCAGCAATGTACTTCGTCACTCTGTCTCTTTAACTCTCTGCTCTGGCTCTGGTGAATTCTCTCACCCTCCCAGGCCTCTGACTGTACCCAGTGCTTGTATAAATAAACAAACAAATAAGTAAATAAATCTTTAAAAAAATTAAAACCAAGAGGCAACTATAAATCAGAGACATTCTGCAGGGAAGGAGAATGGAGAAAGATCAAAACAGTGGTGGGAAGAGCACAAGGGACTACGGTGATGGTACATGGGTGAATTGGTGGTGGGAACTTCAGAGGGACTACACCTGAGAGAAGAAAGCATACATTGTACAAAAATGAAGAATGATGTAAAACATATATTAAAAGAAAGAATAAACCAGAAGGCATATTAAAGAAATTACTGAAAATGTAAAAACAAAACAAAACAAAAAAGAAATGCCTTGGAGTACAGCATGGTGAGCATATAATAATCTACTGCGTATTTGAAAGTTGCAGAAAGTAGACCTCAAAAGTTCTCATCAGCAGTTTGACCATGTATATCCCAAATATTATCTTTTTAACATGCAAGCAAAATAAAAATGACTGAGAAAAAAAAATATGTGCAACTTATGGAAAATTATGAGGCACTGTAATATGATGGAAGAAATCAGAGATATATGTTGGGGGGGAGACATGACATGTACTTTAAAATAAGTTTATGTTGGAATGACATCAGAGTAATGACCAAACATGTCTACCTCATAAGGTCAGCATATCAAGAAAAAAGGTTGGTCTCACCCATGGACAAAAAAAAAAAAAAAAAAATGCCTTTCTGAGAGCTGAGTGCTCTAGTCCCATACACCAAGACATCTCTGAGGAGTCACAGTCTCGAGTGCAGTGTGTACAGGCTCACAGACCACATTTCTACAGTGACCCTGCAAGGCCCAGGACCTGACTCCACATAACTCAGCTGCATCCAGGAACAGCTGAAAATCCTATCTTTAGCCACAGTGCTCATGGAACTGCAGTCCTTAATCTCCACTCTTCCCCAGTCTCTAGACTGGAGGAACATGTGGCTGTGTTGGAAAACTCTGTGTCCTATCGGCTTACTTTTTCCTAATTATGGCACAATACAGACAGCATCTTTTATGTGCACAAGTTGAGGGCTCATAATTCTGGGGCCAGATTTCTTTCAACTCCTATGATAATTTACCAATACTACGCTTTTCCTCAAATTAAAAAAAAAAAAATTCTTACTCATCTAACTATTTTACCTTACTTAAAACTACCATTAGTACCAGTAAGAGGCCTAAAGAGGAAGCATACAATTAGACTGTAGTCCTGAAATAGGCAAACATTCAACAAGGTAAATCTGCATATTGCAAACAGCCACAACAATCCTAAAAGGCATGCAATTGATGAAGGAGACTCACCGTCCGTGGACCCACACAGAACTGTCTGGTCCAAGTGATAATTAGTATAAAATGTAAAACAATACAAACAGCTTCAACTCCATTGATACACTATATTTTTATGGAGCAGCAAATTTTCAGCCCCTCTTAAAAGCACTGAATGTATGGAAGAGAAATAACCAAACTCCTACCCTGAGAATGAAGTTACAGACGTTGAACCAGAAGGAAAATACACTTCCTGTTAGACAACACTAAAGCAGAAAGGGAAATTTGGAGGTTTGTAAGAGTGTGGCAGTCAAAATATGACTCGGAATGGCCAAGGCAGGTCTAACTGAGAAAATGGCTCTTGAGGAACCAACTGTAGAGATGAAGGGAGCAGGCGTGAGGATTATACGCCTTTTCCAAATGTTTTGGCTTTTTGCAATATGCAGATGCTTTTTCAGAAGAAAGAGCATTCCAGTTAGAATGAACAGCAAGTACCGAGGTATGCCAGGATGAGGGAAGAGTCAAAGTTCAGGGGGGCTGGAAAGGAATGGAAGGGGCAGGATATAGAAATACAAGTGACACAGAGAGAGACAAACAGAGAGAAACCACAATGGAAGTATAGAAACTCATCTGAGATGAACAGTGGCTAGTTCCAGATAGAGATTGGAAGAACGCTGTCATGTATTCTGAGTGAACTGGGAGTCAACTAGAGTGTTTTGAGAAGAGAGGGACAACATAATCTGACTTATGCCTTAATAGGCCCACTAATATTAAAAGGATATGTTGGGCCTCCCCTGGTGGCGCAGTGCTTGACCGTTGGGCTGCAAAGCTGCCTGAGCCTCTGCAGCACTGGTTTGATCCCCAACCACCGGCGAGGGTCCCACATGGCGTGCAGACCTCTCCTGCCGTGCCGGCTGCTCCCCTCAGCAGTGTACTTTGGTCCTTCTGCCTGTTCTGCTCCCCGCTCTGGCTCTGGTGAATTTTCTCACCCTCCCGCGCCTCTGACTGTACCCAGTGCTTGTATAAATAAATAAATAAATCTTTAAAAAACAAAAAAGAACTTAAACTGTAACAAACAATATATTTAAAAAATAAAATAAAAATAAAATGATTGTTGAGTGAAAAGGAAGGGCGATAGGGACATATTAACGGTCTCTTATATTATACAAGAGAGAAGATGATCTGGATTCAGCTTGGAAAATGTCACTGGTTTGTGGATATGTTTGGCTGTTAGACATTAGATGATTTACTGAAACATTAATTTCCAGGTGCAACAGAAAGAGAAAGACAGGAATCACAGGTGACACCCAACCTTATGATAGAGCACCTGCAAGAGCTGCTGCTATCTAAAAGAGCAAAGACTATCAAATAGTCAAGACACTTGCTTGAGGTATTCTGCATCTATGTTCATCAGGTAGATTGGTCTTCATTTTCTCTTTTTGGAAGGTTTTGGTCTGGTTTTGGTATCAGAGTAATGTTGGCCTCATAGAAGCATTCCCTCTTCCTCAATCTTTAGGAAACATTCGAGAAGGGTAAGTAGCAGACATATTTGATATTTTGGTACAAGTCACTTTTGCAGCCATCTGGTCCTGGGCTTTGTTATTTGGAAAACTTTAACTTATTTATTTATTTATTTTTAATTTTATTTTTTCTAAAGATTTATTTATTTATACAAGACAGGGGAACAGGCCAGATGTGGGGGAGGGTGAGAGGATTCACCAGAGTCAGAGTGGGGTACAGAACAGGCTGACTGAAATATACTGCTGACGGGAGCAGCAGGCAGGACAGGAGAGGTCTCCCGCGCCATGAGGGTTGCTTAGCGGCCGATGGGAATCAAACCAGCACTGCAGAGGCTGCGGACAGCTTCATAGCGCTGCACTCAACTGCCTGCACCACCAGGGAAGCCCGTGTTTGGAAAACTTTAAAAAACTTTTAACAATTCCATTGTAATTGCTTTGCTCAGGTTTTCTATCTCTTCCTCATTCAGTCTTGGAAGGTTGTATTTTTCTAATTTTTTTTTTCCATTTCTTCTTTGTTACCCGAGTTCTTGTTATATAGATGTTCATATGATCTCATATACAGATATTCATATGATATCACAATCTTCTGTATTTCTGATATATGTACTACAACTTCTCTTTTGGTTTTGGTTATATTTATTAAGAATCTTCCTTTCTTTGCTTTGTGAACCTAGTTATAAGTTTGTCTATTTTGTGTGTTCTTCGAAGAACTTGCTTCTTGCTTCACTGATATTTTGGACTGCCCTTTTTTTTTTTTTTCCTATTAGTCTATTTCTGCTCCAATTCTTATAGTTTCCTTCTTTCTCCTGGGTTTTGATTTTCCATGTTCAAGTTTCTTAAATTATAAGGTTAGAGATTATATATTTTAAATATTTCTTATGGGCCTGTATTGCTTTGTACTTCACTCTTCGTACTTTGTAGGTTCTATTATACTCATGTGTTCATTTTCATTTATCTTCAGGTATTCTTAAAGTTCTCCTTTGATTTCCTCATTAACCCAATAATCATTCATAGTAGGTTATTCAGTCTCCATTTATTACTGTTTTTTCCTGGTACCTTATTTATTGAATTTATGAATCTATGATGGATAGATATTAAAGTACTTATTGCAATAGGTCTCCTTCAAGTCACTAAGCTAAAGCACTAAAATCTGAAAAAAAAATGCAGACGAAACAACTGAAGCACAACTGATTGGGAGAAGAAAGAAATAGGGATGGGACCGCACGTCATTCGCACAGCATTATGGGGTATTAGTGGTGGGTGTCACACACAGCATTCACCCGATGAGGTGTGCACATGTCCCTAAAGCACACGCAGGCTTGGAAAACAACACTGCCTCGAAGAAGTGACAAAAACACAATGAACTACATCATTCAACTTTCAGCAGTGTTTGCCTATAATAGAGACTTTTTTTTTTTGCTTGGACTGACAAAAGCAATGACAGCTCATTGTCCTTGAACCTTAACGAAGAGTTGTTTTGACCTTGTGCCATTTTTATCTGGTTCATGTCTCCCGCCGACTACATCCACTGTAATCACAACAGGCTTCGTACTGGCTACAAAAGCAGATTCTGGTAAAGACACTGAATCACATTGGGTTGTCTTCTTCCCTGTGTCCGTAAGCCTACTTTGAAAGAAGAACCATGTAAACCTCCTGTTTTCCAATATAAAGTGTAATGAAACAACTTTTACAGCATCCCAACAATATCCACCTGCATTCACTGATATATTCTTAAAACCGTGATTAAGAAATAACCATAAGCTAGGAGAATACTCATTGCTTCAAAGCCACATGTACAATTATGACACAATGTGATAGTAAAGAGTACATTTTTGACATGCTGGGAGGCTTTATAGGTGGTATAAGAAATACAGCAGGTCACCAAAGGTACTGGTGGAGAAACCACACTACATAGACAATGGACCATAAACAGTATGATATGGCACATCACATCTCTGTGATTCCTAAGCACACCTCTCTGTGTTTCCTCCGGGTTTGAAAGGGAAAGAACAATAACTGAGAGTTCAGTGCACACAGAAAGTTTAAAACATATTCATTGCCACACTGAAAATCTGAGTTCACTGTGGAAATCTACTGCTGCTTAGACAAGAGACTAATTATAATGGGTACTGTTCTTTGGCCTTTGTATTTTTTAATGTAAAAATGAGCACCTAATTGAACTTGTACTGGGAATACATATTAGAAGGTCTCTGATAAATTCTCATGGGTGAAAAAGATTTACTTTAAAATATTCACTACATGTATCTTGCAGTGACATCAGGGTCATATGCACGTAAGATGTACATCATCAGTTTCACCTGCCACGAACCTCAAAATGGCATCAACCATAGACAAAAACAAAAGTTGTCTTTCTGATCTCAGTGATCCAGTACCATATACCCGGAGAGAGGACCGAGAGCAGGTGCAGTGAACACATGTCAGGAATTAAGGGAAGGCTGGCAGCGCACATGCAACTTTGGGCATCTATCATATACAAGGAGGGAAGAGTCATGGGGCCAAAGATCCTGGGAAACCTCAATTTGTCTGTAGGTAAAGGGCTTTGGGAAGAAATAGGAAAAATAGACTGAGGTCAAAAAACGAGAAATGGGAGGGAGAAACCTGGTAAGTGAGCTCTCCCACTGAAATTAACAGAGCCTAAACTCAAATGTAAATATTATGTGGTGGGAGAATGATTGCCATCGAGGCAGACATTGCCCATGGGTCTAAAGAGATATGTGTTGTTATCATAGAGTGAAAAATCCTTGTAGCCTTTAGAAAGCAAGTTTGGACCATGCAAGAGTGGGACCCTTACGGTTGAAAGTTCAAGAGTGAAAACAGGAGAGAATGGGAATAGAGAGTTCTGTAAGACGTCAAGAGCTCATGGGACACAACGGCGAGACATGGTTCTTCTTGTTGGAATAGTTGCAAATACATTACCATGAATATGTGGTATTTCTGTAACAGTCTACTTCTTTTCTAACTACTTGCTTGTGAAACAAAACGGTTAAAAAATTGCAGTTATTTTGAAAAAAAAATACAACCAAACCCTATGATCATATGTTGAGTGTGTTTCCTTTTATTGACTTGAATCTATTTACTGTATTTATGAATCGATAATGGATAGATATCAAAGTATTTATTGCACTAGGTCTCCTTCACAGTCACTAAGCTAAGGAACTAGAAATCTGAAAAAAAATTTAGAATAAATGACTGAAGCACAAGGTTTTGGGAGGAGTATGAAATAGGGATGGGGCCTAACGTCCATCATACAACATTATGAGGCCTTAGTGGTGGGTGCCAAGCACATCATTCACCCGATGATGTGTGAACATATCCCCTAAAGCACAAACAGGCTTGGAAATCTACACTTCCAGGATGAAGTGACAAAAACACAATGATCTACATCATTCAACTTTCAGCACCGTTTGCCTATAATAAAGAACTTTTTTTGCTTGGACTGCCAAAGCAATCACAGCTCATTGTCCTTTAAACTTAAAGGAAGAGTTGTTTTTACCTTGTGCCATTTTCATCTGGTTCATGTCTCCCGCTGACTACATTCACTGGAATCACAACAGGGTTCTTACTGGCTACAAACGCAGATTTTGGTAAAGACGCTGAACCACTTTGGGTGGTCTTCTTCCCTGTGTCCGTAAGCCTACTTTGAAAGAAGAAACCATGTAAACCTCGATTTTCTGAGATAAAGTGTAATGAAAGAACTATTACAACATCCCAACATTATCCACCTGCATTCACTGATATATTCTTAAAACTGTGATGAAGAAATAACCATAAGCAAGGAGAATACTCCTTGCTTCAAAGCCACATGTACAATTATGACACAATATGATAGTAAAGAGTACATTTCTGACATGCTGGGAGGCTTCACACAGGTGGCATAAGAAATAGAGCTGTTGGCCATTTGCATTTCCTCTTCAGAGAAGTTTTGTTTTAGCTTTTCTGGCCATTTTTTGATAACAGACATATGAAAAAATGTTCAACAACCCTTGTAATCAGGGAAATGCAAATCAAAACTACCATGAGATACCATCTTACACCAGTGAGAATGGCACATATTAAAAAAACTAGCAACAACAAATGTTGGCGAGGTTGTGAAGAAAAAAGAACTCTTCTACACTGTTGGTGGGAGTGCAAACTGGTCCAACCACTATGGATAGCTGTGTGGAGATTTCTGGACCTACTAAACATAGAGCTTCCATATGATCCAGAAATTCTACTCCTAGGTATTTACCCAAAGGACACAGACACATCAATTCCAAAGAACACCTGCACCCCTATGTTTATAGCAGCACTATTTACAATAGCTAATCTTTGGAAGCAACCCAAAAGCCCAAAAATAGATGACTGTATCAAGAAGATGTGGTACATATATACCATGGAATATTACTCAGCATTCAAAAAAGATAAACACATGCAATTTGCAGCAACATGGATGGTGCTGGAAGGGATCATGCTCAGCGAAATAAGCCAAAAAGAAAAAGAAAAATACCGGATGGTCTCACTCATAGCAGGAATCTAGAAAACTTAAATAAGGGACCAGGAAAATGAATCACTATAAGAAAGTGAAAATCAAAATCCACAAAAAACTATGAACCAGAGACACTTTTTGGGTGGTGGGGGGCGGGAGGGGAGGGACTGGGGTCAGAATGGGGTTGTTGCAATTGTATGGGGGAATATAAAAATTAAATTTATTATGTTAAAAAAATAAAAAATAAAAACAAAAAAAAAAAGAAAAAAGAAATAGAGCTGGTCACCAAAGGCACCGTTGGAGACACCACTCTACATAGACGATGGATCGTAAACAGTATGATTGGCACATCACATCTCTGTGTTTCCTAAGCACACATCTCTGTGATTCCTCTGTGTTTGAAAGGGAAAGAACAATAACTGAGAGTTCAGTGCCCCCAGAAATTTTAAGACATATTCAATGCCACTCTGAAAATCTGAGTTCACTGTGGAAAACTACTGCTGCTTAGACAAGGGACTAATTATTCAATGGGTAATGTTCTTTAGCCTTTGTATTTTTTAATGTAAAAATGAGCACCTAATTAAACTTGTACTGGGAATATATATTAGAAGGTCTCTTATAAATTCTCATGGGTGAAAAAGATTTACGTTTAAATATTCACTACAGGTATCTTGCAGTGATAGCAGGGTCATATGGACATAAGATGTACCTCATCAGTCTCTCTTCCACGAAACTTAAAATGGCATCACCCATAGACAAAAACAAAAGATGTCTTTCTGATCTCAGTGATCCAGTGCCAAATACACGGAGAGAGGACCCAGAGCAGGTGCAGTGAACACATGTCAGGAATTAAGGAAAGTCTGGCAGCGTACATGAAACTTTGGGCATCTATCAAATTCAAGGAGGGAAAAGTCATGGGACCAAAGATCCTGGGAAACCTCAATTTGTCCATAGGTAATGGGCTTTGATAAGAAACAGGAAAAATAGACTGAGGTCAAAAAACGAGAAATGGGAGGGAGAAACCTGGTAAGTGAGCTCTCCCACTGAAATGAACCGAGCCTACATTCAAATGAAAACATTATGTGGTGGGAGAATGATTGCCATCGAGGCAGACATTGCCCATGGGTCTAAAGAGATATGTGTTGTTATCATAGAGTGAAAAATCCTTGTAGCCTTTAGAAAGCAAGTTTGGACCATGTATGAGTGGGACCCTTATTGTTGAAAGTTGAAGAGTGAAAACAGGAGAGAATCGGAATACGCAGTACTGTAAGCCTTCAAGAGCTCATGGGATATAATGGTGAGACACAGTTCCTCTTGTTTGAATAGTTGCAAATACATTACCATGATTATCTGGTATTTCTGTAATAGTCTACTTCTTTTCGAATCACTTGCTTGTGAAACAAAATGGTTAACAACTTGCAGTTATATTGAAAATAAAAAAAAAACAACCCTATGATCATATATTGAGTGTGTTTCCTTTTATTGACCTGAATTTATTTACTGAATTTATGAATTGATGATGGATAGATATTAAAGTATTTATTGCACTAGGTCTCCTTCACAGTCACTAATATAAAGAACTAGAAATCTGAAAAAAAAATGCAGAATAAACAACTGAAGCACAAGGGGTTGGGAGGAGAATGAAATAGGGATGGGGCCTAATGTCCGTCATACAGCATTATGAGGCATTAGTGGTGGGTGTCAAGCGCAGCATTCACCCGATGAATTGTGAACATATCCCCTAAAGCCCACACAGGCTTGGAAAACTACACTCCCAGGATGAAGTGAGAAAAACACAATGATCTACATCGTTCAACTTTCAGCACTGTTTGCCTATAATAGAGACTTTTTTTTTTGCTTGGACTGACAAAAGCAATCACAGCTCATTGTCCTTGAACCTTAAAGGAAGAGTTGTTTTTACCTTGTGCCATTTTTATCTGGTTCATGTCTCCCGCCAACTACATTCACTGGAATCACAACAGGCTTCGTACTGGCTACAAACGCAGATTCTGGTAAAGACGCTGAACCACATTGGGTTGTCTTCTTCCCTGTGTCCGTAAGCCTACCATGAAAGAAGAAACCATGTACACCTCCTGTTATCCAATATAAAGTGTAATGAAAGAACTATTACAACATCCCAACATTATCCACCTGCATTCACTGATAAATTCTTAAAACCGTGATTTAGAAATAACCGTAAGCTAGGAGAATACTCATTGCTTCAAAGCCACATGTACAATTATGACACAATGTGACAGTAAAGAGTACATTTTTGACATGCTGGGAGGCTTTACACAGGTGTTATAAGAGATACAGCAGGTCACCAAAGGTACTGGTGGAGAAACCACACTATATAGACAATGGACCATAAACAGTATGATAGGGCACTTCACATCTCTGTGATTCCTAAGCACACATCTCTGTGTTTCCTCCGTGTTTGAAAGGGAAAGAATGATAACTGAGATTTCAGTGCACACAGAAAGTTTAAAACATATTCAATGCCACACTGAAAATCTGAGTTCAATGTGGAAAACTACTGCTGCTTAGACAAGAGACTATTTAATCAATGTGTACTGTTCTTTGCCTTTGCATTTTTTAATGTAAAAATGAGCACCTAATGAACTTGTACTGGGAATATATATTAGAAGGTCTCTGATAAATTCTCATGGGTGAAAAAGATTTACTTTAAAATATTCACTTCTTTTTACCCACTTTTTTGTACTTCTTTTTACCCACTTTTTCAAATTGCAAGTCACTGCATGTTAACACACATACATACAACACACGTTTCTCAGTCCCTTACACATTGCAGCCCCCTTCCCATAAGCCTGTGCACAAGCATGCAGCTCCCTGTGTGGTGCGGAGGGCTCACAAGACCTTGCTGGGTTCCACGGTGATTGGCAGGTTTCTCCTGGACAGGTATCACTTCCTAACATGTGCATTTGAGTATCTGCCTTGAGTGTTTCTTCCTCAGCCCAGGGGCAGAGACTGCTGTTCACTTTCTTCATTGCTTTATGCTAAAAGCCAGGAAGAGTGTTTGCCACAATGCAAGTGCTTTAAAACAAATTGTGAAGTAAATGAATTGTGTACTTTTAACACTGGGAATGTAAAACCAGGACAAAGGCCGATTAGTACAGCTGTTAAAAAAGCAAGTGCACCCTCACCCCAGTCCCATGTGCTCCTCCCTCCTTCCCTCTGCTCCCTGTCCTTCCTCCTTCCCTGCAGGATGTCTCTGATTAATAGTTGTATGTTTCTTTTTTGGGTTTTGTACTGCTGTTATTTTTCTTACACTGATGTCTTATTTGGTTCCCCTATATCCCTGCTATAAGTGAAACCATCCTATATTTTTCTTTTTCCTTCTGGCTTATTTCACTGAGCATAATTGGTGAAGGAAATTCTATGGGGACTACACCTGAAAGGGGGGAGCAAATATTGTTTAAAAATGAACAATGATGTCTAAATTAAAATATATGTATATATATATATTCTCACCAAAAAAAAAAAAAAAGAAAGGGCAGAAGTGTTGTCAACCACCCATCTGTAACCCACCTCCTTCTTCTAATGGAGGGCATTCTTTGAATCTGTTCTTCCTACTGGGTTTATAATGGCTAACGGAGGACGTGGTTTTAGTGGCTCCTCCTGGTGGGTGACATCATTGCCAATCCCTGACTTGCCTCTATTGATGATCTGGACATGAAGAGTATGTTTAGGGCATCATCCATGCAGAGTGAGGAGAATGAGACCCTTAGCAGTCAGATGCCCTTTGAGAACATCTTGAACTTGAGAAGTCTCAAAACCGTTTCCTTTTCAAAGAAAGAATTTATCCTTTTCAATTATCTATATAATAAGAGAGATAGAATTATTATTCTCTATTGGTAAAAAAATAAAAAGTAAAATAGTTTTAAACCTACAATTACCAGGAATATCACTTCCTTTCTTTACAGCATTAGTTAATACTTATTTTTATTATCTGTATCTGTTTATCTATAAATAAAACATATATCCATTATCATTTAAGTCCCATTTAGGTATCAAATTTAACTGATAAAGAAATTCCAAACAGATCAATTACTAGCAAGGCCATTGAATCAGCAATCAAACTCCTACCAAAAAACAAAAGTCCAGCACCTGATGGCTTCAGTGGTTAATTCTTTTTTTTTTTTTCAGGTTTATTTATTTATACAAGAACCATGGTACAGACCAGATGCACGGAAGGATGAGAGGATTTACCAGAGACAGAGGGGAGAGCAGAACAGGCAGACTACCAAAACACACTGCTGAGGGGAGCAGCGGGTGAGACAGGAGAGGTCTGCGTAACCTAGCAAAAACAATGCCTCAATTGCTTTTTGGTTTGCTGAGGGTTTAGAACTGGAAACAAATGCATAAGAAATATGTGCACAAAAATCAAAAGAAAACCCTATACAAATCACAAGATTCATCATGGATACGGATCAAGGTTGACATGCCAGAATCCCATGAAACCTGTTATTCCTACAATCACAGACCCAATAGAAAGAGTGACCCAAAAGGATCACAATGAGTCGGGAATTAGCAATAAAGAAACAATGAACATAGCTATGGATGCAACGATGACACTTCCAATAGTGTTTTCTAAGATAGCAGAATATTGATCAAAATAGATAAATGCTAGGTTATACACCATTAGGGGGATCTCACACCTTTTGGCTATACTTCGTTATTGGAATAACATGTTCTTCTTACTGCACGAAGAAGAAACACCCGTGGTCTGTATGAAGGCCCGGGAAGAAGTAATCTCATGTGATAATGAAATATTAATATCATATGTAAAAATTGGAATATGCACTAAAAAAACCAGGAATGTTGTTTATAAAACTATCTCTGCCATTTACAGCTAAGATGTTGTCTTCCATATACTGTATATATGCTTGTAACCAAAACTGAGTTAGATTTTGAATGACATAGTCACTGTTTTCAAAAGTGGTCAGACATTTGCCCAATGTTTGCCTAGTGTCTTTATCCCGGTAGTCAACTGCTTCAGTCATGATAACCTACACTATGGGACCATAATCTGAAAAATCCTCTTCATGGATGTTAAAATAGGGTGTGATATAAGAATAGTCACTTGCCAAATGCCGAAGTTCTAAACCTTCCTGCTCTTGGAAACAGCCATATATACTGAATGCAATGTACAGAAGGTATAAAACCACTATCACAACTTGGACTTAGTGTTTGTGAGAAAGGGGCCAAAATAATCTCTAAAGAACAAGTTGATTGGATGGATGCTCGATTCTTCATCAGTTCAAATAGAACCAAATGGGAGCAGCAGCACATTATCAGCGAGGAAAAATTTTGGTCCGGGTGACCCTCTGACTTTTGCAACAAGCACAGTCAGGCCACTTCTCTCCTACCATCTAGGGCCATAGAGGCTCCAAAACAGGTGATGTTATAAAAATAACAGAAGAGCAAGGTTGTTCCCGTGTAAATGCAAAAGTACTGCACGGACTTAAAGGAGGTCATCACCCCTGTAAAGCATGCCCGGACATTTGTGAGAGTGATGATGGTGATGGACACCGCCACGTGGGAGTAGACGTCAGACATTCGCTGTTGTACGCTGTCCATGATGTTGGTCTTCTGCCAGGCAGAAATCATGATAAGCATGTCATCAATGCAACACCTGTTAAAAAATATCTTAATGTATATTCATATCCATGAAAGTGTAAATAGCACAATTCAAACGGTTTCCCCCTTTTTCTCTTTTGAATGAAGCAACATTGTTTTACATCCTTGTTGAGTTTTTGACAGTCTAGGATTTCTCCCCTCAGGTGTGGCCACTTTCGCTCTCCCAGCACCAGCACACCTGTGGTCCTCCACCAGAGTCCTTGTGCTTTCCTCCCTGTCCCTCTTGCCACCCCGCCCTCCCCCTGCTTCCTGGCTGTCTCAGCTCTAGGACAGCTTTCAAGATTTGCTTTGAAAGTTTGTCTTTGTCTGACCCTTTGTCTAGTTTCCCTATATTCCACATCTAAGTGAAATGATCCTTTGTCCCTTAAGGTCTTATTCTTTGTCCCTTCAGATTTTATTTATCTTGCACAGTCTGTGCTTAGGTAACACTTTCCTTGGTTGTCTCTGTGTCCACAACAGAGCACACTCCTCCCTCTGTAATGAGCTTGTGCTTTGCACGGATTCCTATTATTTCCACACAGCACAGTATACTCCTCCTCTCCAATTATGGTGCCTCAGTGTTGAGATCAGGAAACCTGGTGGATGCGTGTTAGTTCAAGCAGGATTAGCAATCTGTTTCTGATTCCACTCAATTACTTGAGAGACCATTTTCTCTCATAAGGCATTTCACAGAAATGCAGAAACACTTCCAGCCAACGTTCTGTTACTGAACCTATCTGACCACCACAGCATCAGTCTATCATTGCAGTATGACTTGAGAGGCACAACATCATTTACAGGCACACGCACACTAGTTTTCCGTCTAGTCTGTTTCTTGGTGGGAATATAGAGGTTTCCTATGTTTGAATTCACCAATCTCCTGTGGACAGGGGAGATGGTTTTCAATTCTCAATCACACAGAAATGAACATACTTTCTCTAATTTTTGGAGCATTGTTTTCAATTATTAGGACAAATTGCTAGAAGTAGAATGGAGAGGTGAAAGACAGGAACCTTGAATCCCCTTTTAAGCCTTTTGATTTGATACAAATATTGGACTAAGAAAAGTATGAGTCAATTGACAGTCTTCTCCAAGCAGTAGAAGACAGTGTTCATTACACACAACCACCCCAAAAGTTTCAGTCTCGCAATACTTACTAATTTAATAAGAAAACAAGGCATCTCAGTTTTGGTTTAATTTGCATCCCTTGGGTGAGATGTCATATATTTGCCCCCCTTACATTTCCAGTGACTTGTATTTTACCTTTTCAGGATTGTGCATGTGTGTGTGTGTGACAGAGAGAGAGAGAGAGAACTTCCTGCTCATGTCATTGTCTTTACTTTTGCATTTGGGGTCCTTATTTTTTCCAGTTCTGAAAACACAATTTAATGTTTGTCTTCATTTTTCACATCTTATTTTGGATCTGTAGTCATCTAAGCACAGTTCTTTTACTTAATCTATCATAAACTCATTCTGTTATCTACTTTCTCCCCAATACTCATAGTGTAGCCTAACATGTGCGTTATTCATCTAGTATTAGAAATGGTGCATGTACAACTATTGTCACAAATGGCACCCCCACGAATAACATGAGGCCAAAGCCACTCACCACTGCCAAGGCAACAGAAATCACTCCAACTACTGCAATAAACATTTTGTTTCGTATACAGCTAAACCTGTAAATAGGGAGGGAAAAATGATGAATTTTTAGCAGCAGCTTCCATACTCAAATTCCATCAATTCATGACATTCTTGATTTGGACCTGTTCTGAAATCTCTCCTGCAATCATTCTACATCTGTCTCCTGGAGACCTTTAATTCCCATGCACTATCCCAGACCAACTATACCAATTCAAAGAGGGAAAATAAAAGTTGGCATTTTGTGCTTTAACTTAACTATCTTCTTATGCAGCTGGCCAAGCACTAATTCCCTGATGGTGTTTCAGAACCACATACATGTACTGGAGCACAGCAGATGGTTAATTCCACACTAGTGTTCAAGGAGTTGTGTGTGAATTGAACACAACACTAAAGGGCAGGCAGCTGTAGTTGAGAAAGTACCCACATCCAATTATCTTTGCACTCATTTCCTGATTCCAACTAGCTATTAACAGCAACCTAAAGGGTTCCTGTACAACAGAGATAGTATGTGGTTAATAAAATGCATGAAAGCATCCTGCTAAAACGGTTTCAAGATTCTCCTTTATTGATGAAGAGGGTTCTAGAAAAGTTGCTATTAATTGCAAAAAAAAATTGTTTTGAAATGTACTGTTTTTGGATCAACACAAGACTTTTCTGTTTCTCTGTTTGACCACCAGAAATGGGAATACAGAGAGAGCATTTGAAAGCATGTATGCAGTACTTTGCCTCCACAATAACCACATTACATTTTAAAATATTGACAGCCACCTGTGGTTTTATGTTTTAATTTTATGTGAACAGTTTTAAACAAATGATTGATAAAAGTCTCTCTGGACTTCTATAGGAAAAATAAACTGAGTTGGAAGACTAGGAGAGACAACTAAGGAAATGGAGCTACTGATTCTAAAACAGTATGTGATGAAAATAACTTTTCAGATCATATTCACATAGCAAAACTTTCTTTTTATTAAAAGGTTTCTGCACCATCGATGTGTTCCACTTTTTCTCAAACTGCTGGTGCCTTGAGTTTAATTTAGGGTCCAAACACACACACACAAATTTCAGAGCAAAATTAAATCGCTTGGGTTACAAAAAATTTCAACATGATGAATATTTTCCTTTTGCAATACTTCTTGAAAACAATATTTATAAATATTTAAGATAAGTACATAACACAGATGAAGTTCAAATGTAAAAAGGTTAGTGAGAGCTACACAGGACATGTTTAGTCTCAATCCCTTTTACAAGATTCTCATTTTTATGTAATTTTTTTAGACACTGAGGTAGGAAGGTAAATTGTTGGCTACAGTGAATTTACTTTGACTAGTTGTGCTGATGTTCTCAAAGCAACTGTTAATAATTGTAAGTGAAGGAAAGATATGAAAATGGACACTGTAGGAGACTGATGATATTCTAGAACCCTACAAGAAACTTGATAGAAGCAGTTTATCAAAATAATCGGAGAATGATCAAACTTTAGATTTCCTAAGACCCCAGATCAACAGATCTTGATTCAGTAGGTTTACAATGAAGCTGCAGAATCATTGTGTCTAAAATTTTCCTCACACGATTCCAATGGTCAGTCAAATTGAGGCATCCCTGGAAGCAAAATGGCTAATTTTCTGAATATTCTAATAACTTGACAGCGTCGGGCTGAATTGGACATGATTACACTTCAAAAACTGTATGTTTGGGGTGGAGGCCACATCTTTCTAAAAGATAACGATGTTATCTATTAAACACAAGTACAGTTAAACTATGTTTGAGAAGAGAAATATTTTCCAGATTTTATCAGAAATTGATTTAATAGTTGGCATAATAAATTTTGTCATTTATAAAATGCCAAATTTGAAATAGTCTACAATCTCAATATACTACTACTTGCCATAGAATGGTGTTCAATTTGGCCATACTCTCTTGG